>NC_069503.1:154944653-155252153 GCF_027579735.1 Bombina bombina
ATACCAACTGGTATCGAAACGTTTGGGGGAATTTTCGAATGATGTTGTAAGCTGAAATAAAAGAAATTGTGCAAAGACCGGAGAGTGAAGCGCCTTCTCTTCCTTTTGGGGTTGATTGATATCACCATATGTTTTTCACGCAGCACCCCGGCGGACCATCTAAGTAACAGTGAGTGCACCTGTTGTGGATATTTATAAATTAGTATTGGATTTTACTTCATGAGATTGATTTCATTTGACTTTGGTGACTACTACTAACTACATTACTGCTGTCGCCTAATATGTCCCTGTAAAGTGCTGTTTCTTCACTTGCAGTTATACTGATCTTTTAAGTTTACTGCTTGTTGTTTGTTTTTAAACCACATGGTGTTTTTGAGACATTATCAGAGTGCTTTGATTTACCTGTGAATCTTTAAGGACTGCTGAGTATATAGTGGTTACATATATTTGATTAGCCACCATGGATACTTTGGGATCCACTGCTGCTGATATACCTAATACAGGTGATGATACTGTAAATAGAGAATCTTTTATATTCACAGAAGCAGATGCAGAGCGCATCCTTGCAAGTACAGATTTGCGTGAGTTGAGGGGGGAGACACCTCTTGATGTATATCATAAACTACTTAACCTACAGAAAAGAGAGGTAGATCATCACCTACATACAGTTTACCTGTCTAACTACCATCGTAATAAAAATATACCACATGGCTTCCTCATTAAGAACACACCCACGATAGGTCGGTCTAACCCAGAATTTTGTAGGAAATGGTGCTCAATATTAAATAAATGCTCGTATGACCTGATTCTGTTTGTGATTGAAGAATCCAATAGGTTGTTACATTTAATCAGAGTTGAAATCAATGAGGTTAAACAGATGAGTTACCAGATTCTAACTGAGGATACAGGTGAGGATTGGGTAAATAAATTACAGGGACAGGTAAACAAATATAGGAATGATCTATTAACATTTAAAAACAACAAATTGATTACTGTAGAGACAGATTATAGGGAAAGAAGAGTTTATAGATGGCTTTATGGGAAAGAGGATGGCAGACCCCAGTATAGACATAGGAGACGCTTTAACAATAAAAGCATTGCTGATACTGTGGACAGCAGTGGAGGTGATTCATCTGAGGCTGATACTGAGGAAGTAACCACAAATGAAAATACTGGTCACCCTTTAGGCCGGGTAAGTACCAGATCTTCGAGAAAACCTCCATTACCTGTAAGACAAAACGAGCAAGACCCCACACGAGGAGGGGAGGATTTAAAGAAAAAAACAAGCAAGAAAAAGTATATATTATCTACAATCTAAGTGATAGACCTCTAAGTGTAGATGAGAAAAGTTTGCTGAATAAGGGCATGTCTTTTGTCCCCACACCACCTGTGGACAAATTTAAAATGAATGTTGAAATTTATAAATTGCAAAGGCAGCTAAAAATAAAGGATTTTTTTTAAAAACAGTGAACAAACTACAGTTAGTAAATTTAAAAGTCAAAGTAAGTTTGACCCAGTTAACCTCAACCCTTCAATCCACAGCTTCTCTCGCATGATTAATGATACGTGTGATCAGGCTAAAGTGGAAAATGTTTTTCCTAATCTCACCCAGGGAGAAAAATTGGCCCTTAATAGTTTAAAGAATGATAACACGATCATTATTCATGCGGCGGGCAAGGGGGGTTCAATTGTTGTTCAAAATTATTCTGACTATAGAAATGAAGCCTATAGACAGCTTACTGATACTCGAGTCTACTGTAAACTTAGAGGGAATCCAATGAATGTGTTTAAGAAAGAACTAGATCTAATACTGAAATGTGGGCTGGAATCAGGTATGATTGATGAAAATGAGTTTGAATATATGACTACAACATTTCCGGTTATTCCGGTGTTATATCTGTTGCCCAAAGTACAACCAAGTAAACCAATTGTGTCTGCCCGGGATTCTTTGTTTTCTAATGTGGCCATTTTCATTGATCTCCACCTCCAACCAGTTGTAAAGGAATCATATTCCTTTATACTTGATTCCCCCTCACTCATTCGTAGGCTGCTTGCTTGGAATGACCTTGGTCCTGATGATCTTCTTGTCACAATGGATGTTGATAGCCTGTACACCATCATCCCTCATGATGGTGGTGTACAGGCAGTCAGATCCATGCTAAGTGAATCATTGGCGTATGCGGGACCACCCATTGAGTTCCTATTGGAATTGCTGAAGTTTTGCTTGGAAATTTTTTTTTTCAAATTTGAAAAGGAGTTTTTCCTACAGGTGTCAGGGACTGCAATGGGTTCGAACATGACTCCCGCATACACCAATTTATATATGTCCTGGTATGAGACTATGGTTATGCGGATTCGTACGATTGAAAACATCAAATTGTATGTCAGATACATTGATGATGTGTTTATGGTGTGGCGAGTGTCTGAAGAATCTTTAGAGCAGTGGGTTTATAGCCTGAATCAGATTGAGTCGACTATTCGTTTTAAGGTTGCTCACAACAGAGTAAACATACCATTCTTAGATCTGAATATATCTGTCTATACTGATGATGATTGTTAAAAATTCTCCACCTCTCTATACTCAAAACCCATGGATAGAAATTCATTATTACTATCCACAAGCTTCCATCCTGAACATCAGAAAAAGAGTGTTGTCTCCTCTCAACTCACGCGAGTGGCCCGCAATAACACACTAAAAGAGACGAGAAGAACACAGGAAGATGAAATGATTTTGAAATTGGAACAGCGAGGTTATAAAAAGAAATTGATTACACAGGTGCATACTAACCTGGCACAGGATGATCATATGACCCTGCTACAACCACGAAAGTTGACTGACAAGGTGAAAAACAAAGGTGATAGTATTAACTTTGTAACCACTTTCAACCCCATTTCTAAGGCATTGTCTGAGTCTGTAAAGAAGAATTGGGAGATCATCAGCACTGATAAAACATTACCATTCTTACATACAGCTGCTCCACGGATGGCTTATAAAAGGGCACCCAACTTAAAGGATCTCTTGGTCCATAATGACCCTATAAAGTGCTATGAAAAAAGCACATGGTTGGACACAAAGAGTAAAGTAGGTTGCTACAGATGTGGGGATTGCACGACGTGTAATAGTAGGATAACAGGGATGTTCTTTCACCACCCACATACTGGTAGAAAGTATAAGATCTTGCATAGATTATCATGCATGAGCACCCACGTGATCTACATACGGATGTGTCCATGCTCATTGATGTACGTGGGCAAGACCTCCACCACGTTCCATGAGAGGATGGCTAATCATCGCCATGCAATTAGACAAGCGATAGATAAAAAAATCAACTGACCAACCCATTGCCCGACATTTCCTCCAGGCAGGACATACAGTGGCTAGTCTGAGGACTATGCTTATTGATCACGTGCCCCCCCTACGGAGGGGGGGAGACAGAAATACGAAGTTATTACAGGTTGAGACCTCCTGGATCTACCGCCTTGATACGGTGGCTCCGAAGGGACTAAATATACAATTGGACTTTAATGTCTTTCTTTGAATAGGATGTCTATGATTTATCGGTCTAGGGCATCGATATCAAAAGGATGGACTTGTCCTTGTTACATATATGTAAAGTCTCTGAATCAACTGTGTTCAGTACATTGCTGTGGCCTAAATAATGTTTCTCACTATACTACACTAGACATGAATAACTGATATGGGTTACTAATGATTATAATTCGATGCATGTATTTATTCAAAATACTTGATATGAAGGGAGATTAATGCTTTAGCCATTAATGATAATAATGGATCTTATGTTAGGTAATACATTTGAAAGTTAGTGTGTTTTGAGAATCAATTGCAGCTTTAATGACACAGGTACCAGATCCATTTGGGATCTTAGTTAGTATGATGATAATGTTTTTAAAATATTTGTATATATAGGGTATTTCCCTATGGTGATTAGAAATATTGGTACTTGTATTAGTTAGTCCGATGTCATCGGAACTACCACCACCCTGACATGCGCATTGAGTAGAGATGTTATGCGTGATAGAAGCGTAAGCGTCATCGCGTGTGTTGATATATGGAAATTAGCCATGTGGCCAGTGCAAGGCCGGATATGAGCGTTCGGGGGCGGCTTCCGATACACCGGAAGTGACAGAGACACATTACGGGTACTTATAGGTGAGTAGTTTTGAGTTAGATTAGGAACTTTTTCTTGGGACGGATATGTTTTAAATGCCCATTGACAAATATACCAACTGTTATCAAAACATTTGGGGGAATTTTCGAATGATGTTGTAAGCTGAAATAAAAGAAATTTCGCAAAGACCGGAGAGTGAAGCGCCTTCTCTTCCTTTTGGGGTTGATTGATATCACTATATATATATACATGGCTGGATTTACAGCCCAGGTGCCTTTAGGTACCAAAATCTAAAGCGCCCCCCACGCGCTCCCGTTCACATGTATGAACCTATAGATACAGCCATAGGGCTCTATTTAACAAGCTCCGTACGGAGCTTGATGGCCCCTGTTTCTGGCGAGTCTTTCAGACTCGCCAGAAACAGCAGTTATGAAGCAGCGGTCACAAAGACCGCTGCTCCATAACCTGTCCGCCTGCTCTGAGCAGGCGGACAGACATCCCGAAAATCAACCCGATTGAATACGATCGGGTTGATTGACACCCCCCTGCTGGTGGCCGCGAGTCTGCAGGGGGCGGCGTTGCACCAGCAGCTATTGTGAGCTGCTGGTGCAATGCTGAATACGGCGAGCATATTGCTCGCCATATTCAGCGAGGTCTGTCGGATCAGGTACTTGATCTATAACAAAACAATCCAGACAGTATTTGCCCAGTATGATGAGATTCCAGTCAGAACAGTATTTTTTTTATATAATTTATACAAGAAAAGGGCAGGTTATCTAGACTGTTGCTGTATTTAAAAACTTTGCTGACTAAGCCTGCAATGTGCACAATCAACAATCAAGGGTCAGTTGTTTTTTTTAAAGTGAGTTTATCCTGTGCAACAGCCCTGGCATTTTGCATTTTAGCAATAATATTCATACCTATGGTATTTTATATGAAAGACTGCCCTCTGACTGTACAATCTGTCATTTTGTTTTAACAGGCGCTGCTGATGCAGCTGATACATGCCCACTGTGCACTCCGAGCGCTCTGTAGTAGTGCACAAATAGTCACTCACTGTCATTCTCCATAAAAGAACCAACCCCCACACACACTTACTCTCAGGCCGCTCTGGCATGGTGGACATCTTTGTTTAGTTTAAGTTATTATGTACTATACTGAGTGAGTGAGGGCAGAGCCACAGAGGTGTGCAGAAAAGGCATATGGAGCAGATAGACAGGCTCCCCTCTATGGAAGGCGCCTGTAGGCAAATGCCTACTCTGCCTAATGGTAAATCCGGCCCTATATATATATATATATATATATATATATATATATATATATATAGAGAGAGAGAGAGAGAGAGAGAGAGAGAGAGAGAGAGAGAGCATACAGACTGCACTCTCTGGATTTCAGCCAAAATACTGTTACTCTTTATTGAAGTGACGTTTTGGCCTTAAGAGGGGAAGGAGTTTACGAGATCAGCTCATGAGATCGGACTCAACCCACTATCAATAAACTAGCTGGTTAAACATGGGCAAGAAGGAAAATTTCCGTTGCTCAAGCAGTGCCACCTGACACAGTATGATACTGTGATC
The DNA here is from genome assembly GCF_027579735.1 of Bombina bombina. Classification (NCBI taxonomy): domain Eukaryota; kingdom Metazoa; phylum Chordata; class Amphibia; order Anura; family Bombinatoridae; genus Bombina; species Bombina bombina. The sequence continues at coordinate 154,950,361 of NC_069503.1, forward strand.
TGTTTTCAGACACCCTCACATGTATGAACAGTTCAAGATAAGACACTTTTTGAAATGTACCACAAAATGTGTGGTTTACCTTTGGAACTGCAACTGTGGCATGTTTTTTGTCGGTAAGACGTCGGGCGACATAACAATGAGGATGACTAACCACAAATCGGCCATCAGGGCAGCAATCAAGAATCACAAAATACAACCAACCAGTCGCTAGACACTTTGTGGAGGAGGGCCATACAGTTTCTGACTTACAATTAAGACTCATTGATCACATTCCCCTTCTGATAAGAGGTGGGGATTGTAACAAAATATTTCTCCAGTTGGAAGCACGATGGATAATCAAATTGAACACGGTGCACCCACAAAGATTAAACATAGCCAATGACTGGCATTATTATTTTCTCATCCGTTTATTGGTTGATAGAATGCTGCCCCTACATACCCCTAGTGTGATGGGTAGCTGAGGCGGTCCACTTGGCCATGGGAGGAGTGAGAAAGGTGTTTTTTTTCTGGTTATTTTCCAGGGGTGCCACCTGTCTGTCTCCCTAACCTCCATTTGGTTCATGGGTTGTACAGAGTACCAGGGTTTTACTGCTTATGTATATGCATCATTTGACATGTAATGAAATGGCCTTTCTGTTTAGAACCGGATTTGACCCCTGGCACCTGATTGTCACTTATACAAAAGATCAATGATCATAACCTGAGTTGGTAAAGAGATCCGCTACACATGCACAGGTGTAGTGTTACATTTCTCTTGGCGTTTGTTGCCTGATTGTCGCTAGTAAACTTGAGCTGATGATCTGTGTCTTTAGACTCACATATTTCACACAGATTTGATTGTTTGATGCTTATTAGTATACAAGTTAACGGTTGTACTAGTTAACAGTTTGCCTTACTAGGATGTATAATGTTTAAAGTTTTGGTTTTGTCTTCCTGAATCCAACCCTTTTAACTATTCCAAGGTTTAACATAACCTCTGATGATGGTGTGCTCCACACTCACTGGAAAGGTTTATGACGTATATATTCATAGCTTAGTGCTGTGATCCTGTTTGCTACTTGTAAACATGAGTTGATGATCTGTGGCTGTTGAGACTTATGTACTTGACACAGGATTTGTATTTTGCACATACTTTAGATGTACAATTGTGACTGAAGGATAGTGATGTTGCGAACTGTTCGCCGGAGAACAGTTCCCGGCGAACTTAGCTTGTTCGCGTTCGCCGCTGCGGGCAAACATATGCGATGTTCGATCCACCCCCTATGTGTCATCATTGAGGAAACTTTGACCCTGTATGTCACAGCCTTCTGACACATTACAGCCAATCAGCATCAGACACTCCCTCACAGACCCTCCCAGCTTCTTGGCAGCAGCCATTTTAGACTCATAACAATTTTGCTTTGTTAGAGAGAGGACCTTTTGTGTTGCTTCTGCTGATATTATAGGGAATTAGATAGCTAGGCTAGTGTATTTAGTGTCCACTACAGTCCTGAAGGACTCTTCTCATCTTTGCTGCAAGGACAGCACCCCAAAAAGCCCTTTTTAGGGCTATAACTTCAGTCGTTTTTTTTTTCTTTGTATTTTTTTTTCATTTGCCTGGCTTTCAGCCTGTGTGTGAGGCTCACAGCATATGCCATCACTGATATCTGCCACCACTGATATCTGCCTAACATTAGTTTAAATTTTATCAACAAAAATTTGAAATTATTTTGCTAGTGTAATTTATTTTCATTTTCTATCAGGCCTGTGTCTCAGGCTCACACAGCATATACTCTGGTTCATTGCTCTGTGCCAGCCACCACTCATATCCGCTTATAACATTATTTTAAATTTTAAAAAAAACTTTTAAATCATTTTGCTAGTTTAATCTAATTTCATTTTCTATCAGGCCTGTGTGTTTTGCTGACTTACAGAGCATACTGTGTTTAATTGCTGCCCTCCCTAGTCTATCAGCCACGACTCATATGTGTTTAACTTTTTTTTAAATTCCCCAAAAAAATTTTTAAATCATTTTCCTAGTGTTATCTAATTTTATTTTCTATCAGGTCTGTGTGTATCTGACTTACAGAGCCTACAGTTTTAAATTGCTGCCCTTCCAAGGCTAACATCAGTCCTCATCTAGTGTTATTACATTTTAGTTGCCAGGCTGCCATTAGTGCCAGCCTGTGTGTCAGGCTGCCAGCATATACTGTGCCTACTTCCATCCTCAGTGCCAGTCCACCACTCCTATCTGTTGTAACATAACATTAAATGTTACATCACTCTGAGTGTTATTTAATATTAGTTCACAGGCCAGCCTGCCACCACTAGTGCCAGCATGTGTGCCAGGCTCACTTGCCAACTAGTTACACCAATCATAATTGTTGTAACAGTATTGTTAATATTTCAAATTAAAAATTGTTAGATTGTGAATCATCAGTTTGCTCGTGCCATTGAATTTCAGTTTCCTCCTGCCTGCCAGCATGTGTGCCAGGCCCACTAGCCACTAGTGCCCCCAATCATATTTCTTGTAACAGTATAGAAAATTTTTTAAATCATAATTTTTTTGACTGTGAATCTTCAGTCTCCTAGTGCCATTGAATTGCAGTTTCCTCCTGCCTGCCAGCCTGTGTGCCAGGCCCACTTGCCAACTAGTTACACCAATCATAGTGGGTGTAACAGTATTGTTAATATTTAAAATTAAAAATTGTTCAATTGTGAATCATTAGTTTGCTAGTGTCATTGAATTGCACTTTCCTCCTGCCTGCCAGCCTGTGTGCCAGGCCCACAAGCCAATTAGTGCCACCAATCATATTTCTTGTAACAGTATTGAAAAAATTGTAAATCATCACTTTTTTGACTGCGAATCTTCAGTCTCCTAGTGCCATTGAATTGCAGTTTCCTCCTGCCTGCGAGCCTGTGTGCCAGGCCGACTTGCCAACTAGTTACACCAATCATAATTGTTGTAACAGTATTGTTAATATTTAAAATTAAAAATGGTTAGATTGTGAATCATCAGTTTCCTCGTGCCATTGAATTGCACTTTCCTCCTGCCTGCCAGCCTGTGTGCCAGGCCCATTAGCCAATTAGTGCCACCTATCATATTTCTTGTAACAGTATTGAAAAAATTGTAAATCATAACTTTTTTGACTGTGAATCTGCAGTCTACTAGTGCCATTGAATTGCAGTTTCCTCCTGCCTGCCAACCTGTGTGCCAGGCCCACGTGCCAACTAGTTAAACCAATCATAGTTGTTGTAACAGTATTGTTAATATTTAAAATTAAAAATTGTTCAATTGTGAATCATCAGTTTGCTTGTGCCATTGAATTGCACTTTTCTCCTGCCTGCCAGCCTGTGTGCCAGGCCCACTAGCCAATTAGTACCACCAATCATATTTCTTGTAACAGCATTGAAAAAATAGTGAATCATCACTTTTTTGACTGTGAATCTTCAGTCTCCTAGTGCCATTGAATTGCAGTTGCCTGCCTGCCAGCGTGTGTGCCAGGCCCACTTGCCGTTTCCAACTACTGCCACCAATCATATTTGTTCTAACAGTATTGTCAATTTTTGGTAAAAAAAATTTTTGGACTAAGAAGCATGACTCAGCTAGTTTAATCTAATTGCAGTTGCCTTACTCCCAGCGTGTGTGCCAGATAGGCCCATTTGCCAACTAGTGCCAACAATCATATTTGTTGTCACAGTACTTCTAATATTTAAAAAATAAACATTTTTGACTTTGAAACATCAGTCTTTTTTTTGTTGTCAGGCTCACAGCGTATACTGTGCCCACTTGCCCAGTGCCACCACTCATAATTTGTGTAATAGTATTGTAAGTGTCCATTTAAAAAAAAATGACAGGCAGAGGCAGGCCACCCCGCAGGTGCCGTCGTGGTTGTGGTGCTGTGATTCCTTTAGACCCTACAAATATGCACATTATTCAGACGCCGGTGCCAGGGGGGAAGCGAAAAGTTCTGAGGAGGACCTAGTTGAATGGCTAACACAGGACACCCAATCTTCTAGGGCTTCCACTCCTAGTCCTCCTAACCTTGACGCACCATCTACGTCCAGCTGTGCTTTGGGCACGTCTCAAGTGACCAGTGCCACTCGCCCGCCTGTCGCTACCACCAACACTAGCACCACAGCCTCTTCACTTGATCTGTCACAGGAGTTATTGACACATCAGTTGGAAGAAATGAGTGATGCGCAACCATCATTGACAGAGGATGTAGATAACAGTTATATGTCTCAGTCAGGCAGCATTACAGACATGGAGGTACGGTATGATGATGATGATGTTGTACCCGCTGCTGCTTCCTTTCTTGATGTGTCAGATACAAGTGAAGCGGTTGATGATGATGTGTCAGTGGATGTCACGCGGGTGCCTGCTAGAAGAGAAGAAGAAGAGGGGGAAAGTTCAAATGGGGAGACAGAGAGGAGGAGACGAGTTGGAAGCAGGGGGAGGTCGTCGCAAGGAGATAGTGGCACAGTCAGACAGCATGCATCAGCACCCGGGGTCAGCCAGACAGCACGCCGACAACCATCAACGCATGCTGTTGCCACCACCAGAATGCCGTCATCGCAGAGCTCAGCAGTGTGTCATTTTTTTGTGTGTGTCTGCCTCTGACAACAGCGATGCCATTTGCAACCTGTGCCAAAAGAAACTGAGCTGTGGGAAGTCCAACACCCAACTAGGTACAACTGCTTTGCGAAGGCACATGGTCTCCCATCACAAATGCCAATGGGAAGAACACATGAGTAGAAGCAGCACACAAACTGAAAGCCGCCCTCCTCCTCCTGCTCCAGCATCTTCAGCCACGTCAACCACTGCTGTCCTCCTTGCCCCCTCTCAACCATCCTCCACTGAGTCTCTCTTACATAGCAGTTCCTGGTCATCTGCCCACAGTCAGGTGTCTGTCATGGACATGTTTGAGCGTAAGAAGCCAATTTCTCAAAGTCACCCCCTTGCCCGGCGTCTGACAGCTGGCTTGTCTGAACTCTTAGTCCGCCAGCTTTTACCATACAAGCTGGTGGAGTCTGATGCTTTCAAAAAAATTGTATCTATTGGGACACCGCAGTGGAAGGTACCTGGCAGAAATTTATTTTCCCAAAAGGCAATCCCAAACCTGTACTCTGTTGTGCGAAAGGAAGTAATGGCATGTCTGGCACACAGCGTTGGGGCAAGGGTCCATATGACCACGGATAGCTGGTCTGCAAAGCATGGTCAGGGAAGGTATATCACCTACACTGCGCATTGGGTAAACCTGCTGACGTCTGACAAGCATGGAATGCATGGCTATGCAGAAGAGTTGGTGACACCGCTGCTACCTCCTCTACTCCTCCTACTCCATCCTCTTCCATAACCTCTTCCATAACCTCTTCCTCGGCTGAGTCCTCTTCCGTGTCTGCGTCTTGCTCCACATCAATGGCACCCCCCAGCTCCCCAGGTATTATTCCACAGCCCGGGTACAGCAGTGTCACGCCGTCTTGGGGTTGACTTGCCTGAAAGCGGAGAGTCACACCGCACCAGCACTCCTGACCGCCCTGAATGCACAGGTGGATCAGTGGCTGACTCCGCACCAACTGGAGATTGGCAAGGTTGTTTCTGACAATGGAAGTAATTTGGTGGCGGCATTGAAATTGGGCAAGTTGACACATGTGCCGTGCATGGCACGTGTGTGTAATCTGATTGTACAATGATTTGTCCATAAGTACCCAGGCTTACAGGACGTCCTGAAGCAGGCCAGAAAGGTGTGTGGCCATTTCAGGCATTCCTACATGGCCATGGCGCACTTGTCCGATATCCAGTGTCGAAACAACCTGCCAGTGAGGTGCTTGATTTGCGACAGCCCGACACGGTGGAATTCAACACTCCTAATGTTTGACCGCCTGCTCCAACAAGAAAAAGCTGTTAATGAGTATTTGTATTACCAGGGTGCTAGGACAGCCTCTGGGGAGCTGGGGATTTTTTTGCCAAATTACTGGATGCTCATGCGCAATGCCTGTAGGCTCATACGTCCTTTTGAGGAGGTGACAAAGCTTGTCAGTCACACCGAAGGCACCATCAGCGACATCATACCATTTGTTTTCTTCCTGGAGCGTGCCCTGCGAAGAGTGCTGGATCAGGCCGTAGATGAGCGTGAAGAGGAAGAGTTGTGGTGTCCATCACCACCACAAACAGCCTTATCAGCATCGCTTGCTGGATCAGCGGCAACGCAGGAAGAGGATTGTTAGGAAGAGGAGTCAGAGGAGGAATGTGGCTTTGAGGAGGAGGAGGAGGAAGACCAAGCACAACAGGCATCCCAGGGTGCTTGTTGTTGTCACCGCTCTGGTACCGTGGTGTTGTACGTGGCTGGGGGGAAGAAGATACCCTCAGTGAGATCAGTGAGGGCGAGGAATGGGACATGATTAGCTCGGCATCCAACCTTGTGCAAATGGGTTCTTTCATGCTGTCGTGCCTGTTGAGAGACCCTCGTATAAAAAAGCTGAAGGAGAACGACCTGTACTGGGTGTCCACGCTCCTCGACCCCCGATATAAGCATAAAGTGCCTGAAATGTTACCAAATTCCCGCAAGTCGGAAAGGATGGAGCATTTTAAAAATAAATTGAAAACTATGCTTTACACAGCGTATAAGGGTGATGTCACAGCACAACGGGAATCTAACAGGGGAAGAGATGAAAGTAATTCTCCTCCTCCTCCCACGACCACGGTGGCAAGGACAGGACGCTTTCCTGATGTCTTGTTGATGGAGGACATGCGTACCTTTTTAACTCCTATGCATCGCCAGAGCCTTTCGGGATCCAGCCTCAGAGAAAGACTCAACCGACAGGTAGCAGACTACCTAGTATTAACTGCGATTCTCAACACTCTGAGGAGCGATGGACCCCTTGACTACTGGGTGTGCAGGCTTGACCTGTGGCCTGAGCTATCCCAATTTGCAATTGAACTTCTGGCCTGCCCTGCTTCAAGAGTCCTGTCCGAAAGGACCTTCAGTGCAGCAGGAGGTTTTGTCACTGAGAAGAGAAGTTGCCTAGGTCAAAAAAGCCTTGACTATCTCACCTTTATTAAAATGAATGAGGGATGGATCCCGAAGGGACTGACATTGGGCGATATATTTGAGTAAAAAAGGCCTGATGATGAGATGAGCTGGCTTGGGCTACAACTGGTACACACGCTGGCATTTTTTTTCTTATAATGCAGGATGACTTGCTTGACTTATCCGCCAACAACTAGTGTTCAAGCCGCAAGCTTTTAGGGCACTTTCTAAATGTTTTACACACATCAATTTTTCTGGCCGCTGCTACAGCAGTGGCTACAACAATACCCAATTTATCAGTCATTTGTACATGCCTAATTTTTCTGGCCTCTGCTGCTGCTCTGTGGCTACAAAACTCAAAGCAAAAAATAAGGAACATAACAGTGATTAAACTGTTAAGAATAGTACAACGTAACACACCACTCATATCTGTTGGACCATTAAATTGCACGCGCAGTGCCCCAAAATTGAAGGAGGAGGACCAACCAAGCATCTTTATCCATCTCTTGGTTGCTCTAAATTATCTCCGGGTTCCATCTATGCCATACCTGTACTCTATTGTGCAAAAGGGTGGCATATGTGGTGTTTCATGCTGTTGTGCCTGTTGAGGTTCGTGGGCCATCTTATTAAAAGGCTGAAGGAGAACAAAGTGTACTGGTTGTCCAAACATCTTTTTCCATCTCCCGGTTCCTAAAAATTATCTCCGGGTTTCTAAAATGGATGCCATACCTGTACTCTATTGTGCAAAAGGATGGCATACGTGGTGTTTCCTGCAGTTGTTTCTGTTGAGGGTGATGGACCCTCTTATAAAAAGGCTGAAGGAGAACGACCTGTACTGGGTGTCAAAGAATGGTTTTTTGGCCAATTTCACGTTTCCAAAAAATTATCTCAGGGTTTCTAAAATCAATGCCGTACCTGTAGTCTATTGTTCAAAAGGAAACAAAATGACCGCTTTCCAGCTGTTGTTTCTGTTGAAGGTCCTGGAGCCTCTTATAAAAAGGCTGAAGGAGAAAGAAGTGTACTGGGTGTCCAATTTTTTTTTTGTTCAATTTCCCGGTTCCTAAACATTATCTCTGGGTTTCTAAAACCAATGTTGTACCTGTACTCTATTGTTCAAAAGGATGCCATATGTCCTCTTTCCTGCTGTTGTTTTTGTTGAGGGTCCGGGACCCTCTTATAAAAAGGCTGAAGTAGAAAGAAGTGTACTGGGTGTCCAATCAATGTTTTTTTCTATTTCCTGTTTCCTAAAAATTATCTCCTGGTTTCTAAAATCAATGCCTTACCTGTAATCTATTGTTCAAAAGAATGCCATATGTCCTCTTTCCTGCTGTTGTTTTGTTGAGGGTCCGGGACCCTCTTATAAAAAGGCTGAAGGAGAAAGAAGTGTACTGGGTTTCCAATCAATGCTTTTTTCTATTTCCTGTTTCCTAAAAATTATCTCCGGGTTTCTAAAATAAATGCCTTACATGTACTCTATTGTTCAAAAGGATGCCATATGTCCTCTTTCCTGCTGTTGTTTTTGTTGAGGGTCCTAGAGCCTCTTATAAAAAGGCTGAAGAAGAAAGAAGTGTACTGGGTGTCCAATCATTTTTTTGGTTCAATTTCCCGGTTCCAACAAATTATCTCCGGTTTTCTAAAATCAATGCCTTACCTGTAATCTATTGTTCAAAAGAATGCCATATGTCCTCTTTCCTGCTGTTATTTTGTTGAGGGTCCGGGACCCTCTTATAAAAAGGCTGAAGGAGAAAGAAGTGTACTGGGTGTCCAATCAATGCTTTTTTCTATTTCCTGTTTCCTAAAAATTATCTCCGGGTTTCTAAAATAAATGCCTTACCTGTACTCTATTGTTCAAAAGGATGCCATATGTCCTCTTTCCTGCTGTTGTTTTTGTTGAGGGTCCTAGAGCCTCTTATAAAAAGGCTGAAGAAGAAAGAAGTGTACTAGGTGTCCAATCATTTTTTTGGTTCAATTTCCCGGTTCCAACAAATTATCTCCGGTTTTCTAAAATCAATGCTGTACCTATAATCTATTGCTCAAAAGGATGCCACATGTCCTCTTTCCTGCTGTTGTTTCTGTTGAGGGTCCTGGACCCCCTTATAAAAAGGCAGAAGGAGAAAGAAGTGTACTGGGTGTCCAATCAATGTTTTTTTCTATTTCCTGTTTCCTAAAAATTATCTCCTGGTTTCTAAAATCAATGCCTTACCTGTAATCTATTGTTCAAAAGGATGCCATATGTCCTCTTTCCTGCTGTTGTTTTTGTTGAGGGTCTGGGACCCTCTTATAAAAAGGCAGAAGGAGAAAGAAGTGTACTGGGTGTCCAATCAATGTTTTTTTCTATTTCCTGTTTCCTAAAAATTATCTCCGGGTTTCTAAAATAAATGCCTTACCTGTACTCTATTGTTCAAAAGGATGCCATATGTCCTCTTTCCTGCTGTTGTTTTTGTTGAGGGTCCTGGAGCCTCTTATAAAAGGCTGAAGAAGAAAGAAGTGTACTGGGTGTCTAATCATTTTTTTTTTGTTCAATTTCCGGGTTCCAACAAATTATCTCCGGGTTTCTAAAATCAATGCCTTACCTGTAATCTTTTGTTCAAAAGGATGCCATAGGTCCTCTTTCCTGCTGTTGTTTCTGTTGAGGGTCCTGGACCCTCTTATAAAAAGGCAGAAGGAGAAAGAAGTGTACTGGGTGTCCAATCAATGTTTTTTTCTATTTCCCGTTTCTTAAAAATTATCTCCGGGTTTCTAAAATCAATGCCTTACCTGTACTCTATTGTTCAAAAGGATGCCATATGTCCTCTTTCCTGCTGTTGTTTTTGTTGAGGGTCCGGGACCCTCTTATAAAAAGGCTGAAGTAGAAAGAAGTGTACTGGGTGTCCAATCAATGTTTTTTTCTATTTCCTGTTTCCTAAAAATTATCTCCTGGTTTCTAAAATCAATGCCTTACCTGTAATCTATTGTTCAAAAGAATACCATATGTCCTCTTTCCTGCTGTTGTTTTGTTGAGGGTCCGGGACCCTCTTATAAAAAGGCTGAAGGAGAAAGAAGTGTACTGGGTGTCCAGTCAATGCTTTTTTCTATTTCCTGTTTCCTAAAAATTATCTCCGGGTTTCTAAAATAAATGCCTTACCTGTACTCTATTGTTCAAAAGGATGCCATATGTCCTCTTTCCTGCTGTTGTTTTTGTTGAGGGTCCTAGAGCCTCTTATAAAAAGGCTGAAGAAGAAAGAAGTGTACTGGGTGTCCAATCATTTTTTTGGTTCAATTTCCCGGTTCCAACAAATTATCTCTGGTTTTCTAAAATCAATGCCTTACCTGTAATCTATTGTTCAAAAGAATGCCATATGTCCTCTTTCCTGCTGTTGTTTTGTTGAGGGTCCGGGACCCTCTTATAAAAAGGCTGAAGGAGAAAGAAGTGTACTGGGTGTCCAATCAATGTTTTTTTCTATTTCCTGTTTCCTAAAAATTATCTCCGGGTTTCTAAAATAAATGCCTTACCTGTACTCTATTGTTCAAAAGGATGCCATATGTCCTCTTTCCTGCTGTTGTTTTTGTTGAGGGTCCTAGAGCCTCTTATAAAAAGGCTGAAGAAGAAAGAAGTGTACTGGGTGTCCAATCATTTTTTTGGTTCAATTTCCCGGTTCCAACAAATTATCTCCGGTTTTCTAAAATCAATGCCTTACCTATAATCTATTGCTCAAAAGGATGCCACATGTCCTCTTTCCTGCTGTTGTTTCTGTTGATGGTCCTGGACCCCCTTATAAAAAGGCAGAAGGAGAAAGAAGTGTACTGGGTGTCCAATCAATGTTTTTTTCTATTTCCTGTTTCCTAAAAATTATCTCCTGGTTTCTAAAATCAATGCCTTACCTGTAATCTATTGTTCAAAAGGATGCCATATGTCCTCTTTCCTGCTGTTGTTTTTGTTGAGGGTCTGGGACCCTCTTATAAAAAGGCAGAAGGAGAAAGAAGTGTACTGGGTGTCCAATCAATGTTTTTTTCTATTTCCTGTTTCCTTAAAATTATCTCCGGGTTTCTAAAATAAATGCCTTACCTGTACTCTATTGTTCAAAAGGATGCCATATGTCCTCTTTCCTGCTGTTGTTTTTGTTGAGGGTCCTGGAGCCTCTTATAAAAAGGCTGAAGAAGAAAGAAGTGTACTGGGTGTCTAATCATTTTTTTTGTTCAATTTCCGGGTTCCAACAAATTATCTCCGGGTTTCTAAAATCAATGCCTTACCTGTAATCTTTTGTTCAAAAGGATGCCATAGGTCCTCTTTCCTGCTGTTGTTTCTGTTGAGGGTCCTGGACCCTCTTATAAAAAGGCAGAAGGAGAAAGAAGTGTACTGGGTGTCCAATCAATGTTTTTTTCTATTTCCTGTTTCCTAAAAATTATCTCTGAGTTTCTAAAATCAATGCCTTACCTGTAATCTATTGTTCAAAAGGATGCCATATGTCCTCTTTCCTGCTCTTGTTTCTGTTGAGGGTCTGGGACCCTCTTATAAAAAGGTTGAAGGCGAACGACCTGTACTGTACTGGGTGTCCAAGCATGGTTTTTAGTTCAATTTCACGGTTCCTAAAAATTATCTCCGTGTTCCTAAAATCAATGCCATACCTGTACTCTATTGTTCAAAAGGATGGCATAGGTGGTGTTTCCTGCTGTTGTGGCTGTTGAGGTTCGTGGGCCATCGTATAAAACGGCTGAAGGAGAACGACCTGTACTGCCTTGCTGCTCCTTTTAGGCAGGCCATCTCTTTGCATACATGCCCACATACTCTGTAACGGATGCCTCTTTTAGGGAGAGGTGCAGCCATAATGCAGGGTCAGAACCTCTGCCTGCAACTGTTTTACTCGATTTTGCGAAAGGAAGTAAACTGACCATTGTTCCCTGACCGCACTTCTTGTTGTTATATTTTGGTGAGGGTATTCATGATGACCATGTAGACCACCCCCGAGAGGCCTGGAAGTAACAGGGATTAAAGTGCTAAGAATAGTACTAATTTACACAACCGAGTTAGCCATGTGTCTTAGTCCAAGACCGCATGCCTTTTTTTTTGGTTTGGTGCGGCTAATCATGCAGGCCATATAGACCTCCCACCATTCAGTGTTGTAACAGGTATTAAACTAATAAGAACAGTACTACCAAAATAAAGCCAATTAACAGGCTTTGAAGAGCCAAGGTTTTATTGTTGTACTATGTTAGGCTAAACATGATGGCCATGTAGACCACCCCCGAGAGGCCTGGAAGTAACAGGGATGAAAGTGCTAAGAATAGAACTACTTTAAACAACCGAGTTAGCCATGGGTCTTTGTCCAAGACCGCATGGCTTTTTTTGGGTTGGGTGCGGCTAATCATGCAGGCCATATAGACCTCCCACCATTCGGTGTTGTAACAGGTATTAATCTAATAAGAAGAGTACTACTTAACACAACCTAGTTACCATGGGTCCCAGACCGCATGTCTTGCTATTATATTTTGTAAGGGTAATCATGCAGGCCATATAGACCTCCCCCGATAGGGTGAATAATAGGTATTAAAATGCTAAGGACAGTACTACTTAACACAACCTAGTTACCATGGGTCCCAGAGCATATGTCTTGTTATTATATTTTGTAAGGGTAATCATGAAGGCCATATAGACCTCCCCCGATAGGGTGAGTAACAGGTATTAAAATGCTAAGAAGAGTACTACTTAACACAACCTAGTTACCATGGGTCCCAGACCGCATGTCTTGTTATTATATTTTGTAAGGGTAATCATGCAGGCCATATAGACCTCCCCCGATAGGGTGAGTAACAGGTATTAAAATGCTAAGAACAGTACTACTTAACACAACCTCACCATGGGTCCCAGAGCATATGTCTTATTATTATATTTTGTTAGGGTAATCAAGCAGGCCATATAGACCTCCCCCGATAGGGTGAGTAACAGGTATTAAAATGCTAAGAAGAGTACTACTTAACACAACCTAGTTACCATGGAACCCAGACCGCATGTCTTGTTATTATATTTTGTAAGGGTAATCATGCAGGCCATATAGACCTCCCCCGATAGGGTGAGTAACAGGTATTAAAATGCTAAGAACAGTACTACTTAACACAACCTTACCATGGGTCCCAGAGCATATGTCTTATTATTATATTTTGTTAGGGTAATCATGCAGGCCATATAGACCTCCCCCAATAGGGTGAGTAACAGGTATTAAAATGCTAGGGACAGTACTACTTAACACAACCTAGTTACCATGGGTCCCAGGGCATATGTCTTGTTATTATATTTTGTAAGGGTAATCATGAAGGCCATATAGACCTCCCCCGATAGGGTGAGTAACAGGTATTAAAATGCTAAGAAGAGTACTACTTAACACAACCTAGTTACCATGGGTCCCAGACCGCATGTCTTGTTATTATATTTTGTAAGGGTAATCATGCAGGCCATATAGACCTCCCCCGATAGGGTGAGTAACAGGTATTAAAATGCTAAGGACAGTATTACTTAACACAACATAGTTACCATGGGTCCCAGATCGCATGTCTTACTATTATATTTTGTAAGGGTAATCATGCAGGCCATATAGACCTCCCACGATAGGGGGAGTTACAGGGATTAAAGTGCTAAGAATAGTACTACTTAAAAAACAACCTAGTTACCATGGGTCCCAGACCGCATGTCTTATTATTATATTTTGTAAGGGTAATCAGGCAGGCCATATAGACCTCCCCCGATAGGGGGGTAACAGGGATTAAAGTGCTAAGAAAAGTACTAATTAACACAAGCTAGTTACCATGGGTCCAACACCGCGTGTCTTGTTGTTATACTTTGTCAGGGTAATTATATATCTAACAAATCTATCTATTTCTCTTCTGTCGATTCTATCTAACTATAAATCTATGTATATCTATCTATCTATCTATCTATCTATCTTCTGTCCGGACTGTTTTGAGACAGCCACTTGTGTTTTGGACAAATTTGAAGTAGGAGGACAGACCAATCACAGGGATTAAACTGGGAAGAATAGTAATACTTAAGAAAACCTAGTTATACCAGAACCACCATGTGTCCCAGACCGCATGTTTTGTTATTATAGTTTGTCAGGGTAATCATGCAGGCCATATAGACCTCCCCCTATAAGGGGGTAACAGGGATTAAAGTGCTAAGAAAAGTACTAATTAACACAAGCTAGTTACCATGGGTCCAACACCGCGTGTCTTGTTGTTATACTTTGTCAGGGTAATCATGTAGGCCATATAGACCTCCCACGATAGGGGGAGATACAGGGATTAAAGTGCTAAGAATAGTACTACTTAACACAACCTAGTTACCATGGGTCTCAGACCGCATGTTTAATTATTATACTTTGTCAGGGTAATTATATATCTAACAAATCTATCTATTTCTCTTCTGTTGATTCTATCTAACTATCAATCTATGTATATCTATCTATCTATCTATCTATCTATCTTCTTTCCGGACTGTTTTGAGACAGCCACTTGTGTTTTGGACAAATTTGAAGTAGGAGGACAGACCAATCACAGGGATTAAACTGGGAAGAATAGTAATACTTAAGAAAACCTAGTTATACCAGAACCACCATGTGTCCCAGACCGCATGTTTTGTTATTATAGTTTGTCAGGGTAATCATGCAGGCCATATAGACCTCCCCCGATAGGGGGAGTAACAGGAATTAAAGTGCTTTGAAAAGTACTACTTAACACAACCTAGTTACCATGGGTCCCAGACCGCGTGTCTTTTTGTTATACTTTGTCAGGGTAATAATGCAGGCCATATAGACCTCCCCCGATAGGAGGAGTTACAGGGATGAAAGTGCTAAGAATAGTACTACTTTACACAACCGAGTTACCATGGGTCCCAGACCGCATGTTTAATTATTATACTTTGTCAGGGTAATTATATATTTAACAAATCTATCTATTTCTCTTCTATCGATTCTATCTAACTATCAATCTATGTATATCTATCTATCTATCTATCTTCTGTCCGGACTGTTTTAAGACAGCCACTTGTGTTTTGGACAAATTTGAAGTAGGAGGACAGACCAATCACAGGGATTAAACTGCGAAGAATAGTAATACTTAAGAAAACCTAGTTATACCAGTACCACCATGGGTCCCAGCCCGCATGTTTTGTTGTTATACTTTGTCAGGGATAATCATGCAGGCCATATAGACCTCCCTTGATAGGGGAAGTAACAGGGGTTAAAGTGCAAAGAATAGTACAACTTAACACAACCTAGTTAACATTAACAGTGGTTCCCAGACCGCATGTTTTGTTATTAGATTTTGCCAGGATAATCAGACAGGCCATATAGACCTACATATAGTACTACCAAAATAAAGCCAATTAACAGGCTTTGAAGAGCCAAGGTTTTATTGTTGTACTATGTTAGGCTAAACATGATGGCCATGTAGACCACCCCCGAGAGGCCTGGAAGTAACAGGGATGAAAGTGCTAAGAATAGAACTACTTTAAACAACCGAGTTAGCCATGGGTCTTTGTCCAAGACCGCATGGCTTTTTTTGGGTTGGGTGCGGCTAATCATGCAGGCCATATAGACCTCCCACCATTCGGTGTTGTAACAGGTATTAATCTAATAAGAAGAGTACTACTTAACACAACCTAGTTACCATGGGTCCCAGACCGCATGTCTTGCTATTATATTTTGTAAGGGTAATCATGCAGGCCATATAGACCTCCCCCGATAGGGTGAGTAACAGGTATTAAAATGCTAAGGACAGTACTACTTAACACAACCTAGTTACCATGGGTCCCAGAGCATATGTCTTGTTATTATATTTTGTAAGGGTAATCATGAAGGCCATATAGACCTCCCCCGATAGGGTGAGTAACAGGTATTAAAATGCTAAGAAGAGTACTACTTAAGACAACCTAGTTACCATGGGTCCCAGACCGCATGTCTTGTTATTATATTTTGTAAGGGTAATCATGCAGGCCATATAGACCTCCCCCGATAGGGTGAGTAACAGGTATTAAAATGCTAAGAACAGTACTACTTAACACAACCTCACCATGGGTCCCAGAGCATATGTCTTATTATTATATTTTGTTAGGGTAATCAAGCAGGCCATATAGACCTCCCCCGATAGGGTGAGTAACAGGTATTAAAATGCTAAGAAGAGTACTACTTAACACAACCTAGTTACCATGGAATCCAGACCGCATGTCTTGTTATTATATTTTGTAAGGGTTATCATGCAGGCCATATAGACCTCCCCCGATAGGGTGAGTAACAGGTATTAAAATGCTAAGAACATGCTAAGAATAGTAAAAATCAACACAACCTAGTTAACAGTGGTTCACAGACTGCATGTCTTGTTGTTATATTTTGCCAGGATAATAGCACTACTTAACACAACCTAGTTACCATGGGTCCATGACCGCATGTTTTCTTATTATACTTTGTCAGGTTAATCATGCAGGCCATATATACCTCCCTTGATAGGGGGAGTAACAGGGATTACAGTTCTAAGAATAGTACTACTTAACACAACCTAGTTACCATGGGTCCCAGACCAGATGTTTTGTTGTTATACTTTGTCAGGGTAATCATGCAGGCCATATAGAACTCCACCAAAAGGTGGAGTAAGAGGGATTAAAGTGCTAAGAAAAGTTTTACTTAACACAACCTAATTACCATGGGTCCCAGACTGCGTGTCTTGTTGTTATACTTTGTCAGGGTAATCATACACGCCATATAGACCTCCACCGATAGGAGAAGTTACAGGGATGAAAGTGCTAAGAATAGTATTACTTAAGTTAACACAACCTAGTTACCATGGGTCCCAACCCGCATGTTTAATTATTATACTTTGTCATGGTAATTATATATCTAACAAATCTATCTATTTCTCTTCTATCGATTCTATCTAACTATCAATCTATGTATATCTATCTATCCTATCTATCTATCTATCTATCTATCTATCTATCTTCTGTCCGGACTGTTTTGAGACAGCCACTTGTGTTTTGGACAAATTTGAAGTAGGAGGACAGACCAATCATCTTCTTCCATCTCTCGGTTCCAAAAATGAAGGCCATATAGACCTCCCCCGATAGGGGGAGTAACAGGTTGTAGTAAACTGCTAAGAATAGTACTACTTAACACACCACGGGTCACAGACCGCATGTCTTACTGTTATACTCTGTCAGGGAAATTATATATATATTTAAAATCTATCTATTTATCTATCTATCAAATCGATCTAACTATCAAACATATCTATCAAATGTAGGTTGCATCTATTGATCAATGTAATTCGTATTTATAAAATGTATATTACATATTTTGGTTGATGTAATTGGTATCTATCAAATGTATATTGCATCTTTGGATCGATAACATTTGTATCTATCAAATGGATATTGCATCTATTGATCTATATAATTCGTATCTATCAAATGTATATTGCATCTATTGATCTATGTAATTTGTATCGATCATATGTATATTGCATCGATTGAGCTATGTAATCTATGTATCTATCTATCAAATCTATCTATCTCGTGGTTGTGCAAATGGACTGTTTGCGGTTGTTTGCGGTGCGTTACACTTGGAGTTTGCTCTGTCACTGTGAAGCAGCCGTAACACTTACACTACCTGATAGATACGACATCATAACTGATGTTTTAAAGCACGTTATTGCAAACAATTTGGGAATGTTAGGTGATTTAGGCCCTTTATGGGTTAAAAGCAGACTCTGCATCAACTATGTAATTTTCCATGGGAGTTTTGCCAGGGATCCCCCTCCGGCATGCCACAGTCCAGGTGTTAGTCCCCTTGAAACAACTTTTCCATCACTATTGTGGCCAGAAAGAGTCCTTGTAGGTTTTAAAGTTCGCCTGCCTATTGAAGTCAATGGCGCTTCGCGAACAATACCGGAAGTTCGAGTCTGCCGTTCGCGAACCGAAATCTTTACGTTTGCGACATCACTACTGAAGGATTTCCCTACTTACATTCAGTTCTTTTATTATTCAGTCAGTACATACCATTTTTAAAAAGTTTCCTATTCACTTTTATTATCAAATTTACTTTGCTCCCATGGTATTCTGTGTTGAAGAAATACGTACGTAGGCATCTGGGGTACTAGATGGCAGGAAATAGTGCTGACATCTAGTGATCTTGCAAATGGATACCATTCTTGCAAAACTGCTGCCAAATAGTGCACCAGAAATGGTCCTGCTCCTAATCTTACATCCCTGCTTTTCAAAAACAAATACCAAGAGAACAAAGAAACATTGATAATAGAAGTAAATTAGAAAGTTGTTTAAAACTGCATCCTCTATCTGACTCATCAAAGAAAAAAAATTAGGTTTCATATCCCTTTAATTACCTAAATATGTATAACTTAGAAGAAAGAAGGGAGAGGTGATAGGATAGAAATGTTAAAGTATATGATTTAATAAATCTAAAGCTGGAAATATTTTACATAAATAGATCAACAACAGTAAAAGGGTCATGATATCAAGTTGAAGGGTAGTAGGTGCAGGAGTAATTTGGGGAAGTACTTCTTCATAGAAAGGAGTTTTAATTCGTGGAATAAACTTTCATGAGATGGTAAAGACAAACACTTGGCTAGATTACGAGTTTTGCGGTATGAGTGAAAAAGCAGCGTTAAGGCTCTTTTTCACTACCGCTGGTATTACGAGTCTTGCAGGTTTAGCTGCACCACACACTTTTTTGGCCGTAACGCAACGTAATTACCACAGCTTTCCAAAAAGTCCTTTTTCAATGGTACTTCATTTGCGCCGGTATTACGAGTTTGCCTGGGAGGCCAAAAAGTGAGCGGTACAGCCCATAACTACAAGATCCATACCCTAAACTGAAAGTCAGTAGTTATGGGTTTTATGCTACAACGCCGTAACATAAAACTCATAACTAAAGTCCTAAAAAGTACACTAACTACCTATTAACCCCTAAACCGAGGCCCTCCCGCATTGCAAACACTAAAATAAAATTATTAACCCCTAATCTGCCGCTCTGGACATTGCCACCACTATAATAAACATATTAACCCCTAAACCGCTGCACTCCCGCATCGTAAACACTTGTTAAATATTATTAACCCCTAATCTGCTCTCCCTAACATCGCCACAACCTACATTACTGTTATTAACCCCTAATCTGCTGTCCCTAACATTGCCACCATTATACTAAAGTTATTAACCCCTAAACCTAACCCTAAGTCTAACCCTAACACTCACTAACTTTCATATATTTAAAATAAATATAAATAAAAATTACTATTATTAACTAAATAATTCCTATTTAAAACTAAATACTTACCTATAAAATAAACCCTAACGGCTAGATTTAGAGTTTTGTCGGTAAGGACCCGCGTAGCTAACGCTGGCTTTTTTCTGGCCGCTCCTTTAAAATAACTCTGGTATTGAGAGTCCATATAATGTCAGCGTTAGGCTCCAAAAAAGGAGCGTAGAGCATATTTACCGCCACTGCAACTCTCGATACCAGAGTTGCTTATGGACGCGGCCAGCCTAAAAAATGTGCTCGTGCACGATTCCCCCATAGGAAACAATGGGGCTGTTTGAGCTGAAAAAAACCTAACACCTGCAAAAAAGCCGCGTTCAGCTCTTAACGCAGCCCCATTGTTTGCTATGGGGAAACACTTCCTACGTCTGCACCTAACACTCTAACATGTACCCCGAGTCTAAACACCCCTAGCCTTACACTTATTAACCCCTAATCTGCCGCCCCCGCTATCGCTGACCCCTGCATATTATTATTAACCCCTAATCTGTCGCTCCGTAAACCGCCGCTACTTACATTATCCCTATGTACCCCTAATCTGCTGCCCCTAACACCGCCGACCCTTATATTATATTTATTAACCCCTAATCTGCCCCCCACAACGTCGCCTCCACCTGCCTACACTTATTAACCCCTAATCTGTCGACCGGACCTGAGCGATACTATAATAAAGTTATTAACCCCTAATCCGCCTCACTAACCCTATAATAAATAGTATTAACCCCTAATCTGCCCTCCCTAACATCGCCGACACCTAACTTCAATTATTAACCCCTAATCTGCCGACTGGAGCTCACCGCTATTCTAATAAATGTATTAACCCCTAAAGCTAAATCTAACCCAAATACTAACACCCCCCTAAGTTAAATATAATTTTAATCTAACGAAATTAATTAACTCTTATTAAATAAATTATTCCTATTTAAAGATAAATACTTACCTGTAAAATAAATCCTAATATAGCTACAATATAAATTATAATTATATTATAGCTATTTTCGGATTAATATTTATTTTACAGGTAACTTTGTAATTATTTTAACCAGGTACAATAGCTATTAAATAGTTAAGAACTATTTAATAGCTAAAATAGTTAAAATAATTACAAATTTACCTGTAAAATAAATCCTAACCTAAGTTACAATTAAACCTAACACTACACTATCAATAAATTAATTAAATAAAATAGCTATAATTATCTACAATTAAACCTAACACTACACTATCAATACATAAATTAAATACAATTCCTACAAATAAATACAATGAATTAAACTAACTAAAGTACAAAAAATAAAAAAGAACTAAGTTACAAAAATAAAAAAATATTTACAAACATTAGAAATATATTACAACAATTTTAAACTAATTACACCTACTCTAAGCCCCCTAATAAAATAACAAAGCCCCCCAAAATAATAAAATGCCCTACCCTATTCTAAATTACTAAAGTTCAAAGCTCTTTTACCTTACCAGCCCTGAACAGGGCCCTTTGCGGAGCATGCCCAAGAAGTTCAGCTCTTTTGCCTGTAAAAAAAACCATACAATACCCCCCCAACATTACAACCCACCACCCACATACCCCTAATCTAACCCAAACCCCCCTTAAATAAACCTAACACTAAGCCCCTGAAGATCTCCCTACCTTGAGTCGTCTTCACCCAGCCGAGCCAAATTCTTCATCCAAGCGGAGCAAGAAGAGGTCCTCCATCCGGTAGAAGTCTTCATCCAAGCGGGGCAGAAGAGGTCTTCCATCCGATTGAAGTCTTCATCCAAGAGGCATCTTCTATCGTCATCCATCCGGAGCGGAGCGGCAGCATCCTGAAGACCTCCGACGTGGAACATCCATCCTGGCCGACGACTGAACGACGAATGACGGTTCCTTTAAATGACGTCATCCAAGATGGCGTCCCTCGAATTCTGATCTTCAATCCGAGGGCTCTTCTGGAATGAACGTTCCTTTAAATGACGTCATCCAAGATGGCGTTCCTTCAATTCTGATTGGCTGATAGAATTCTAATGTTGGGGGTATGATTTGAATTAAGGTAGAAAAAATCCTATTGGCTGATACAATCAGCCAATATTATTGAAGTACAATCCTATTGGCTGATACAATCAGCCAATAGGATTGAGCTGGCATTCTATTGGCTGTTCCAATCAGCCAATAGAATGTGAGCTTAAGCCTATTGGCTGATTGCATCAGCCAATAGGATTTTTCCTACTTTAATTCCGATTGGCTGATAGAATTCTTATGTTGGGGGTGTGATTTGTAATTTTCTTTACAGGTAAAAGAGCTAATTTTCTTTACAGGCAAAAGACCCTTTTAAGGGCTATTTGTAATTTAGTGTAAGGTAGGGCTTTTTTATTGGGGGGGGGGGGGCTTTTTTATTTTGTTAGGGGGATTAGATTAGGTGTAATTAGTTTAAAAATCTTGTAATTTGTTTATTATTTTCTGTAATTTAGTGGGGTTTTTTTGTACTTTATATAATAATAATAATTTAGTTACTGATAGTAAGTTTATTTAGATTTATTTTAATTATATTTAAGTTAGGGAATGTTAGGGTTAGACTTAGGTTTAGGGGTTAATAATTTTAATATAGTGGCGGTGACGTTGGGAACAGCAGATTAGGAGTTAATAAG
Source organism: Bombina bombina (assembly GCF_027579735.1). Lineage (NCBI taxonomy): Eukaryota > Metazoa > Chordata > Amphibia > Anura > Bombinatoridae > Bombina > Bombina bombina. Next base: position 154,972,310 of record NC_069503.1, read on the forward strand.
TGTTATGTAGGTGGCGGCGGTGTAGGGGGGCAGATTCGGGGTTAATAACATAATGTAGGTGGTGGCGGTGTAGGGGGCGGCAGATTAGGGGTTAATAAGTATAATGTAGGTGGCGGTGGGCTCTGCGAGCGGCGGTTTAGGGGTTAAACACTTTATTTAGTTGTGGCGGGGTCCGTGACCGGCGGTTTAGGGGTTAAAACACTTTATTTAGTTGCGGCAGGGTCCGTGAGCAGCGGTTTAGGGGTTAATACATTTATTAGAGTTGCGGCGGGGTCAGGGACCGGCAGTTTAGGGGTAAAACAGTTTGTATAGTAGCAGTGTTTAGTGACAGTATACAAATAAAGCTGTAAAAAAGTTGAATAGCAGCGAGATCGATGACTGTTAGTTAACAACAGTCCGCTGGTCATCGCCTCGTACTTGGTGCGCGGCTTTTTGACAGCTTTTTTGGTAACTTTGGAGAACGTATTGAGGTCCGGGGCAACGATGTTAAGCGATCTTAGGCGAGCGTATTGGTGCCGTTAAATGCAAGTAAGTTGAAGGCTTGATGCCTATGTGTGATTGGCTCACTCATGTGCATTGCTATTTCTTTAACAAATGATATCTAAAGAATGAAGCAAATTAGATAATAGAAGTAAATTTGAATGTTAAAACAGATAGTTGAAGATATTTTAGAGCTCATTTGCATAACCTTTCCCACAATCCTCTGCTCCAGTGGGAAACTGTTTTGTTCTATGGGAAAACAAATATAGCTTTGCCATACAATTATCTATAGTCTGTCTTTTTGCTCACCATAACTTATAACTTGTGAAGAAAATGGGTAAAATCTCTAGTATACTAATATAAGTACAATTTATTTTCCCTAAGCTTAATTAAAGGGGCATTAACCCCATTTTTTCTTTCATGATTCAGCTAGAGCAGTGTTTCCCAACCGTGGTCCTCAAGTACCCCCAACAGTCCTGGTTTTCATTATAGCTGAACTAGAGCACAGTTGAAATAATCAGCTGATGGGTGATAGCAGGTTAGTAACCATGGGTACTGATCAGCTGATTACTTCACCTGTGTACTGGTACAGCTATAATTAAAACCTGGCCTGTTGGGGGTACTTGAGGACCGCGGTTGGGAAACACTGAGCTAGAGCATGACATTTTAAACAACTTTACAATTTATTTCTCTTGTCAAATTTGCTTCATCTGGTGAGCCAAAGACAAGAGGTATTTATGCACAGCCACACATCAGCAGCTAGCTTTTCCAGTAGTGCATTGCTGCTCCTGGGCTACCTAGGTATATTTTTCAACACAGAATACCAGGAGAATGTAGAAAATTAGAGAAGAAAATTGAAAAGCTGTTTAAAATTGCAAGTTCTATCTGACTCATGAAAGAAAAATCTTGAGTTTCTTGTCTCATTAAACATAAATTGTGGGCAATATTACCAGTAGCCTGTCATGAGTTTTCCACGCCTGATGTGGTCTTTTCGCAATCAATTTCCATTGTGCAGCTATTATAAGTTTTAAAAAATTGCAATTGTGTTCGGGCCCAACAATCCTTTTACGCAACAATCCTTTCTGCGCTCAAGCTGTAGTTAACAGTTTTTGCACAACATAAAAGTTTGTAAAAAAAAAAAAAGAAAATATTTTACCTCACATTTCCTCAGCTCACCAGAGTAAGTTCTGTGTAAAAAATTATACTTCAGCTGCTGTCCAGCTGCAGGTAAAAAAAGATATGAAGAAATGAACAGCAGCCAATCAGCATCAGCAGTGCTGAGGTCATGAACTCTTTTACTGTGGTCTCATAAGATTTCACTTAACTCTCATGAGATTTCATTGTAAACTTCCTTACACTAAATAGGGAAATACGATGAGTGTGCACGAAAGCTCGCTCCTTCTGCTGTCCGGGACAGACATCCTGATTTGCTGCTTAAAGTCCTTTGCAATGGGGTTTGAATACTTAGGACATTTTAAAGTAACATATCTTTCTTTTTTACATAGAGATGTTCAGGTGATATTTTCTAGTCAGCTTTTTACAGCTATGCAGCATCACTTTCAAGTGTTTCAACATTTGGGTATCATTGCCCTTTAAGTTAAATTAATTAAATATCTTGCTCTTATATTTTTTACTTTTCCCAAACCTGCTATAACTATACAGTCCATTCTATAACGTGAGAAAAGAAAAAAAGTTTCAAGATGTATAGAGACCTAATTCAGTTATGTCCTTGTTGAAATCAGCTGTGTCCTATACTAAACTAGTGTGGGACAGTTTTAGAAGGTCCTGTAAGGATAAAGACAAAAACAAATTATTTGTCACCATGCGACTGTCAATCTGTCAACAACATGATTATAATAAAATTAATCTTGCTCTCTCCAGGTAATAGCTTACCTTCTAAAATTGTCTGCAAAATGGAAAATATGCAGTTTTTGTTTATAAAACATGATACAATCATACATTCAACAATAGAAATAAAAAATCATTTTAGTTTGATTTATTTTCAAGATTTAATTTCAAGATTTAATAACAAATTGCATAAACATATTTATCAGCATAATTTGCAAGAAAGGATTGCTTTAGTATTTGAAGGGAAAAAAAGAAAAGCACGATCATCCAGATTACGAGTGGAGGGCAAAAGTTTTGTGGGTGTTATCGCTTGTCGGGCTTACAAGTTGAAAGCAAACGGGATTACTTGAGTGCAATGGTGATTTATACTAGAATGATTACAGTGACTTAAAAGTACTGTTTTGCAAAACTAAAAAGTTGCACAAAATACATAAAAAATACTTTACAAAGCACAGCTACACTTATAAAAATGATTACAAAAAATATTGCACACTAAAGTTATAAGGCCTCAAAGATATGATGGCCTTTAGTTATCAACGTGTCTACTTACCTGCATTCTCCAGCCCCAATACGCTTGCCTAAGCTCGCCTAACATCGCCGCCGTGTACCTGAATATATTTGCCAAAGTTATCAAGAAAGCTGTCAAAAAGACACACATCAAATACGGTGCGATGAGCAGCAGACTGTTGTTAACTGACAGTCATCGATCTCGCTGCTCATCGGCTTATTCGCAGCTTTCTTGCTAGCCTGTCACTAAGCACCCACACTATACTATACAGTTTTACCCCCTAAACCGCTTCCCCCGGAGCCCCCCGCACCTAAATAAAGTTATTAACCCATAAACCGCCGTACCTGGACCCCTCCGCCACTATAATAAATATATGAACCCCTAAACCTCCGCTCCTGGACCCCGCCACAACTATAATAAATATAATAAATATATTAACCCCTAACCGCCGCTCCTGGACCCCTCCGCCACTATAATAAATATATGAACCCCTAAACCTCCGCTCCTGGACCCCGCCACAACTATAATAAATATATGAACCCCTAAACCGCCACTCCCGGACCCCGCCGCAATTATAATAAATATATGAATCCCTAAACCGTAGCTCCCGGACCCCTCCGCAACTATAAAAAATATATGAACCCCTAAACCACCACTCCCGGACCCCGCCGCAAATAAATTAATTGTTTAACCCCTAAACCTCTGCACCCGGAGCCCTCTGCCACCTACATTACATTTATTAACCAGTATCCTGCCCCCCCTACAACGCTGTTACCTACAGTACATTGATTAACCCCTAATCTACCCCCCTACACCAACGCCACTATGTTAAATGATTTAACCCCTAAACCTAAGTCTAACCCTAACCCTAACACCCCCCTAACTTAAAAATTATATAAATTAATCTAAATAAATATTCCTATAATTAAATAAATTAATCCTATTTAAAACTAAATACTTACCTATAAAATAAACCCTAACGGCTAGATTTAGAGTTGTGTCGGTAAGGACCCGTGTAGCTAACGCCGGCTTTTTTCTGGCCGCACCATAAAAATAACTCTGGTATTGAGAGTTCACATAAAGGCTGCGTTAGGCTCCAAAAAAAGAGCGTAGAGCATTTTTAACGCAGCTTCAACTCTCGATACCAGAGTTGCTTATGCAAGCGGCCAGCCTCAAAAACGTGCTCGTGCACGATTCCCCCATAGAAAACAATGGGGCTGTTTGAGCTGAAAAAAAACTAACACCTGCAAAAAAGCCGCGTTCAGCTCCTAACGCAGCCCCATTGTTTGCTATGCGGAAACACTTCCTACGTCTGCACCTAACACTCTAACATGTACCCCGAGTCTAAACACCCCTAACCTTACACTTATTAACCCCTAATCTGCCGCCCCCGCTATTGCTGACCCCTGCATATTATTATTAACCCCTAATCTGCCGCTCCGTAAACCGCCGCTACTTACATTATCCCTATGTACCCCTAATCTGCTGCCCTAACACCGCCGACCCCTATATTATATTTATTAACCCCTAATCTGCCCCCCACAACGTCGCCTCCACCTGCCTACACTTATTAACCCCTAATCTGCCGAGTGGACCGCACCGCTACTATAATAAAGTTATTAACCCCTAATCCGCCTCACTAACCCTATAATAAATAGTATTAACCCCTAATCTGCCCTCCCTAACATCGCCGACACCTAACTTCAATTATTAACCCCTAATCTGCCGACCGGAGCTCACCGCTATTCTAATAAATGTATTAACCCCTAAAGCTAAGTCTAACCCTAACACTAACACCCCCCTAAATTAAATATAATTTTAATCTAACGAAATTAATTAACTCTTATTAAATAAATTATTCCTATTTAAAGCTAAATACTTACCTGTAAAATAAATCCTAATATAGCTACAATATAAATTATAAATACATTGTAGCTATTTTAGGATTAATATTTATTTTACAGGCAACTTTGTAATTATTTTAACCATGTACAATAGCTATTAAATAGTTAAGAACTATTTAATAGTTACCTAGTTAAAATAATTACAAAATTACCTGTAAAATAAATCCTAACCTAAGTTACAATTAAACCTAACACTATACTATCATTAAATTAATTAAATAAAATACCTACAATTACCTACAATTAAACCTAACACTACACTATCAATACATTAATTAAATACAATATCTACAAATAACGACAATGAAATAAACTAACTAAAGTACAAAAAATAAAAAAGAACTAAGTTACAAAAAATAAAAAAATATCTACAAACATTAGAAAAATATTACAACAATTTTAAACTAATTACACCTACTCTAAGCCCCCTAATAAAACAACAAAGCCCCCCAAAATAAAAAATGCCCTACCCTATTCTAAATTACTAAAGTTAAAAGCTCTTTTACCTTACCAGCCCTGAACAGGGCCCTTTGCGGGGCATGCCCCAAGAAGTTCAGCTCTTTTGCCTGTAAAAAAAACATACAATACCCTCCCCCCCAACATTACAACCCACCACCCACATACCCCTAATCTAACCCAAACCCCCCTTAAATAAACCTAACACTAAGCCCCTGAAGATCTTCCTACCTTATCTTCACCATACCAGGTTCACCAATCCGTCCTGAAGAGCTCCTCCGATGTCCTGATCCAAGCCCAAGCGGGGGGCTGAAGATGTCCATGATCCGGTAGAAGTCTTCATCCAAGCGGGGCAGAAGAGGTCTTCCATCCGATTGAAGTCTTCATCCAAGCGGGGCAGAAGAGGTCTTCCATCCGATTGAAGTCTTCATCCAGACGGCATCTTCTATCGACATCCATCTGGAGCGGAGCGGCAGCATCCTGAAGACCTCCGACGCGGAACATCCATCCTGGCCGACGACTGAACGACGAATGATGGTTCCTTTAAATGACGTCATCCAAGATGGCGTCCCTCGAATTCCGATTGGCTGATAGGATTCTATCAGCCAATCAGAATTAAGGTAGGAATTTTCTGATTGGCTGATGGAATCAACCAATCAGAATCAAGTTCAATCCGATTGGCTGATCCAATCAGCCAATCAGATTGAGCTTGCATTCTATTGGCTGTTCCGATCAGCCAATAGAATGCGAGCTAAATCTGATTGGCTGATTCAATCAGCCAATCAGATTTTTCCTACCTTAATTCTGATTGGCTGATAGAATCCTATCAGCCAATCGGAATTCGAGGGATGCCATCTTGGATGACGTCATTTAAAGGAACCGTCATTCGTCGTTCAGTCGTCGGCCAGGATGGATGTTCCGCGTCGGAGGTCTTCAGGATGCTGCCGCTCCGCTCCAGATGGATGTCGATAGAAGATGCCGCCTGGATGAAGACTTCAATCGGATGGAAGACCTCTACTGCCCCGCTTGGATGAAGACTTCAATCGGATGGAAGACCTCTTCTGCCCCGCTTGGATGAAGACTTCTACCGGATCATGGACATCTTCAGCCCCCCGCTTGGGCTTGGATCAGGACATCGGAGGAGCTCTTCAGGACGGATCGGTGAACCTGGTATGGTGAAGATAAGGTAGGAAGATCTTCAGGGGCTTAGTGTTAGGTTTATTTAAGGGGGGTTTGGGTTAGATTAGGGCTATGTGGGTGGTGGGTTGTAATGTTGGGGCTTGGGTATTGTATGTTTTTTTTACAGGCAAAAGAGCTGAACTTCTTGGGGCATGCCCCGCAAAGGGCCCTGTTCAGGGCTGGTAAGGTAAAAGAGCTTTTAACTTTAGTAATTTAGAATAGGGTAGGGCATTTTTTATTTTGGGGGGCTTTGTTGTTTTATTAGGGGGCTTAGAGTAGGTGTAATTAGTTTAAAATTGTTGTAATATTTTTCTTATGTTTGTAGATATTTTTTTATTTTTTGTAACTTAGTTCTTTTTTATTTTTTGTACTTTAGTTAGTTTATTTCATTGTAGTTATTTGTAGATATTGTATTTAATTAATGTATTGATAGTGTAGTGTTAGGTTTAATTGTAGGTAATTGTAGGTATTTTATTTAATTAATTTAATGATAGTATAGTGTTAGGTTTAATTGTAACTTAGATTAGGATTTATTTTACAGGTAATTTTGTAATTATTTTTACTAGGTAACTATTAAATAGTTCTTAACTATTTTATAGCTATTGTACCTGGTTAAAATCGTGGCCGGACTGTTATCCGAATGACGCTTGTCCGACGGACATTTGTCCGACGGACAATATTCCGAAAGATATTTATCCGGCTGCTGGGTGGGAATGAAGCTTAAAAATCACGGTTTTATAACATTTTTAATAGTGGACTGACAAAAGACAATTAAATCAACTTATATAGAACATTTATAACATTTTTAATAGTGGACTGACAAAAGACAATTAAATCAATTTATATATAACATATTAATTATAATATTATAATTATAATAATTATATTATGTGTTAAAAGTACATTGTGAGGGTAGGGACCCATGGATAGGTTCCCAGAGGCGGTTGCGGCGCCCGAATCACTGATTGTAACAGAAAATTTTGGATCGTATCTGCCCTCAGCCGAATGTATCTTGATTTATTTAAGTAAATCTTATATATTATGTGCTATTGCCTTTAAAAAGTCTAATCTTGAGTATTCACTGTATTTTTCTAAAACTTTCATTATCCTGTTGTTTATGATTTCATATTTTTTTTTTGGTTTTCTCAGTTCAACTCCAGAATTAATTTTTTCAATTGTTAACTCCCATTCTGCTTGTTCTTTTCTTATTTTTGAAACTAGTCTGCAAATGCTTGGGTGGGTTATAGACATTCGTTGGTCAAATGCTCTGTGCCATCCTTCTAGAGAGTTGTTTGTTCTAGGTAACCCTAGTTTTGTTCTTTCAAAAGTGTTCCACATTGTAATATCGAAAGTAGGTTTTCTTCTTGTACCTTGTTGTAGTTCGCCAATCCAGGTTTTTGTTACTGTTTTGTTTTTCTATTGATTTTACAAAGTCATTAAATGTTTCAACTACATCTTCCACTGGCACAAATGCTAATGCTTCTAAGCATTTTATGAGTATTTTTTTCATTATTATACCATATTTTTAAGCCCAAAGATTGTATTTTTCTCCACAGGCATTGGGAAAAATGGAAAAAGCATCCATAAATTATTGTATTTTGTAAAAAATTTGTCATGCAATTTATTGCTGCTCTTTCAAAATCTACAGTAATTGATATAGGATTGATATCTGGATTTTTTTCTTTTATAAAACTAAAAATTAAATTATAAGTTTCCTGATTTTTATTTTTTGATATGCAGTATACTAATGGTATGGTATGGTTATCTTCTATTAAAACATGTATTGTATACAACTGAAAACCTAAAGGAGCTGAGTCAAATGTTCCGTCACAGAGCCAGTGTTGTTTTTTTGAAAGAAGATCTACATTTTTTTTTAGTAGACAGACACCTAGATTTGGAGTTTGGCGTTAGCCGTGAAAACCAGCGTTAGAGGCTCCTAACGCTGGTTTTAGGCTACCGCCGGTATTTGGAGTCACTCAAAATAGGGTCTAACGCTCACTTTTCAGCCGCGACTTTTCCATACCGCAGATCCCCTTACGTAAATTGCGTATCCTATCTTTTCAATGGGATCTTTCTAACTCCGGTATTTAGAGTCGTTTCTGAAGTGAGCGTTAGACATCTAACGACAAAACTCCAGCCGCAGGAAAAAAGTCAGTAGTTAAGAGCTTTCTGGGCTAACGCCGGTTCATAAAGCTCTTAACTACTGTACTCTAAAGTACACTAACACCCATAAACTACCTATGTACCCCTAAACCGAGGTCCCCCCACATCGCCGACACTCGAATAATTTTTTAACCCCTAATCTGCCGACCGCCACCTACGTTATCCTTATGTACCCCTAATCTGCTGCCCCTAACACCGCCGACCCCTATATTATATTTAATAACCCCTAATCTGCCCCCCTCAACGTCGCCTCCACCTGCCTACACTTATTAACCCCTAATCTGCCGACCGGACCTGAGCGCTACTATAATAAAGTTATTAACCCCTAATCCGCCTCACTAACCCTATAATAAATAGTATTAACCCCTGATCTGCCCTCCCTAACATCGCCGACACCTAACTTCAATTATTAACCCCTAATCTGCCGACCAGAGCTCACCGCTATTCTAATAAATGTATTAACCCCTAAAGCTAAGTCTAACCCTAACACTAACACCCCCCTAAATTAAATATAATTTTAATCTAACGAAATTAATTAACTCTTATTAAATAAATTATTCCTATTTAAAGCTAAATACTTACCTGTAAAATAAATCCTAATATAGCTACAATATAAATTATAATTATATTATAGCTATTTTAGGATTAATATTTATTTTACAGGTAACTTTGTATTTATTTTAACCAGGTACAATAGCTATTAAATAGTTAAGAGCTATTTAATAGCTAAAATAGTTAAAATAATTACAAATTTACCTGTAAAAGAAATCCTAACCTAAGTTACAATTAAACCTAACACTAGACTATCAATAAATTAATTAAATAAACTACCTACAATTACCTACAATTAACCTAACACTACACTATCAATAAATTAATTAAATACAATTGCTACAAATAAATACAATTAAATAAACTAGCTAAAGTACAAAAAATAAAAAAGAACTAAGTTACAAAAAATAAAAAAATATTTACAAACATAAGAAAAATATTACAACAATTTTAAACTAATTACACCTACTCTAAGCCCCCTAATAAAATAACAAAGCCCCCCAAAATAAAAAAATGCCCTACCCTATTCTAAATTACTAAAGTTCAAAGCTCTTTTACCTTACCAGCCCTGAACAGGGCCCTTTGCGGGGCATGCCCCAAGAAATACAGCTCTTTTGCCTTTAAAAAAAAAATACAATACCCAAGCCCCCCAACATTACAACCCACCACCCACATACCCCTAATCTAACCCAAACCCCCCTTAAATAAACCTAACACTAAGCCCCTGAAGATCATCCTACCTTGTCTTCACCTCACGGGGTATCACACCGATCCGTCCAGAAGAGCTCCTCCGATGTCCTGATCCAAGCCCAAGCGGGGGGCTGAAGAGGTCCATGATCCGGCTGAAGTCTTCATCCAAGCGGGGCAGAAGAGGTCTTCCATCCGATTGAAGTCTTCATCCAAGCGGCATCCATCCGGAGCGAAGCGGCAGCATCCTGAAGACCTCCACCGTGGAACATCCATCCTGGCCGACGACTGAACGACGAATGACGGTTCCTTTAAATGACGTCATCCAAAATGGCGTCCCTCGAATTCCGATTGGCTGATAGGATTCTATCAGCCAATCGGAATTAAGGTAGGAATATTCTGATTGGCTGATGGAATCAGCCAATCAGAATCAAGTTCAATCCGATTGGCTGATCCGATCAGCCAATCAGATTGAGCTCGCATTCTATTGGCTGATTGGAACAGCCAATAGAATGCGAGCTCAATCTGATTGGCTGATTGGATCAGCCAATCGGATTGAACTTGATTCTGATTGGCTGATTCCATCAGCCAATCAGAATATTCCTACCTTAATTCCGATTGGCTGATAGAATCCTATCAGCCAATCGGAATTCGAGGGACGCCATCTTGGATGACGTCATTTAAAGGAACCATCATTCGTCGTTCAGTCGTCGGCCAGGATGGATGTTCCGCGGTGGAGGTCTTCAGGATGCTGCCGCTTCGCTCCGGATGGATGCCGCTTGGATGAAGACTTCAATCGGATGGAAGACCTCTTCTGCCCCGCTTGGATGAAGACTTCAGCCGGATCATGGACCTCTTCAGCCCCCCGCTTGGGCTTGGATCAGGACATCGGAGGAGCTCTTCTGGACGGATCGGTGTGATACCCGGTGAGGTGAAGACAAGGTAGGATGATCTTCAGGGGCTTAGTGTTAGGTTTATTTAAGGGGGGTTTGGGTTAGATTAGGGGTATGTGGGTGGTGGGTTGTAATGTTGGGGGGCTTGGGTATTGTATGTTTTTTTTACAGGCAAAAGAGCTGTATTTCTTGGGGCATGCCCCGCAAAGGGCCCTGTTCAGGGCTGGTAAGGTAAAAGAGCTTTGAACTTTAGTAATTTAGAATAGGGTAGGGCATTTTATTATTTTGGGGGGCTTTGTTATTTTATTAGGGGGCTTAGAGTAGGTGTAATTAGTTTAAAATTGTTGTAATATTTTTCTTATGTTTGTAAATATTTTTTTATTTTTTGTAACTTAGTTCTTTTTTATTTTTTGTACTTTAGCTAGTTTATTTAATTGTATTTATTTGTAGCAATTGTATTTAATTAATTTATTGATAGTGTAGTGTTAGGTTAATTGTAGGTAATTGTAGGTAGTTTATATAATTAATTTATTGATAGTCTAGTGTTAGGTTTAATTGTAACTTAGGTTAGGATTTCTTTTACAGTTAAATTTGTAATTATTTTAACTATTTTAGCTATTAAATAGTTCTTAACTATTTAATAGCTATTGTACCTGGTTTAAAATAAATACAAAGTTACCTGTAAAATAAATATTAATCCTAAAATAGCTATAATATAATTATAATTTATATTGTAGCTATATTAGGATTTATTTTACAGGTAAGTATTTAGCTTTAAATAGGAATAATTTATTTAATAAGAGTTAATTTATTTAGTTAGATATAAATTATATTTAACTTAGGGGGGTGTTAGTGTTAGGGTTAGACATAGCTTTAGGGGTTAATACATTTATTAGAGTAGCGGTGAGCTCCAGTCGGCAGATTAGGGGTTAATAATTGAAGTTAGGTGTCAGCGATGTTAGGGAGGGCAGATTAGGGGTTAATACTATTTATTATAGGGTTAGTGAGGCGGATTAGGGGTTAATAACTTTATTATAGTAGCGCTCAGGTCCGCTCGGCAGATTAGGGGTTAATAAGTGGAGGCGACGTTGAGGGGGGCAGATTAGGGGTTAATAAATATAATATAGGGGTCGGCGGTGTTAGGGGCAGCAGATTAGGGGTACATAAGGATAACGTAGGTGGCGGCGCTTTGCGGTTGGCAGATTAGGGGTTAATAAGTGTAGGCAGATGGAGGCGACGTTGAGGGGGCAGATTAGGGGTTAATAAATATAATATAGGGGTCGGCGGTGTTAGGGGCAGCAGATTAGGGGTACATAGGGATAATGTAAGTAGCGGCGGTTTACGGAGCGGCAGATTAGGGGTTAAAAATAAAATGCAGGTGTCAGCGATAGCGGGGGCGGCAGATTAGGGTTTAATAAGTGTAAGGTTAGGGGTGTTTAGACTCGGGGTACATGTTAGGGTGTTAGGTGCAGACATAGGAAGTGTTTCCCCATAGCAAACAATGGGGCTGCGTTAAGAGCTGAACGCGGCTTTTTTGCAGGTGTTAGGTTTTTTTTCAGCTCAAACAGCCCCATTGTTTCCTATGGGGGAATCGTGCACGAGCACGTTTTTGAGGCTGGCCGCTTGCGTAAGCAACTCTGGTATTGAGAGTTGAAGCTGCGTTAAAAATGCTCTACGCTCCTTTTTTGGAGCCTAACGCAGCCTTTATGTGGACTCTCAATACCAGAGTTATTTTTATGGTGCGGCCAGAAAAAAGCCGGCGTTAGTTTTTCGGGTCGTTACCGACAAAACTCCAAAACTAGCCGAGAATGATTAAATTTTCACTTTCGTACATGATGAAATCTTCTCCTCTGGTTGTTTTTCTTAAATCATCATTTAAAATGTTTCCATTTGGTGTTGTTCGATGTCGACGTACCATTCTGGCAAGAGTTTCTTTTTTAGGTAGAGCTCCTGCTGCTTCAAGGGGGAAATTAGATGTGCAATTTTGTATTATGCTTGATGTTACTTCTTCTGAATTTTTAGCAACTTCTTTTATTTTTTCAATTGTTTTCATAGATACAATTCTTGCTGCATTAGGTGGATGTGAATGATTTGATGCATCTTTTTCAATTATATCATTAATGGTTTTTAGCCTTCCTCCACAAAAACCTTTTTTTTCACATCTCCAATATGTGACATTTTCTTTTTTTTTGTCTACAATGTATGCATAACCTTCATATAACATTTTTCTTCCTCCTTTACACGTCTTTATGAACTCCATTTTTTTAATTTGATTTTTTTTAAATTTATTTATTTAAGTGTTTGTGTTGTTTTTTTACCTCAGTAGCCACAATATATATTTAAATTTTCCGCTTTTTTACTGATGACAATTACGCAATTACATGATTGCGTGATTGTGCTGTTCGGCGTGCAGTCGGAAGCAGTGTATTTCGGACATATGTCTGATGGACGAATGTGTTTCGGCATTTTGTCCGTCGGAATTTTGTCCGAGCACCGGTTAAAATAATTACAAAGTTGCCTGTAAAATAAATATTAATCCTAAAATAGCTATAATATAATTATAATTTATATTGTAGCTATATTAGGATTTATTTTACAGGTAAGTATTTAGCTTTAAATAGGAATAATTTATTTAATAAGAGTTAATTAATTTCGTTAGATTAAAATTATATTTAATTTAGGGGGGTGTTAGTGTTAGGGTTAGACTTAGCTTTAGGGGTTAACACATTTATTAGAAAAGCGGTGAGCTCCGGTCGGCAGATTAGGGGTTAATAATTGAAGTTAGGTGTCGGCGATGTTAGGGAGGGCAGATTAGGGGTTAATACTATTTATTATAGGGTTAGTGAGGCGGATTAGGGGTTAATAACTTTATTATAGTAGCGGTGCGGTCCGCTCGGCAGATTAGGGGTTAATAAGTGTAGGCAGGTGGAGGCGACGTTGAGGGGGGCAGATTAGGGGTTAATAAATATAATATAGGGGTCGGCAGTGTTAGGGGCAGCAGATTAGGGGTACATAAGGATAACGTAGGTGGCGGCGCTTTGCGGTCGGCAGATTAGGGGTTAATAAGTGTAGGTAGCTGGCGGCGACGTTGTGGGGGGCAGATTAGGGGTTAATAAATATAATATAGGGGTCGGCGGTGTTAGGGGCAGCAGATTAGGGGTACATAAGGATAACGTAGTTGGCGGTCAGCAGATTAGGGGTTAAAAAAATGTAATCGAGTTGCGGCGATGTGGGGGGACCTCGGTTTAGGGGTACATAGGTAGTTTATGGGTGTTAGTGTACTTTAGAGTACAGTAGTTAAGAGCTTTATAAACCGGCGTTAGCCCAGAAAGCTCTTAACTACTGCTATTTTTTTTCCTGCGGCTGGAGTTTTGTCGTTAGATTTCTAACGCTCACTTCAGACACGACTCTAGAAAGATCCCATTGAAAAAATAGGATACGCAATTGACGTAAGGGGATCTGCGGTATGGAAAAGTCGCGGCTGAAAAGTGAGCGTTAGACCCTTTTTTGAGTGACTCCAAATACCGGAGGTAGCCTAAAACCAGCGTTAGGAGCCTCTAACGCTGGTTTTCATGGCTAACGCCAAACTCCAAATCTAGGCCTAAGATAGCTACAATATAACTATTAGTTACATTGTAGCTATTTTAGGGTTTATTTTTATTTTACAGGCAACTTTGTATTTATTTTAACTAGGTACAATAGCTATTAAATTAGCTACCTAGCTAAAATAAATACAAAATTACCTTTAAAATAAATCCTAACCTAAGTTACAATTACACCTAACACTACACTATCATTCAAATAATTAAATTAATTAACTACAATTACCTAACATTAAATAAAATTAACTAAAAATAACTAAAGTACAAAAAAACCCTCTAAATTACAGAAAATAAAAAAAAAGTTTAAACTAATTACACCTAATCTAAGCCCCCTAATAAAATAAAAAGCCCCCCAAAATAATAAAATTCCCTACGCTATACTAAATGACAAGTAGCCCTTAAAAGGGCCTTTTGCGGGGCATTGCCCCAAAGTAATCAGCTCTTTTACCTGTAAAAAAAAGAAATACAACCCTCCCAACATTAAAACCCACCACCCACACACCCAACCCTACTCTAAAACCCACACAAACCCCCCTTAAAAAAACCTAACCCTACCCCCTTGAAGATCACCCTACTTTGAGACGTCTTCACCCACCCGGGCACAAGTGGTCCTCCATATGGCAGAAGTCTTCATCCGATTGGGGCAGAAGAGGTCCTCCAGATGGTAGAAATCTTCATCCATGCGGCATCTTCTATCTTCATCCTTCCGGAGCGGAGCCATCTTCTATCCAGCCGACGCGGAGCCATCGTCTTCAAACGCCGTCCTAACACTGAATGAAGGTTCCTTTCAATGACGTCATCCAAGGATTCTATCAGCCAACTGGAATTAAGGTAGGAAAAATCCGATTGGCTGATGTAATCAGCCAATCGGATTGAAGTTCAATATGATTGGCTGATCCAATAAGCCAATAGAATGTGATTGAGGTGCCTGAGATGCACAAGTAGGGTTTTGCCAATTTCACCAAGGCATATTTAGCTTTGTTAGTTCTCCACCAATGCAAGGGGCCTCTCAACAAAGTAAGCCTGGACTTCATTTTAACATAAAAATAGCTTGAATATCTATATGCACTGGTAAATAACCAGCCATAAGGTTAGGGGAAAAATATCTAGTCCCCTCTTAAAATAACAGATATATACTTATAGGAGGTTGAATTTGGTACATATTCCAATTAATTAAAAATAAGAAAAAAAGGCAAAAGGGCTAAAGATTATATATCAGTAAAAGGACACAGCCTTGCACATTTATCTATACAGTACATATAATTAGCAATAGCAAGCGATCCGCTAATAATTGTGCAAACAGATAATAGTGCACATCAATTCATATAACAAATCCCATCAATCTAGGACTAGGTGTAATTTACAAACTCAGTATTATATCATACAAAGCATAGCCCCAAATCACCTGATTTGATACAAACAATCCAAATTATGACTCCTATTTTATTTCTGGGTTGCACATAAGACAGGAATAGTTCTACACTTAAACAGAAATGTATAATGTCATGAAAAAGAGGTCCTTTAGGCCAAGGGCATAACCATAAAACACAATACCATGTGCAGGATTTATACACATATATGTATTTATATGTGTATAATTGTATTTACAGACATATACACATACAAACACATAAATACATATATACACATATATCAACTTATATAAAAGTGCATTGGAGCCCTTTGCAGTTAAGTAGCTGGAAACACGTAAAAGCATATTTATGCAATATTCGTATTTTATAAAGTATTATACTTTGTATTTACTGTAATTATTTCACAATTCAATGTTATACACATAGCAGAATATGTTCTATGTATTTATAAATATATATTCCTATATATATATATATATATATATATATATATATATATATATATATATATATATAAAGAGAGTTCATAGGCATATGCACTCCCACCAACCGTTCAACTGCCAGGGTGCTTTCAAAGAAAATTCAAAAACTGTAGTAGGAAAAGCACTCACTGGACTTCAGACTTCAAATGTGACAACAAAATTTATTGCGTGTGACGTTTCGGGACTAAGCACGTCCCTTCCTCTGACAGTTTAAAAACTCCAAACAAACCAACTTATATAAGCATACAAAACCCACCCCCAATACTGGCTCCAATCACTGGAAACCGTGTGCAAAATACAATGGTTTCGACCAAACAGGTGTGTTAAATAAAACATGTATTCACAAATTCAAAGTGAAAAATTAAACCATTATTACTATAATGTAAAAAAATACAGAATGTGATAAATCTATAAATGTAAATGTGAATATAGCACGAATAATGCCCCCAGCCCACAAAACTACCAATATGGATCATTACAGCACCCCTGTATCAGAAATGGACTCTCCTCCAGCGTCAAAAGAGGATTTGACATCGAATAAGGATACTCCCTTAATGCCAATTAATCTCACGATTCACAGATCAAGAATCCCATAGTTGTTTATTATTAACGGCTCTGCTTTCATTCACATACCGCATCACCTTTCATAATATAAATAAAACTAAAGCAAACCCGATTGCTGTCAAAAGTCTCACTTAGTAAACACAACACCTGTGATATACGTCACAGCACGTCTCCTAACTTCCCATTGGACCAATCAACCCGTTGTCCAAACAACTGGGAAAACAGAGGCGTGCCCCAACCGATGACAAACCAGAGGTACTAGAGTCAGGGACCAATATATCCACCCATTGAGGGCGTGCCACCACATAAACATACCTAATGCGGAAGTTGCCATGGCAACCGGTCACGAAAAATACATGACAGGGAATCCCCACAGGACTCCACTATTCCCATCGGCCCTTGTAATCTACCCATACCGGGCATGAAACAGCAATGAGAATAAGCTATGTGTAATACACCAAACAAAACTATATATACAATATTACTATCCACTTCACAGATCAACACGGCTGGTGAGAATGTAAACACAAATATACTTAATATCCCTCTAGGAGATAGTTACACTCCACCACGCCATGTTCATTCCTATTGATCAACCAACCTAGATGTCATCAAGTCACTCTTCAATATTCAGGAAATAACAACCACCGCCCTCTGTGGGCGTGTCTCTACTGGACCCAAACAAACTGGTTGCCACTAGCAACCGGGACAACCTCTTAGAATTGTAATATACGTAAAGGGCCTGACCCAGGAATCAATCCACCATCACAAAACCAAAAGTCACCCTTATCACCAACAAGTATACAAATAAAAATTAAAAAATAAAATAAAAATAAAAATAAAAAGGTGTGATCCTGAATTCATTTCTCTCAGTGACTCACATCCATAACAACTGGTGGAGCCCCAGAGAATCCATCAAAACCCCATGAAACAAAAACCAACCAAAAAAACAACCAAAAACAAAATGATATACATATATATAATTATATATAATTCAGAACAACTTCATATAGATCAGTGTGATAACAGAACTTCCTTCTGAAAATCAAACAAAATAGATATGTCACCAACAAAGAGTTATCCTACAAAACACTCTAACAATCTACAACCAGAATGAATAAAAACCATCACATCTAGCCAACTAGCGGCCCTATCTGGAGCCCATACTGTCACTAAACCAAAAATATAGGAAGACCATATATCCATACTGTCATCCTATTACCATAAATAAATACCTGATAAGTAAGATAAATGAAAATAAATAAAAATTCCAGGACCAAAGAGAACCACCATTTCAGACACAGGGGTGTCCAAAAAACTGGACAAAGGGGCATATTTATAAAAATGAAAGAAAAAAAATAAAATAAATATATGAAGTGCACAAGTGTTTCCCCAAACCATACAGTGTCAGTGTATGTTAAAAACAAGGATAAAATCAATGTAACTCCTAGCAGAACTAATTACCGGCTCGTAGGACAATACCAGAGCCCTCAGGATAAACTACTCACAGAAGGAGACCAAGCATCAGAGATAAAAGGAGGGGAAGGGGGGAGGGGTAGGGGAGGGGAGGAAAAAAGGGTGAGGAAGAGGGTAGAGGAGTGAGGGGGGGGGGTAGGGGGGGAGAGTGAAAGGGAGAGAAAAAAAGGCGAAAAGGAAAAAAGAAAGGAAAAAAGGAGAAAACAAAAGAAGGGGATATGCCCCCAGGACCACTGAATCATGTACTCTCATCAGAAATTGAACTCTTGGACTCTCCATGAGATAGTGATCAGCAGTAACCACTATTGAAATCAAAATCAACCTAGGTATGTTTGCCACCCTGTATGGGTATTAAGTCCTCTTGGGGTCAGTGTACCCAATTCATGGATCCACCGAGTCTCTTTCTGCAATAATATTTTGGCTCTGTTTCCTCCTCTCTTCATACTGGGCACGTGGTCAATCAGGCGAAATCTCATGTCGGTTACTGTATGGTTCTTCTCAAGGAAATGGCGAGCCACCGGTTGGTCAGCTTTGTCATTCTTCAGGGCTGCTCTAATGCTTGACCGGTGGTTCGCCATCCTCGTCCTGGCATCATCCGTTGTTTTACCGATGTAAAACATACCACACGGGCAATTGAGAAGATATATAACAAAGGTGGTGGTGCACGTTAAGAAGTGGTTAATCCTATACTTCTTCTTTTTCTCTGGGTGCTGGAAAGAATTTCCTGCATGCATGCTATTGCATGTGACGCAACCAAGGCATTTGAAATACCCATTCTATTTTTCAACCAGGTCTGTTTATCCGGTATAGGTGAGATGTCAGTCTTCATGAGTGTGTCCCTTAGGCTTCTTCCTCTGCGATACGCCAACCGTGGTGCCTTCCAGTGTGTAAATGGTAAGGCTGCGTCAGAAGTAATCAGTTTCCACTCCTCTTTAACAGCTTTAGAAATCCGATGTTGATCTGGGGAATATGTAGTGACAAAAGTAAGTTGTTTCTTTTCTTCACTTTCAGAATTTGTATTAATAGTCCCCTGAACTACCTGATCACACATTTTCTTCAACTCCTTCTTGTTGTACCCTCTCTGGGTAAATCTATTAATCATTTCTCCCAGTTGGACTTTACAACGTTCAGGGTCAGTGTTGTTACGTATCACCCTTTGAAATTGGGCCTTCGGTATGTTCCTGATAAGAGAAGGCTGATGGCAACTTCTTGCGTGTAGAATCGTGTTCCTATCTGTCTCCTTCCGGAACAACGTAGTGCCAATTTTACCAGATGTTTTGAAGATTCTAACGTCCAAGTAATCCACAGTTTCACTATTAGACACAGCTTGGAACCTAATGGTACTGTCGAGACTGTTAAGTGCATAGACCCATTCATCAAAGGATCGTTGGTCACCCTGCCATACCAGGAACAGGTCGTCGATGTAACGACAGTAAAATTTTACTGATGTATTCTCAAACACTTTCATCAGATTCGTCTCGTATTCTGCCATGTATAGATTCGCCAGCGATGGGGCCACATTGGACCCCATCGCTGTGCCTGCAATTTGGAGGAAAAATTTACCATCAAAGTAAAAATAGTTGCGTTCTAAACACATGGTAAGAAGCTCAATTAGGACATGTTCTGGAGGACCTATATAGGGTGTACGTCTCAGGATATTAGCTACTGCCGCAATCCCTGCTGCCTGTGGGATTACGGTATAGAGACTAGAGACGTCCATGGTGACAAGAAGATCAGACTCAGAGACCTCTTCCAGACTTGTAATTTTCTGTATAAAAGATGTTGAATCTTGTACATATGATCACATTCTTGTCACAAGTGGCTGGAGAAAATGGTCCACATAAATAGCCAATGGTTGAAGAACAAATATGTGTGATGTACAATCACTAGAGGGCGCTAAAGTGCAATTAGAAGGAATATCTCTAGTCAAAGAAACCCATATGAATATGGGCTTCACACGAAAAAAATATATAAAAAACCCTTTACAGACAAATGATAATTAACAGTCTGATATATATAATAAAACTACAGCTGCACCTCTCAACACATATACTATGAAAGTAAAGTGAATCAGACTCCTATAACAAGTGCATGTAACACCAGAGGGCGCTAATATGATTAAAAATTGTGTATACCCAATTTAAAAAGATTTTTTAAAAACAAATGAACAATGGTATATAGTAATGGATAATGGTACCTCATTAAATAAAATGTCCCAGTTTAAAAGTCCACTAGAAAATGTATAGTCTTATAATTGGACACATAAGTTCAAAATTTTTTCTTGACTGTCGGCAGTGGACTCTCCCTGATTCAGAATCAGGATCCTTCTTTTTCCAAAACGAAGCCAATCTGTGTAGGATTTAAACACAAACAAGATCGACCATTGTGTGTATCCACAGACCCAATATATTTCACACAGCAGTATTCAATTTCCAGGGTACTCACACTTTTGCAGAGCACACCAGTGTGCTTGTGGGAACGGACTGGTTATCAGAGCAAACCAGCTTGCTCTCTCCGGTATGCTCTCTCCTCGCAGGTGTGGATAATGACAGATCCACTGGCGCCTCACAGTAAATCAGTGTACTGAGACTTCACTTAGCAGCGGCTTGGTAATGAGAACCTCACTTGTTAAGGAATGGCAGACAATGATGATAAAAAACAAATCTTTAATCATTAGTAATACCAAAATCCTTACAATACAAGTGGGTGGACAATGTGTAACAATAAAATTTGCTACGCGTTTCTCGGCTCACTTAGCCGTTTCCTCAGGCATATTAAAAACACATTTTTAGCCCGGCTATATAGTGCCGCTCATTACCAAACCAAAACTATACCCTCCCCCTTCCTTTGCTAGGGGGTGTGTGTAGGCTATCCAATCAGTGAATATCATTTTCATACCCAAAAGTTGTTATCATACAACCACCAACTCTCACTTGGTATACAAATAAAATAATGTATCCATAATGTCCCTACATTTAACAAATCACATACTAAAACATATTTAAAAACAAATTCAAAGAAACACTTGTTGCAATTGCTCTTTCACCTATTGTCGTATAGCCAGTCTATATTTTGTTCAGCATGTAAATATTCTCCTCTATAAGATTGTAAAAGTAAACATGATGGTTCACATTAAAAACACTGAAATCGGATTGTCGACCCTAATATATCTCAGCAATATAAACATATTTCACCTCCAAAGTACAACCAAATCGACGATTGAACCATTACTTTTGGTATAGTTTGTATATAAGCTTAACTGAACATATAATAAAATATATAAACCTAACAATTTTAATGTTCCGGCTCCTAAAATAATTTTTATGACAATAAATCAGCTAGTACAATTTGCACTGGCCACTGTATTTATATAATTTTGATACATTAAATGCACTGTATTTTTAGTGAAGAAAGTTCGCCAGTAAAATTTTTTTCACTGACCGGCAAATTTATGTGATAGTGATATATATAGTGCACCGGATACTAAGTAACACAAATTTTATATAATAATACGTGTAATAAGAATTTTGTATAAAATCTATATATATAAGCGTACAATTATTATTATTTATAAATCTATATGGAATATAAAATTTCCCTCAATCCATCTATCATCTGTGGTACAATTGTAATAATATATATTAATATTGTGTGATAAAATATAATGTGAAAATATAGTGATTATACTAGTATAAATATAATGTGAAAAACTAGTAATAACTAGTGCATAAGTGTGATAGTAATAGAAGTATCCCTTTGTTTGTGTACTAATTGTATTATGCAACCATCTAATGCAGATATAAATAGTGACTCTAAAGTGAATACATTACCAATATACATATATATATATATATACACACATATATATATACATATATATACATATATATACATTTCATTTAGGATTTTTTTAAAAATGCATAACATTATAATCTTAGTGATATGTGTTTATTAATGTGAACAACACCTCTATATTTCTCTATATGTGCTTATAATTTGGTGTGTTTATGTGTGGAATAGATCAATAATGTGATCTTGAACTTCAGTGTAACAGGCCGATATAAACATTGAATATGGTCTAATATATCGTATATTATAAAATAATTAAATTACAGGAACTAACATACTGAATGTCTGTAAGGACATCAAAATAATAATATTATGGTGTATATAACTGTACTGACAATCCTCCCCTAACTTGACTATTAATAATGATCTGTCTATAATCAAAACCCGTGTGATGTGTTTTGCTCTCAAAAGGCTGCAGAGTCTATCACTTCATTTAATCCCTCAGGGAACAGGGAACCAAATTTATGGATCCAATAAGTCTCTCTTTGACGTAGCTTATTGAATCTGTTATATCTATTGGAACAGGGTATTGTTTCCAAAGGTGTGATTCTAAAACTACAGGGTTCCCCATTGTGTTCTTGAATATAGTGTCTAGATACACTGTGTTTATCTGACTTCTTTATAACATTTCTATGATGTTCACTCCATCTAGTCCGTATATTGCGTGTAGTACGCCCCAGGTATTGTACCCCACAAATACAAGATAACACGTAAATTACAAATCTGGAGCTGCAGTTGAGATGTTCTTTAATTTGAAATGTTTCCCCAGTTGTATGGGCTTTTATACTTTTAGCCCCATGAGTTATAGAGTGACACATGTGGCATCTGGATTTTCCACACTTATATGTACCCCTGTTATTAGTACCAATACTACCCATGTTCCTAATGGCTTTTTTTGAAATTACCACCTTACTGGGGGCCAGAGATTGTTTTAAATTTGGAGCTCTCCTAAAAACTATACTGGGTTGACTATTAAGATTTCTCTTTAATATGGGGTCCCTCAATAAAATTGGCCAATGTTTCTGTAGTGTCTTCTTAATCATCTTATGATTAGAATTGAATTGGGTTACAAACAAAGGTTGTTCTATACCGTTGGAGGATTTTTTTCGATTATTTTTCTGTATCTTCTTCTTATGAGGGTCTAGTATAGTGGATCTATCCATCCTACATGCTTTGGTGTATCCCTTATTTATTATTTCTGAGGGGTACCCTTTTTCTTTAAATCGTTCTATTAAAATTTGGGATTGTTCATGAAATTTGTCATCTGAGCTGCAATTTCTTTTAATACGACAAAATTGACTGAATGGAATATTGTTTTTCCATTGTACAAAGTGATTGCTATTATAATGTAAAAAATTATTGCAATCAACTGTTTTGAAATAAGTGCTAGTGCAAACATTATAGTCCTTATCCCAAGTCAAAGTCAAATCCAAATATTCAATAGTATCTGGCTGTACATTGGAGGTGAACTGAATGCCCATCTCATTATCATTCAGATATGTTGTAAACAGTTGTGCCTCTTCTATAGTCCCCTTAAAAACAAATAAAAGATGACCAAAGCATGTAGGATGGATAGATCCACTATACTAGACCCTCATAAGAAGAAGATACAGAAAAATAATCGAAAAAAATCCTCCAACGGTATAGAACAACCTTTGT
The DNA here is from genome assembly GCF_027579735.1 of Bombina bombina. Taxonomy (NCBI): domain Eukaryota; kingdom Metazoa; phylum Chordata; class Amphibia; order Anura; family Bombinatoridae; genus Bombina; species Bombina bombina. Next base: position 154,995,985 of record NC_069503.1, read on the forward strand.
TTGTAACCCAATTCAATTCTAATCATAAGATGATTAAGAAGACACTACAGAAACATTGGCCAATTTTATTGAGGGACCCCATATTAAAGAGAAATCTTAATAGTCAACCCAGTATAGTTTTTAGGAGAGCTCCAAATTTAAAACAATCTCTGGCCCCCAGTAAGGTGGTAATTTCAAAAAAAGCCATTAGGAACATGGGTAGTATTGGTACTAATAACAGGGGTACATATAAGTGTGGAAAATCCAGATGCCACATGTGTCACTCTATAACTCATGGGGCTAAAAGTATAAAAGCCCATACAACTGGGGAAACATTTCAAATTAAAGAACATCTCAACTGCAGCTCCAGATTTGTAATTTACGTGTTATCTTGTATTTGTGGGGTACAATACCTGGGGCGTACTACACGCAATATACGGACTAGATGGAGTGAACATCATAGAAATGTTATAAAGAAGTCAGATAAACACAGTGTATCTAGACACTATATTCAAGAACACAATGGGGAACCCTGTAGTTTTAGAATCACACCTTTGGAAACAATACCCTGTTCCAATAGATATAACAGATTCAATAAGCTACGTCAAAGAGAGACTTATTGGATCCATAAATTTGGTTCCCTGTTCCCTGAGGGATTAAATGAAGTGATAGACTCTGCAGCCTTTTGAGAGCAAAACACATCACACGGGTTTTGATTATAGACAGATCATTATTAATAGTCAAGTTAGGGGAGGATTGTCAGTACAGTTATATACACCATAATATTATTATTTTGATGTCCTTACAGACATTCAGTATGTTAGTTCCTGTAATTTAATTATTTTATAATATACGATATATTAGACCATATTCAATGTTTATATCGGCCTGTTACACTGAAGTTCAAGATCACATTATTGATCTATTCCACACATAAACACACCAAATTATAAGCACATATAGAGAAATATAGAGGTGTTGTTCACATTAATAAACACATATCACTAAGATTATAATGTTATGCATTTTTAAAAAAATCCTAAATGAAATGTATATATATGTATATATATGTATATATATATGTGTGTATATATATATATATATGTATATTGGTAATGTATTCACTTTAGAGTCACTATTTATATCTGCATTAGATGGTTGCATAATACAATTAGTACACAAACAAAGGGATACTTCTATTACTATCACACTTATGCACTAGTTATTACTAGTTTTTCACATTATATTTATACTAGTATAATCACTATATTTTCACATTATATTTTATCACACAATATTAATATATATTATTACAATTGTACCACAGATGATAGATGGATTGAGGGAAATTTTATATTCCATATAGATTTATAAATAATAATAATTGTACGCTTATATATATAGATTTTATACAAAATTCTTATTACACGTATTATTATATAAAATTTGTGTTACTTAGTATCCGGTGCACTATATATATCACTATCACATAAATTTGCCGGTCAGTGAAAAAAATTTTACTGGCGAACTTTCTTCACTAAAAATACAGTGCATTTAATGTATCAAAATTATATAAATACAGTGGCCAGTGCAAATTGTACTAGCTGATTTATTGTCATAAAAATTATTTTAGGAGCCGGAACATTAAAATTGTTAGGTTTATATATTTTATTATATGTTCAGTTAAGCTTATATACAAACTATACCAAAAGTAATGGTTCAATCGTCGATTTGGTTGTACTTTGGAGGTGAAATATGTTTATATTGCTGAGATATATTAGGGTCGACAATCCGATTTCAGTGTTTTTAATGTGAACCATCATGTTTACTTTTACAATCTTATAGAGGAGAATATTTACATGCTGAACAAAATATAGACTGGCTATACGACAATAGGTGAAAGAGCAATTGCAACAAGTGTTTCTTTGAATTTGTTTTTAAATATGTTTTAGTATGTGATTTGTTAAATGTAGGGACATTATGGATACATTATTTTATTTGTATACCAAGTGAGAGTTGGTGGTTGTATGATAACAACTTTTGGGTATGAAAATGATATTCACTGATTGGATAGCCTACACACACCCCCTAGCAAAGGAAGGGGGAGGGTATAGTTTTGGTTTGGTAATGAGCGGCACTATATAGCCGGGCTAAAAATGTGTTTTTAATATGCCTGAGGAAACGGCTAAGTGAGCCGAGAAACGCGTAGCAAATTTTATTGTTACACATTGTCCACCCACTTGTATTGTAAGGATTTTGGTATTACTAATGATTAAAGATTTGTTTTTTATCATCATTGTCTGCCATTCCTTAACAAGTGAGGTTCTCATTACCAAGCCGCTGCTAAGTGAAGTCTCAGTACACTGATTTACTGTGAGGCGCCAGTGGATCTGTCATTATCCACACCTGCGAGGAGAGAGCATACCGGAGAGAGCAAGCTGGTTTGCTCTGATAACCAGTCCGTTCCCACAAGCACACTGGTGTGCTCTGCAAAAGTGTGAGTACCCTGGAAATTGAATACTGCTGTGTGAAATATATTGGGTCTGTGGATACACACAATGGTCGATCTTGTTTGTGTTTAAATCCTACACAGATTGGCTTCGTTTTGGAAAAAGAAGGATCCTGATTCTGAATCAGGGAGAGTCCACTGCCGACAGTCAAGAAAAAATTTTGAACTTATGTGTCCAATTATAAGACTATACATTTTCTAGTGGACTTTTAAACTGGGACATTTTATTTAATGAGGTACCATTATCCATTACTATATACCATTGTTCATTTGTTTTTAAAAAATCTTTTTAAATTGGGTATACACAATTTTTAATCATATTAGCGCCCTCTGGTGTTACATGCACTTGTTATAGGACAATGGTTGAAGAAGGGACCCACAGGCTGATACGATGGGCCGGCCTGGGGGTTGTTTTTGATCCTTATGTATTTTTGGCAATGTATACATAATAGGAATAATGGGAAAATCCTTCTGTAAAAACCTGGCCTCTTGTTCAGTAATGAGTCCCTCTTGCTTCCATACGTTGATCCTGCCATTGATCTCTCGTTTCAGTGCCATTGTGGGATCAGCATCCAACCTCTGATATGTTTTCTCATCCATTAGTTGGCGTTCAATCTCCAATTTATAATCAACTAGATCCATAACCACGACCGCCCCACCCTTATCGGCTGGGCGTATCACAATTGTTGGATCATCTTTCAGGGCTTTCAGTGCTCTTCGTTCCTCTTTAGTCAAGTTATCATGCTGTCTCCAGGTACTCAGTTTTTCTTGTGACACATTTGTCAAATATTTCGTATATGTCATAATGGAAGAATTGTTGGAATTTGGATCAAAACTACTAGCTGTTCTAAAGTCTTGTTCCATGTCATCTGAATGGCCAAAATGCTCTTTGAGCTGTAGCAGTCTGCCAAACCGCTGTATGTCAATGTAGGTATCAAAAGTGTTCATCCAGGTGGAGAAAAGTAAGTCCTTTATTAAGTAATGATTGTTCCGCTGCAGATAGAGTTCTAGAGCTGATGTTAAAAACATTATTATCTATCTCCTCCTGTTTGGGTGGCGGCGGGACATGCCCCCCCTTCTCGGGTGCGGCCGGGTCCTCTTCCTAAAAAACGATTCCCTGGAGCGGAATACGGTGCCAAAGGAGGGCGTGTAGAAACATTATCACTGGTACTAGCCCATTGCGATTGATTACTCAACCCCTAGATCTAGTCGTAATTCCAGAGAACATGGGAGCTTCAGGATTCGGGGTACTCTCAGGATCCGTGCTATCACCCGAACTGGTATCAATGGTGTTGATTGATCTTTTTGTGTGTCTCCTTTGTCTTCTTGGTCTCAGTTGTTTCCTCTCATCTGATGCCAACATCCACCGATACACACTCTTATGAGTGTAATCTAATCCCACCGTCTGTAATTTGCGATTCTTGAAGGCGATAAGTTCCTGCTTGTATAGTTTAACCTGATTCGCTAGTTTATCTAGCCAGTCCCACGTATTATCCTCCCTTAGGCCTAGATTTGGAGTTTGGCGGTAGATGGGCTGTTAACGCTCCGCAGGCTTTTTTCTGGCTGCACCATAAAATTAACTCTGGTATCGAGAGTTCAAAAAAAGGCTGCGTTAGGCTCCAAAAAAGGAGCCAGAGTTGCTTACGGACGCGGCCAGCCTCAAAAACGTGCTCGTGCACGATTCCCCCATAGGAAACAATGGGGCTGTTGGAGCTGAAAAAAAACCTAACACCTGCAAAAAAGCAGCGTTCAGCTCCTAACGCAGCCCCATTGTTTTCTATGGGGAAACACTTCCTACGTCTACACCTAACACTCTAACATGTACCCCGAGTCTAAACACCCCTAACCTTACACTTATTAACCCCTATTCTGCCGCCCCCCCTATCGCTGACACCTGCATTATATTATTAACCCCTAATCTTCCGCTCCGTAAACCGCCGCTACCTACGTTATCCCTATGTACCCCTAATCTGCTGCCCCTAACACCGCCGACCCCTATATTATATTTATTAACCCCTAACCTGCCCCCCACAACGTCGCCGCCAGCTACCTACAATAATTAACCCCTAATCTTCCGACCGCAAAGCGCCGCCACCTACGTTATCCTTATGTACCCCTAATCTGCTGCCCCTAACACCGCCGACCCCTATATTATATTTATTAACCCCTAATCTGCCCCCCACAACGTCGCCGACACCTGCCTACACTTATTAACCCCTAATCTGCCGAGCGGACCTGAGCGCTACTATAATAAAGTTATTAACCCCTAATCCGCCTCACTAACCCTATCATAAATAGTATTAACCCCTAATCTGCCCTCCCTAACATCGCCGACACCTAACTTCAATTATTAACCCCTAATCTGCCGACCGGAGCTCACCGCTATTCTAATAAATGTATTAACCCCTAAAGCTAAGTCTAACCCTAACACTAACACCCCCCTAAGTTAAATATAATTTAAATCTAACGAAATAAATTAACTCTTATTAAATAACTTATTCCTATTTAAAGCTAAATACTTACCTGTAAAAAAAAGTCCTAATATAACTACAATATAAATTATAATTACATTGTAGCTATTTTAGGATTAATATTTATTTTACAGGCAACTTGGTAATTATTTTAACCAGGTACAATAGCTATTAAATAGTTAAGAACTATTTAATAGTTACCTAGTTAAAATAATAACAATTACCTGTAAAATAAATCCTAACCTAAGTTATAATTAAACCTAACACTACCCTATCAATAAATTAATTAAATAAAATACCTACAATTACCTACAATTAACCTAACACTACACTATCAATAAATAAATTAAATACAATTCCTACAAATAACTACAATTACATAAACTAACTAAAGTGCAAAAAATAAAAAAGAACTAAGTTACAAAAAAATAAAAAAATATTTACAAACATAAGAAAAATATTACAACAATTTTAAACTAATTACACCTACTCTAAGCCCCCTAATAAAATAACAAAGGCCACCAAAATAAAAAAATGCCCTACCCTATTCTAAATTAATACATTTAAAAGCTCTTTTACCTTACCAGCCCTGAACAGGGCCCTTTGCGGGGCATGCCCCAAGAAAATCAGCTCTCTTTTTATGGTATTCAGATAAGTATGTCCCATGGAGGTTGAGATCAATTTCCCTTTGTTTGAGCTTTGCCCATGTGTTGTAAAGAGATTGATATGACTCCTCAATCTGCTGCTCTTCCACAGATCCAAATCTGATGAGATCAGCATCCTCATCAGTAAACATAAGTACATCTTCATGTTTTTCATCCTGTGTGCCACAAGCTCCAATTAAGCCAGTAGAAGGGGCATTCCCCTCCGGGAGAGAAATCTCATCACTGGTCTCCATTTGGAATATGCTGCTTTCACGAAGGAATTTACAAAGAAACAAGAGGGGCAGTATGATGTAAGCTAAGCCAACTCATATGTGGGTGCACTGTGCCAAAGGGGTAATCCAAAGAGAGTTCATAGGCATATGCACTCCCACCAACCGTTCAACTGCCAGGGTGCTTTCAAAGAAAATTCAAAAACTGTAGTAGGAAAAGCACTCACTGGACTTCAGACTTCAAATGTGACAACAAAATTTATTGCGTGTGACGTTTCGGGACTTAACACGTCCCTTCCTCTGACAGTTTAAAAACTCCAAACAAACCAACTTATATAAGCATACAAAACCCACCCCCAATACTGGCTCCAATCACTGGAAACCGTGTGCAAAATACAATGGTTTCGACCAAACAGGTGTGTTAAATAAAACATGTATTCACAAATTCAAAGTGAAAAATTAAACCATTATTACTATAATGTAAAAAATACAGAATGTGATAAATCTATAAATGTAAATGTGAATATAGCACAAATAATGCCCCCAGCCCACAAAACTACCAATATGGATCATTACAGCACCCCTGTATCAGAAATGGACTCTCCTCCAGCGTCAAAAGAGGATTTGACATCGCATAAGGATACTCCCCTAATGCCAATTAATCTCACGATTCACAGATCAAGAATCCCATAGTTGTTTATTATTAGCGGCTCTGCTTTCATTCACATACCGCATCACCTTTCATAATATAAATAAAACTAAAGCAAACCCGATTGCTGTCAAAAGTCTCACTTAGTAAACACAACACCGGTGATATACGTCACAGCACGTCTCCTAACTTCCCATTGGACCAATCAACCCGTTGTCCAAACAACTGGGAAAACAGAGGCGTGCCCCAACCGATGACAAACCAGAGGTATTAGAGTCAGGGACCAATATATCCGCCCATTGAGGGCGTGCCACCACATAAACATACCTAATGCGGAAGTTGCCATGGCAACCGGTCACGAAAAAAAAAAACATGACAGGGAATCCCCACAGGACTCCACTATTCCCATCGGCCCTTGTAATCTACCCATACCGGGCATGAAACAGCAATGAGAATAAGCTATGTGTAATACACCAAACAAAACTATATATACAATATTACTATCCACTTCACAATGGTATACACAAAGAGGAACTCCAGCACTCCAGTATTAGAAAAAGGCAATTTTATTAAGCAACGTTTCGGGGTCACAGCCCCTTCCTCATGCGATATCGCATGAGGAAGGGGCTGTGACCCCGAAACGTTGCTTAATAAAATTGCCTTTTTCTAATACTGGAGTGCTGGAGTTCCTCTTTGTGTATACCATTGACAGATTATTGGGGGGCTGTGGCAGTGCCCCTGGTCTCCTGTGCACCCGGACCTCTGTGCTGTGCTCACTCTTGGACTATCCACTTCACAGATCAACACGGCTGGTGAGAATGTAAACACAAATATACTTAATATCCCTCTAGGAGATAGTTACACTCCACCACGCCATGTTCATTCCTATTGATCAACCAACCTAGATGTCATAGTGACTAGCCGCAACACCAGAGGTATGCTCAAGTCACTCTTCAATATTCAGGAAATAACAACCACCGCCCTCTGTGGGCGTGTCTCTACTGGACCCAAACAAACTGGTTGCCACTAGCAACCGGGATAACCTCTTAGAATTGTAATATACGTAAAGGGCCTGACCCAGGAATCAATCCACCATCACAAAACCAAAAGTCACCCTTATCACCAACAAGTATACAAATAAAAATTAAAAAATAAAATAAAAATAAAAATAAAAAGGTGTGATCCTGAATTCATTTCTCTCAGTGACTCACATCCATAACAACTGGTGGAGCCCCAGAGAATCCATCAAAACCCCATCAAACAAAAACCAACCAAAAAAACAACCAAAAACAAAATGATATACATATATATAATTATATATAATTCAGAACAACTTCATATAGATCAGTGTGATAACAGAACTTCCTTCTGAAAATCAAACAAAATAGATATGTCACCAACAAAGAGTTATCCTACAAAACACTCTAACAATCTACAACCAGAATTAATAAAAACCATCACATCCAGCCAACTAGCGGCCCTATCTGGAGCCCATACTGTCACTAAACCAAAAATATAGGAAGACCATATATCCATACTGTCATCCTATTACCATAAATAAATACCTGATAAGTAAGATAAATGAAAATAAATAAAAATTCCAGGACCAAAGAGAACCACCATTTCAGACACAGGGGTGTCCAAAAAACTGGACAAAGGGGCATATTCATAAAAATGAAAGAAAAAAAATATAAATATATGAAGTGCACAAGTGTTTCAGCCTTACCATTTACACACTGGAAGGCACCACGGTTGGCGTATCGCAGAGGAAGAAGCCTAAGGGACACACTCATGTTTTTGGTTGGTTTTTTGGTTGGTTTTTGTTTGATGGGGTTTTGATGGATTCTCTGGGGCTCCACCAGTTGTTATGGATGTGAGTCACTGAGAGAAATGAATTCAGGATCACACCTTTTTATTTTTATTTTTATTTTATTTTTTAATTTTTATTTGTATACTTGCTGGTGATAAGGGTGACTTTTGGTTTTGTGATGGTGGATTGATTCCTGGGTCAGGCCCTTTACGTATATTACAATTCTAAGAGGTTGTCCCGGTTGCTAGTGGCAACCAGTTTGTTTGGGTCCAGTAGAGACACGCCCACAGAGGGCGGTGGTTGTTATTTCCTGAATATTGAAGAGTGACTTGAGAAGACCTCTGGTGTTGCGGCTAGTCACTATGACATCTAGGTTGGTTGATCAATAGGAATGAACATGGCGTGGTGGAGTGTAACTATCTCCTAGAGGGATATTAAGTATATTTGTGTTTACATTCTCACCAGCCGTGTTGATCTGTGAAGTGGATAGTAATATTGTATATATAGTTTTGTTTGGTGTATTACACATAGCTTATTCTCATTGCTGTTTCATGCCCGGTATGGGTAGATTACAAGGGCCGATGGGAATAGTGGAGTCCTGTGGGGATTCCCTGTCATGTATTTTTCGTGACAGGTTGCCATGGCAACTTCCGCATTAGGTATGTTTATGTGGTGGCACGCCCTCAATGGGTGGATATATTGGTCCCTGACTCTAGTACCTCTGGTTTGTCATCGGTTGGGGCACGCCTCTGTTTTCCCAGTTGTTTGGACAACGAGTTAATTGGTCCAATGGGAAGTTAGGAGACGTGCTGTGACGTATATCACCGGTGTTGTGTTTACTAAGTGAGACTTTTGACAGCAATCGGGTTTGCTTTAGTTTTATTTATATTATGAAAGGTGATGCGGTATGTGAATGAAAGCAGAGCCGCTAATAATAAACAACTATGGGATTCTTGATCTGTGAATTGTGAGATTAATTGGCATTAGGGGAGTATCCTTATGCGATGTCAAATCCTCTTTTGACGCTGGAGGAGAGTCCATTTCTGATACAGGGGTGCTGTAATGATCCATATTGGTAGTTTTGTGGGCTGGGGGCATTATTCGTGCTATATTCACATTTACATTTATAGATTTATCACATTCTGTATTTTTTACATTATAGTAATAATGGTTTAATTTTTCACTTTGAATTTGTGAATACATGTTTTATTTAACACACCTGTTTGGTCGAAACCATTGTATTTTGCACACGGTTTCCAGTGATTGGAGCCAGTATTGGGGGTGGGTTATGTATGCTTATATAAGTTGGTTTGTTTGGAGTTTTTAAAATGTCAGAGGAAGGGACGTGCTTAGTCCCGAAACGTCACACGCAATAAATTTTGTTGTCACATTTGAAGTCTGAAGTCCAGTGAGTGCTTTTCCTACTACAGTTTTTATATATATATATATATATATATATATATATATATACATATTGATATATCTATAACTATATGTAATCATAATAATATATATATATATATACATTATAGATACATATTGTACCAAAAGACCATCAGATATATGTAGAAATATTTATAATAGAACATATTCTCCTATGTGAAGAACATTGGAATGTGAACTATTCATATTTTCATGCCGGGTTAACGTACATGAGAAAATAGGATTGGGTTTGCACGACAGTGGGGTGTTTTAGTTTTTTTTACAATTTTTTTCTACATTGACTGCTATGGGGGGATATGTGAATGTGCACACAATATTCTAACCTGCTTTTTATGCTTGTCGGGTTAGCTTGTGAGCGAAAACAGTTTACATTGAATTCATAATACAAGCGCAACACGACGTGCACAAAAGCTTACTTCTAAAGCAATTAATGCTTGAGCGGGAGCGTTAATTAGCTCTCCACTTGTAGTCTGGCCCTATGTGTGCACAAAATGGTCAGTGGGCTTGTTCGAGCAATCTATGGATGAGATCTTGAGCTGGGTCTGGGATCAAGTAGAGTTTTGGGGAACCTGGACAAGTGGTGGTGGGCAACTGAGGGCCAATTACAGTTGGTAAGGAACATGGGGGGCAGCCATTATGCTGGGGGACTAGTGGCCATTGGTGACAACACTGCTACTTAATTACTACTCATTACTACTTGACTCACTTCCTCTTTCAGCCTGTCTCAATGGACTGACTCTCCCACTCACAAAAATGTCACTCCCTTGATCTGATTTTCAGCTATCGATGCACTATCTCAAACTTCACAAACTACCCTTTTCCTCTTTCTGACCATCATCTCCTCACTCCCTCCTTCTTTCCCTCACATCAAACTTCACAGAAGCATCAAGTCATTAGATCATCAACCACTCGCTAGACTTCTAGAACCTCTCCTCTCTTCCATCCCCTTCTTTTCCTGCCCTAATGAATCTATCTACCACTATAACTCCACCCTTACATTGGTCCTTGACAATCTGGCCCTACCTATCATAGCTCGGAAATCATAGACTCATGCTCAGCCCTGGCATACTCCTCTGACACGGTACCTATGCAGATGTTCCCGTACTGCTGAGCGACACTGGAGAGAATCTCGAAGTTCAGCGGACTTTCTTCACTACAAGTTCATCTTGAACTCTTACTATTCTGCCCTTAATCTATATAAGCAACATTACTTCTCCACTCTTATCTTTACTCTTTCTTCAAACCCAAAACGTCTGTACTCCTGTAACATACCTGTACCTTTAAATCCTAAATACCTCCCATTCTCCTCACTCCCTTTAAATTCCCACTTCCTGCTTATCCAAATTGCTTGATTATTGAGTATACCTTGTGCCTTGTATTGCTTTCTAACTTGGAGAGTTGTTTTTGCTTACTGAACTTTTGTTACCATTGAATCCCTGGAAGTTACTTCAACAGCACACAGAAGCTGTCTGTGTAAAACCAACTCTCTATCTCCTATTGTTACCAGCAGTCTGGAATTCATCTCCTCCTTTCACAGACGCTGTCTGTGCACCTGCAGCTTATACATTTCACTTACACGCTGTTCAGTCTCTCACAGACGCTGCCTGTGCACCTTCAGCTCAAGTCATTCACCTGCACGCTGTTCAGTCTCTCACAGACGCTATCTGTACTCCTTCATATCACCTCATTCGGCTGCACGCTCTCTGGTCTTACCGCAAGTACTCTGTATAACAAACTGCCTTGTCATTCTATTTCCATATTATATTGAAACATCTAATAATGTACTGAACTATATATACCTCACAAATCAATGTGTCTAAACCTACCTACTCTAAACCGTTACTTCACTACCAGAGTTATTTCAGCTAACTACTATTTGATTATCAACTATTACTGTATTGTAAACCTGCTTCTTAAGCTGAAAGTAGCTTACTCTGACTTGACATTGTCAGTGAGTAGTTTTCAAAGTGTTTCTTTCTGTTCAGTATCACTGCTACATTTCAGGCACTTGCTTATTAGCCAATTCAATAGTGAGCAGACTTCCCCTGTATCCAGTAGCCACAAACTTACATTTATTAACTCACTGAATTGTTCTAGTCTAAAACAATATGTTGAACCGTGATATCTCCACTTTCAATACACTTCAATACACTTCTCCGCCCACCCCCACCTCCTATTAACCCCTAATCTGCCACTCCCGATGTTGCCACCACTATAAGTTATTAACCCCTAAACCTCTGGCCTCCCACATCACTACCACTAAATAAATCCATTAACCCCTAAAACTAACCCTAATGTAACCCTAACCCCCCTAACTTTAACATAATTAAAATAGAGCTAAACTTAAGCTACAATTATTAACTAAATAAAACCTATTTAAAACTAAATACTTACCTGTGAAATAAAACCTAAGCTAACTACAATATAACTAATAGTTACATTGTAGCTAGCTTAGGATTTATTTTTATATCACAGGTAAGTTTGTATTTATTTTAACTAGGCAGACTTGTTAGTAAATAGCTATTAACTATTTACTAACTACATAGATAAAATAAATACAAACTTACCTATCAAATAAAACCTAACCTGCCTTACACTAAAACCTAAAATTACAAAAAAATAAACACTAAAATTACTAAAAATAAAAATTACTAAATTACATAAAAAAACAAACACTATATTACAAAAAATAAGAAACAAATTATCAAAAATAAAAAAGAATTACACCTAATCTAATGGCCCTATCAAAATAAAAAAGCCCCCCAAAATAAAAAACCCTAGCCTAAAATAAACTACCAATGGCCCTCAAAAAGACCTTTTGTGGGGCATTGCCCCAAAGAAATCATCTATTTTACCTGTAAAAAAATACAAACACCCCCAACAGTAAAACCCACCACCCCCACGACCAACCTCCCCCAAATAAAATAACTATCTAAAAAACCTAAGTTCCCCATTGCCATAAAAAGGGCATTTGTATGGGCATTGCCCTTAAAAAGGGCATTTAGTTATTTTACATACCCAGACGCTAAACTAACAATAAAACCCACCCAAAAAACACTTAAAAAACCTAACACTAACCCCCGACGATCCACTTACAGTTCTTGAAGTCCCGCTTGAAGGTTCCATCCAGCCCGCGAAGTCATCATCCATGCGGCAATTGAAAAAGGATTTTTTAATTGCGGTACTGACGTTGCGTGACAGGCTAAAAGGTGTGTGTTACACCTATTCCGACAAGACTTGTAATAGCAGCGTTAGGGTAAAAGCAGTGTTATGGGCAATAACGCTGCTTTTTCACTCATAACGCAAAACTCGTAAGCTAGCTGATTGTTAGCCTGTTCTATAGCGATTTACCACCTGGTTGAAACTTCTTTTAGTCCAGCAATGCTTTCCACAGAGTAGAACTTTCCTGTAGTATATCAGTCTGATTCCGCCTATTACGGTTAGTCCAGCGCCGAAATATAAGGCAATTCCTCTCTGAACAAGGAACACAGCAACCCCAGACGATCGTATGCTGTCCGCATTTATCGATGTCTGGCAGACTTGATCCCTACAACGGATCATGTCCGCCAGACACATGATAAATCAGCCCCCTTGTCTCAAGATACTCTCCCTCCCGACCCCTTTGCTCTGCTCACAATCTCCTAGTCTCCTTCTCTCTTGTTACCACCTCCCATTCCCTTTTACAAGACTTCTCTAGACTGGCTGCCATCTTATAGAATGCTCTGCCTCACTCCACAAGAATCTCCCCTAGTTTTGAAAGCTTCAAGCGCTCCCTAAAGACTCTACTATTCAGGGATGCATACAACCTACACTAACCTTCCCTAACTAAATTGCTATTCCCTTGAATCCCTTTGCATGTAAGCCTATGAGCCCAGCTGTTTGTAGATCACGATCATAAGAGCCAATTACAACAGTGCAGCTCTCGGCAGGGCCCTCTACACATTTGATCCCTATAAATGTTATCTTGTATACTGCCTATGTTTATAGCACTGGGGAATCTGTTGGTGCTCTACAAATACTTGATAATAATACATGGAAAACCTGCCTAACCACTAAGAGCAGAGTTATAGCTCAAAAGTTTGTGAGTACCTGACATCTCATAAAAATATTGGTTTCTTAAAACGTACTTTACTGTTGTCTGTTTAACTTTTTTCTCCTGAGGTCTATTTCCAGGATTAAAGAGAATCTGGAGGAAATCTCAATCTTTGGGATTGAAGGACTATATCCTTTACCTTCTACTTTATTTTACACAATTGTTTTGGCAATGCATAATAATTGTTATTTAATAATAGAATATTAAATATGGCATTTTGCTAATACTAACAACGAAAAAAGACATAAAAAGAGTGAAGAAACAAGAAAAGAAATAAAGCATTAAACCCTATGCACAATACGGTTAACATGTAGGTACTTTGGGTCAAAAAAAGATAAAAAAAGAGGTCTTATGCACATAGCTCTGTACGCTCCGCTAATAACAAATGAGCAAGAAACAATCAAGATTTTAGGTGTGTATCCCTGATGTAGGTGTAGTAGAGTATTTATAAAAATGAAATAAGGATGACCGCAAGATAAAAGAGAGTTAGCTAGCGTTATACAGGTCCTAAGAGAGAGTGAAAAAAAGGGGAAGAGGAGGGTTTATAGGGAGCCAGTGCCAACCTGCTCATATTCAAGGAGAACCTTGATGTATAAATCTATCCTAATAAAAGTATACCATTTGGAATATGCATATTCTTTTCAGTTTCATAAAGGAGTTTTCCTCAAGAGTCAGGAGCTCTGAGGTTCTGGCCAACAAAATATCTTTAGTGGGAAGTTATTCAATATCTATACAATATAGATTTTGCACTAAGTATGATTTGTATAAGTTTTGCTCTTATTTCACATGCCTGCTGTATAAATATCTAAGGTGTTATCTTGCTTATTTCAAATAGATATAAAAGAGTCTGTCAATTTAGGGCAATCCCACCACCTTTAAGTGACGTCATCCAAGATGGCGTCCCTTCAATTCCGATTGGCTGATAGAATTCTATCAGCCAATCGGAATTAAGGTAGAAAAAATCCTATTGGCTGATGCCATCAGCCAATAGGATTGAAGTTCAATCCTTATTTTGTGCTTCATAATGTGCCACACATTCTCAAAGGGAGACACATCAGGACTGCAGGCAGGCAGGTCATACTAGCACCTGCACTCTCTGCTCACACAACCATGAGCTTGCAAAACTGGTAGAACGTGGTTTGGAATTGTCCTGCTGGAAAAAGTGGGTACATCCCTGGAAAAGACAACATCTGGATTGCAGCATATGTTGCTCCAAAATGTATACATTCTGCATATATATTTCTGCATTAATGGTGCCCTCAAAGATGTTCAAGTTACCCATGCCATGGGCACTGACACACCCCCATATCATAACAGACGTTGGCTTTTGGACCTGATGCTGATAGCAGCTTGGATGGTCCTTTTCTCTTTGGCCCATAGAACACAAAGGCTGTTTTTTTCCAGAAACTATTTGAAATGTTGACTTGGGGGACAACAAAACACGATTCCACTATGTCCATCTCAGATGAGACTGAGCCCAAAGAAGTCGGTGGAGCTTCTGGACAGTGTTGATGTATGTCTTCTGCTTTGCATACTAAAGCCTTAACTTTAATCTGTGGGTGCAGTGGTGAATGCTGTTGACTTAAAAAGGTTTACCAAAGTATTCCCGAGCCCATGTCAGGATTAGTGATGTCGCAAAATTTTCCGTTCGCGAACGGCGGACTCGAACTTCCGCAACTGTTCGTGAACCGCCATTGACTTCAATAGGCAGGTGAATTTTAAAACCCACAGGGACTCTTTCTGGCCACAATAGTGATGGAAAAGTTGTTTCAAGGGGACACCTGGACTGTGGCATGCCGGAGGGGGATCCATGGCAAAACTCCCACGGAAAATTACATAGTTGATGCAGAGTCTGGTTTTAAGCCATAAAGGGCATAAATCACCTAACATTCCTAAATTGTTTGGAATAACGTGCTTTAAAACATCAGGTATGATGTTGTATCGATCAGGTAGTGTAAGGGTTACGCCCGCTTCACAGTGACAGATCAAACTCCCCGTTTAACGCACCGCTAACAACCACAAACAGTCCATTTGCACAACCATAAGATAGATAGATTTGATAGATACATAGATACATAGATTAGATAGATAGATCAATAGACATTTGATAGATACGAATGATAGTTACATAGATTTGATAGATAAATAGATAGATTTGATAGATATATAATTTCCCAGACAGAGAATTACAAGACGTGCGGTCTGCGACCCATGGTAAGATTCCCAGAGGCAGTTGCGGCGCCAGGGGACTTGGTATATGGCATGGAATACCACCGGGAGATGGAATAAGATGCTTGGTCAGTCCTCCTACTTCAAATTCGGGGCACTGTGCGTGCAATCGTGGCTGGACTTTTAGCCGACGGACATTTGGCCGACGGATGTTTGGCTGAAACACAAGTGGCTGTCACAAAACCGTCCGGCCATGAGATTGATAGATTTGATAGATAGATACATAGATTACATAGATCAATAGATACAATATACATTTGATAGATATGATAGATAGTTAGATAGATTTGATAGATAAATAGATAGATTTGATAGATATATAATTTCCCAGACAGAGAATTACAAGACGTGTGGTCTGAGACCCATGGTAAGGATACTTCCTTTTGCACAATCAAGTACAGGTTGGGGATTGCCTTTTGTGCAAAGAAATTTCGGCCGGGTACCTTCCACTGTGGTGTCCCCTATCAGGGGATGTGTATATGGCATGGATTTTAGAAACCGGGAGATGGAAAAAGATGCTTGATCGGTCCTCCTATTTCAAATTTGGGGCACCGCGCGTTCAATCTAATGTGCCACCAGATAGGAGTGGTGTGTTAAGTAGTACTATTCCTATCAGTTTAATCCTGTTAAGTGTCTTTTTTTGTTTTTGTTTTTGAAGCCACAGTGCAGCACCAGATGCCAGAAAAATTTGGCATGTACACATGCCTTAAAAATTAGGTATTGTTGCAGCCGCTGCTGTAGCAGCGGCCAGAAAAATTGATGTTTGTTTCCCAGGCAGAAAGTGCCCTAAAACATTGCGGCTTGAACCCTAGTTGGTGGCGGATAAGTCACGCAAGTCATCCGGCATTTGAAGATAAAATACAGCAGCGTGTGGACCATTTTTAGCCCAAGACAGCTCATCCCATCAGGCCTTTTTTACTCAAATGTATCGCCCAATGTCAGTCCATTAGGGATCCATCCCTCATTCATCTTAATAAAGGTGAGGTAATCTAGACTTTTTTGACCTAGGCGACTTCTCTTCTCAGTGACAATACCTCCTGCTGCACTGAAGGTCCTTTCTAACAGGACACTTGAAGCGGGGCAGGCCAGAAGTTCTATTGCAAATTGGGATAGCTCAGGCCACAGGTCAAGCCTGCACACCCAGAAGTCAAGGGGTTCATCGCTCCTCAGAGTGTCGAGATCTGCAGTTAAGGTGAGGTAGTCTGCTACCTGTCGGTCGAGTCATTCTCTGAGGGTGGACCCCGAAGGGCTGTGGCGATGCATAGGAGTTAAAAAGCTCTGCATGTCCTCCATCAACAACACGTCTGTAAAGCATCCTGTCCTTGCCGGCGTGGTCGTGGGAGTCGGAGGATTACTTTCAGCTCTTCCCCTGTTAGATTCACAATGTGCTGTGACATCACACTTATACCCTGTGTAAAGCATACTTTTTAATTTATTTTGGAAATGCTGCATCCTTTCCGACTTGTTGTAATTCGTTAACATTTCTGGCACTTTATGCTTATACCGGGGTCTAGTAGTGTGGACACCCAGTACAGGTCATTCTCTTTCAGCTTTTTTATACGAGGGTCTCTCAACAGGAACGACAGCATGAAAGACCCCATTTGCACAAGGTTGGATGCCAATCTAGTCATGTCCCGTTCCTCGTCCTCAGTGATGTCACTGAAGGTATCTTCTTCCCCCCAGCCACGTACAACACCATGGGTACCAGATAGGTGACAACGAGCACCCTGGGATGCCTGTTGTGGTTGGTCTTCCTCCTCCTCCTCAAAGCCACATTCCTCCTCTGACTCCTCTTCCTCACAATCCTCTTCCAGCGTTGCCGCAGGTCCAGCAAGCGATGCTGATAAGGCTGTTTCTGGTGGTGATGGTGACCACAACTCTTCCTCTTCATGCTCATCTACGGCTTGATCCAGCACTCTTCGCAGGGCACGCTCCAGGAAGAAAACAAATGGTATGATGTCGCTGATGGTGCCTTCGGTGCGACTGAGGTTTGTCACCTCCTCAAAAGGACGCATGAGCCTACAGGCATTGCGCATGAGCGCCCAGTAACGTGGCAAAAAAATTCCCATCTCCGCAGAGGCTGTCCTAGCACCCCGGTCATACAAATACTCGTTAACGGCTTTTTCTTGTTGGAGCAGACAGTAGAACATTAGGAGTGTTGAATTCCAACGTGTCGGGCTGTCGCAAATCAAGCGCCTCACTGACATGTTGTTTCACCGCTGGATATTGGAAAAGTGCGCCATGGCCGTGTAGGAACGCCTCAAATGGCCACACACCTTCCTGGCCTGCTTCAGGACGTCCTGTAAGTCTGGGTACTTATGCACAAAGCGTTGTACGATCAGATTACACACATGTCCCATGCACGGCACATGTGTCAACTTGCCCAATTTCAATGCCGCCACCAAATTACTTCCGTTGTCAGAAACCACTTTGCCGACCTCCAGTTGGTGTGGAGTCAGCCACTGATCCACCTGTGCGTTCAGGGCGGACAGGAGTGCTGGTCCGGTGTGACTCTCTGCTTTCAGGCAAGTCAACCCCAAGACGGCATGACACTGCCGTATCTGGGATGTGGAATAGTACCTGCAGAGCTGGGGGGTGCCGTTGATGTGGAGCAAGACGCAGCCACAGAAGACGACTCAGCCGAGGAGGTTATGGAAGAGGATGGAGTAGGAGGAGTAGAGGAGGTGGCAGCAGGCCTGTCTGCAAGTCGTGGCGGTGTCACCAACTCCTCCTCTGCAGATCCACGCATTCCATGCTTGGCAGCCGTCAGCAGGTTTACCCAATGCGCAGTGTAGGTGATATACCTGCCCTGACCATGCTTTTCAGACCAGCTATCAGTGGTCATATGGACCCTTGCCCCAACACTGTGTGCCAGACATGCCATTACTTCCTTTCGCACAATCGAGTACAGGTTGGGGATTGCCTTTTGTGAAAAGAAATTTCGGCCGGGTGCCTTCCACTGCGGTGTCCCAATAGCTACAAATTTTTTGAACGCCTCAGATTCCACCAGCTTGTATGATAAAAGCTGGCGGGCTAACGCCTAGATTTAGAGTTTGGCGGTAGCCATCAAAACTAGCGTTAGAGGCTACTAACGCTGGTTTTTACCGCCCGCTGGTATTTAGATTCAGTCAGGAAAGGGTCTAATGCTCACTTTCCAGCCGCGACTTTTCCATACCGCAGATCCCCTTACGTCAATTGCGTATCCTATCTTTTCAATAGGATCTTTCTAACGCCGGTATTTAGAGTCGTGGCTGAAGTGAGCGTTAGAAATCTAACGACAAAACTCCAGTCACAGCAAAAAGTCAGGAGTCAAGAGCTTTCTGGGCTAACGCCGGTTCATAAAGCTCTTAACTACTGTGCTCTAAAGTACACTAACACCCATAAACTACCTATGTACCCCTAAACCGAGGTCCCCCCACATCGCCGCCACTCTATTAAAAATTTTTAACCCCTAATCTGCCGACCGCACACCGCCGCCACCTACGTTATCCCTATGTACCCCTAACCTGCTGCCCCTAACACCGCGGACCCCTATATTATATTTATTAACCCCTAATCTGCCGCCCCCAATGTCGCCTCACCGCTATTATAATAAATGTATTAACCCCTAATCCGCCTCACTCCCGCCTCAATAACCCTATAATAAATAGTATTAACCCCTAATCTTCCCTCCCTAACATCGCCGACACCTAACTTCAAGCATTAACCTCTAATCTGCCGACCGGACCTCACCGCTACTCTAATAAATTTTTTAACCCCTAAAGCTAATTCTAACCCTAACCCTAACACCCCCCTAAGTTAAATATAATTTAAATCTAATGAAATAAATTAACTCTTATTAAATAAATTATTCCTATTTAAAGCTAAATACTTACCTGTAAAATAAACCCTAATATAGCTACAATATAAATTATAATTATATTGTAGCTATTTTCGGATTAATATTTATTTTACAGTCAACTTTGTAATTATTTTAACCAGGTACAATAGCTATTAAATAGTTAAGAACTATTTAATAGCTACCTAGTTAAAATAATTACAAAATTATTGAGGGTTATCTCCAAGCACTGTTTAGAATTATTAAGGACTCCCCTTCATCTCCAGAGATCCCAATTGAAAGAGCTCATAGGGCCCTCAGGCCCAAACCACTGAGTAAAGCTCCGCCAAGGGACATTATTGTCAGATTTCTCAGTTTTAAGGATAAAGAGGAAATCCTTCAAGGAGCAAGGAAAAAGCACCCTATCACCCACGCAGGAGAGGAAATTCAAGTATTTACAGACTTGTCTCCTGTGACCTTGCAGAAGCGCAGAGACCTGAGCCACATCACGTCTGTCCTGAGAAGCAACAAAGTCCCCTACCGGTGGGGCTTTCCAGTCTCTATCATAGCCTCTTATAATAACAAAACTGCCATTTTTAGACCTGATATGGACCACAGGGCCTTTTTTGAGAACTTATCGATACAGGTACCAGCTTCTAGTGGCACTTACACAGGAGGAGAAGCACCTTCTACTCGTCCCTCCAGGAATTGCACAGATGAAGAGTCAGTGGGGTAAAGTTTGGTGAGGTTCCAGCAACTACTAAATATGTCTTTGTCTGTGCAATATGGACACTCATGTATAATGTTTTCATTACAGGACTATAACTCCTGTATACCATAATTGTTTTCTCTAAGTACACCATGTCTTGCATATTGAATGTTAGCTACTGTGGATGTTTTCACCACGCATATCATCCTCACAGTGCTGTTGATAAAGTTTTTTTATGTTTATATGAGGGATACAATGTGATGCGCTCAATATATGGGTTATTAGACTTATAGGTTTTATACACGCCTTAATCAACAGATGAGTTTTGATAATTGAAATGGGTTTGTGATTTATTAGGTATTATGTAGTTTGAAGTTGCTTAAATGTTTACCTACCTACATATCTCTGCTATATTGGGCATAGAATTATGTGCAAATATTCTATAAATATTGTTCTATTAAATCCCCTTTAGGGTACTATGGGGGAGTGGGGGGGCCAACTCCCCGGGCCCACTATTACATATATAATTACTCATTTAGAATGGGAGGCAAGGGCTAGGGATCAGACCCCCACTTACACTATGTATAAAATATTAATATTTAGAGTCAGGTAGGACAAGCTTAGCACGGTTTCGAAAGCCAATAAAAGTGTCTTGGTTTGAGTTAAATAGTTAATTCTGTTTTTTTGATTATACTACAAAGATACACCACTGATCCATAATAACTATTATCCCTAGAACAGGATGCATTAAATGTAGTCTGTTATCTAATGTGGATGATACCACCATGCATCCTTCTAACTCTGAACTTATGAGGGAGTTATCCACGCTTACATAAGGGACTCAACATGTACTTTGTGGCGATAGTTTGTCCAGATACAGGTTAGATATACTCCTTGGCCAACAGATATGGTATACTAACAACATTAGCTACATGATTGGCTATGTCTTAGGTAGTTTTGAGTTACTGGACTGATTACCTTACTATATTTCTTAGCGATTTTAGGCATTGCATGATATGCAAATTTTCCATAAATATTGCTCTGCTTGACCCAACTTGGAGCTCCATTCAGGTGAGGGGAGGATGGGATAATTTCTAGGGCTTACAATAACATAAACATTTTCTCATTTATAACGTTGGGCTAAGGCGATGTCTCAATATAATAATGTCTTCCCAATATACCTGTTTAATGTTTTAAATTTAGAATGTACCAGGAATTTTAATGTGCTAAAAGATCATACAGGTTTTTCCTGTTCTTATTCTCATAACGTACGTCAGTAAAGGGGCTTTTCCCCTATTTCAGTGGGTTTTTTTTTTATTGTTATAAGATATACTATATTTTGATGTAAATAAGTGAACCTGGGTTCTTCTGTAACTCAAGGTAAAACTTACTATAATTTCTTAGTATTTTTTTTCCTTTCTCTTAGGAATAAATATCCTGAATAGTACTTCTTCTCCTACTGTTTCTTCCTCTCTCCTATACTTACAGTAACCCTCCTTTCACTCCCTAACTTACCTTTCCCCCTTTTTTTTTTTTTTTTTTCCACAATGCAGCCCAGACCCAGCAGGTTTGGGGATCACTCTATAAATCTTACCACCATCAATGCTAAGCGATTAAACAATCCAGGCAAACGCTCTATTGCATTTAAAGAATTGAACAAAATACAGAGTCATATAATTCTCCTACAAGAAACCCATTATAGGAGAGGAAGGGAACCTAGATAGCACAATACACAGTTCCCTTCGGCCTATTTTGCCTCAGGATTGAGTAAAAAAGGGGGAGTAGGCGTTGTTTTTCATAAAACAGTACCATTCATTTTGCAACACATTGAAAGAGACCCGGAAGGGCGTTATATTATCATAGTTGGCACTCTGTATGGGCATTATATTACACTGGCTTCAGTATATTCCCCAAGTCAGGGCCAAGTGTCTTTTTTTAATCAAGTATGCAACCAATTACTGGAACACACCAGAGGTATTACATACCTAGCGGGTGACTTTAATATAGTTTCTGACCCGGTAATTGACACCTCAAAAGGGGTAACTTGTACACCTTCAAACGCGATAACTCAGGTTAATGCCACCCTGAAAAAATTAGAATTACATGACGTTTGGCGCACCCTTCATCCCACCTCGAGAGATTATTCGTTCTATTCTATCCCGCACAATAGCTACTCCCGGATAGACCACATATACACAGACTCATGTGGCTTATCCATTACACATCACAGTAATATTGGCCATATTTCTTGGTCGGACCATGCACCGGTATCTTGTTCGATAATATGGCCAGATATCCCTGTCACCCAAAATACTTGGAGACTGGACGAAACTTTATTAGATAATCCTCTAATCCTATTAGACATACAGAAAACAGTGCAGGAGTACTTCGAGATTAACACTTACCCAGCCTCTTCCAAAGCCATTATTTGGGAAGCCCATAAGACTGTGATTAGGGGGGCCCTGATTAAACATAAGGCTTTCCTTAATAGACAGTACAGGGCCAGATACACAGCCCTTCATTCTGACTTAGGCTCCTTAGAAGCTAAACACAAAGAGCTCCCTTCCTGCACGGACACCACTACTCGACTAAAAAAGCAAGACTAGAACTTCAACAACACTTATTAGAGTCACACCAAAGGAAAGCCCTCTATTTAAAACAACATTACTATGAGGGGGGTAATAGGCCAGGCAAGATCTTAGCTAGGACACTTAAAAAAAGGCAGCTCCGCTCTTATATACACTCAATCAAGTCTGGAGATGGACATACACTCCGTAGCAGCGCCCAAATAGCGAGGGAGTTTCATGGGTATTATCACTCTTTGTATAATATACATAAAAACACATCAGCACTCTCACAGGGGGCAGCAACATTACAACAGGAAGCTCTGATAAACTCCTATCTGGAAGATACTGACCTCCCTTCCTTATCAAAGGAGGACTCTAGAGCTATGGATGCCCTAATCTCTATAGAAGAATTACATGAGGCTATTAGAGGGAGCCCAAGCGGTAAGAGCCCAGGTCCTGACGGCTTTTCCTCGACGTATTATAAAAAGTTCAAGGACATTTTAGCAGGCCCTCTTCTGGACCTGTTTAATAGCCTCTGGGAAAACCCCGATTTATCACGAGTTCTATTGGAAGCTCATATAACGGTTCTGCCCAAGCCGGGAAAAGTTGGGGATTCCCCTAGTCATTTTAGGCCCATATTGTTAATCAATTCCGATATGAAAATTTTGGCGAAGATCCTGGCAAACAGGCTAAACAAACATCTACCCAATCTAATTTGCAACGAACAGGTCGGCTTTGTCCCGGGCCGTGAGACGAGGGACAATACTATCAGAGTCACCCAGCTGATCAACCATGCTAGGGTCTCTGGATGTCCCCTAGTGCTCTTCTCCACCGACGCGGAGAAGGCTTGTGATAGGGTTAGTTGGCTTTTTCTGCGTCGAGTGCTAGAAAAAATAGGGATTGGGGAGGCTTATGTAAACTCGGTACTAGCACTATACTCCAACCCGAATGCTAAAATTAAAATTAATGGGACTTTATCAGATTCATTTAATATCAGCAATGGGACCAGGCAGGGATGCCCACTGTCTCCGCTGCTTTTTGCCTTATCTATCGAAGTCTTAGCTGATAAAGTGAGATGCTATCAGAACATCAAGTGTATTGTTGTTGGGGACAGGGAGCATAAACAGGCTTTATATGCCGATGACGTTTTATACACTTTAACTAATGCATCAGAGTCTATCCCTGAGCTCTTAGAGGAACTGCGGATATATGGCGAGGTTTCAAATCTTTCTCTCAATCTGAACAAGTCAGAACTTTTAAACATCAATACTAACCCAAAGATAGTACAAACTCTACAACATAAATTTAAGATAACTGTAGCAAGCCATAGGCTTAGATACTTAGGCATTTATAAGAATATGATCTATCCGACGGCGCTAACTGCCAAGACCTAAGCTCCTATAACAATTGGGTCTCTAGATACCCAAGAAAAGAGTCTAATAGAATTGTGATGTGTTAGGAGCGCCTAGTGAAAGGCTAGGTCTAAATAAGGGTATGAACTATAAGTGTCGTTAAGTACACTAGCACAATGAGCCCAAATTGACAAATTTAATATAGCATTTGCTTACAAGTATAATATAACATATAATATCTGCAGATGATAACAAGTTAAAAAAGCTTAAAAGTATATGGATCCATAATACTTACTAAAAACAATCAATGGTGACATAATTAATAATAAAAAACAATTTAAAAAAGATAAGAAAGATACAAAAGTAATACAGTAAGGTTACTGTATAATAATATGTATGGATTGGATGTCCTAGGAGACAGCAATGGGGATGGGGTCGTGAGACCAGAGATAAATAATATATGTGAAAATACCAAATAAAATCCTGTGAACAATTAATAAAAAATAAATGTAAAATCAATAAAACCAATAAAAAATGAATAAAGTCTAGGAAGTGGTGGTGTATGAGTCAATTAAGATGTCCTCGTGATCCAAATGTGTAGAAATCCAATGAAAAATGATATGAAGTCTAGAAAATTGTGATGTGTGAGTCTCCTCGTGATCCGAGTGTAAATCCAAAAAATCAAAAAAGAGAAAAAAGTAAAAAAATATCAAAAAATAAAAGAATAAAAAAATATATACTTCAGTGGTAGTGATAATATTCCAACAGTGAAAAATCCAATACAGACAATGTCATAAATCAAACAGTAAAAAACTGTGAGCACTGGTTAACAAAAGTACATGTGAACAACTTCATAAAAAATACTTGATGTAAAAGACAAATGTCAAAATAAAATTATGTAAAAAAAAAAAAATGTGAGAAGATCCAATCCCTGTGAAAAAAGAAAAAAGAAAGAAAGAAAAAAGAAAGAAGAAGAAAGAAAGAAAGAAGAAAGAAGGAAAGAAAGAAAAGAGAAAGAAAGAAAGAAAGAAAGAAAGAAAGAAAGAAAGAAAGAAAGAAAGAAAGAAAGAAAGAAAGAAAGAAAGAAGAAAGAAGAAAAGTACAACATAGGGCAGTATTGTTTAAAATAAGTTTGCAAAAATAGGAATAAAACTCACCATATATGCCAAAGCATTTCGGCCAACCAATAGGGCCTTTATTCAATCGGATTGAACTTGATTCTGATTGGCTGATTCCATCATTCCATCCATGTTATATATTAATTGTAACTTAGGTTAGGATTTATTTTACAGGTAATTTTGTAATTATTTTATCTAGGTAGCTATTAAATAGTTCTTAACTATTTAATAGCTATTGTACCTGGTTAAAATAAATACAAAGTTACCTGTAAAATAAATATTAATCCTAAATAGCTACAATATAATTATTCGTTATATTGTAGCTATATTAGGGTTTATTTTACAGGTAAGTATTTAGCTTTAAATAGGAATAATTTATTTAATAAGAATTAATTTATTTCGTTAGATTTAAATTATATTTAACTTAGGGGGGTGTTAGGGTTCGGGTTAGTGAGGCGGATTAGGGGTTAATACATTTATTATAGTAGCGGTGAGGTCCGGTCGGCAGATTAGGGGTTAATTATTGTAGGTAGGTGGAGGCGACGTTGGGGGTGGCATATTAGGGGTTAATAAATATAATATAGGGGTCGGCGGTGTTAGGGGCAGCAGATTAGGGGTACATAGGTATAATGTAGGTTGCGGCGGTGTACAGAGCGGCAGATTAGGGGTTAAAAAAATATGCAGGTGTCAGCGATAGCGGGAGCGGCAGATTAGGGGTTAATAAGTGTAAGGTTATGGGTGTTTAGACTCGGGGTACATGTTAGGGTGTTAGGTGCAGACTTAGGAATTGTTTCCCCACAGGAAACAATGGGGCTGCGTTAGGAGCTTAACGCTGCTTTTTTGCAGGTGTTTGTTTTTTTTTTCAGCTCAAACTGCCCCATTGTCTCCTATGGGGGAATTGTGCACGAGCACGTTTTTGAAGCTGCCCGCGTCCGTAAGCAATGCTGGTATTGAGAGTTGCAGTGGCGGTAAATTATGCTCTACGCTCCCTTTTTGGAGCCTAACGCACTGAAAACCCAGCATTTCTGTGAACTCTAAATACCAGCGGTATTTAAAAGGTGCAGGGAAAAAAAGCATGCGTACGCTACACGGGTCGTTACCGACAAAACTCTAAATCTAGCCGTAAGAGTTCAGACAAGCCAGCTGTCAGACCCCGGGCAAGGGGATGACTTTGTGACATTGGCTTCTTACGCTCAAACATGTCTTTTACAGACACCTGACTGTGGGCAGATGAGCAGGAACTGCTCCGGAAGAGAGACGGAGTGGCGGATGGTTGAGAGGGGGCAAGGAGGACAGCAGTGGTTGACATGGCTGAAGATGCTTGACCAGGAGGAGGATGGCGGCTTTGAGTTTGTGTGCTGCTTCTACTCATGTGTTGATCCCATAGACATTTGTGATGTGCGATCATGTGCCTTTGCAAAGCAGTTGTACCTAGGTGGGTGTTGCACTTCCCACAACTCAGTTTCTTTTGGCACAGGTTGCAAATGGCATCGCTGTTGTCAGAGGCAGACACACAAAAAAAATGCCACACTGCTGAGCTCTGTGATGACGGCATTCTGGTTGTGGCAACAGCATGCGTTGATTGGCGTGCTGTCTGGCTGACCCCGGGTGCCGATGCATTCTGTCTGACTGTGCCACTAGCTCCTTGCGATGAACTCCCCATGCTTCCAACTCGTCTCCTCCTCCTCCTCTCCGTCTCCCCATCTGAACTTTCCCCCTCTTCTTCTTCTCTTCTAGCGGGCACCCATGTGACATCCACGGACGCATCATCATCAATCGCTTCACTTGTATCTGACAAATCAACAAAGGAAGCAGCAGCGGGTACAACATCATCATCATCACACCGTACGTCCATATATGTAATGCTGCCTGACTGAGACATATCACTGTTATCTACATACTCTGTCAATGATTGTTACGCATCACTCATTTCTTCCAATTGATGTGTAAAAAAACTCCTCTGACACATCAAGTGAAGAGGCTGTGGTGCTAGTGTTGGTGGAGTTCATGGGTCATGGCCTCTGAACACTGGGCATTATTCTACGGCCAAAGGGAATCACAGCACCACGACCACGACGGAACCTGTGGGGTGGCATGCCTCTGCCTGTCATTTTTTTTAAATGTACAGTTTCACTACTATTAAACAAGATATGAGTGGTGGCACTGGGCAAGTGGGCACAGTATATGCTGAGAGCCTGACACAAAAAAGCAGACTGATGTTTCAGTCCAAAAAGTTTTAATTTTTTTAAATGTACACTTACACTACTATTAAACAAGATATGAGTGGTGCCACTGAGAAAGTGGGCACAGTATATGCTGTGAGCCTGGCACACACGCTGGCAGGCAGGCAACTGCAATTAGATTACACTAGCAGACTAATGATTCACAGTCAAAAAAGTTTTTTTTAAAATTATTTACACTACTGTTACACCAGATATTAGTGGTGGCACTGGGCAAGTGGGCTGGGCACACACGTTGGCAGGCAGGCAAATGCAATCAGAATTACACTAGCAGACTGATGTTTCACAGTCAAAAAAGCTTTTTTTTATATTATTTAAACTACTGTTACACCAGATATGAGTGGTGGCACTGGGCAAGTGGGCCTGGCACACATGCTAGCAGGCAGGCAACTGCAATTAGATTACACTAGCTGACTGATGTTTCACAGTCAAAAAAGTTTTTTTTTTTAAATTAACACTACTGTTACAACAGATATGATTGGTGGCACTAGTTGGCAAGTGGGCCTGGCACACACGCTGGCAGGCAGGCAACTGCAATTAGATTACACTAGCAGACTGATGTTTCACAGTCAAAAAAGGTTTTTTTTTTTAAATTTACACTACTGTTACAACAGATATGAGTGGTGGCACTAGTTGGCAAGTGGGCCTGGCACACACACTGGCAGGCAGGCAACTGCAATTAGATTACACTAGCAGACTGATGTTTCACAGTCAAAAAACATTTTTTTTAAAAAAATTACTCTACTGTTACAACAGATATGAGTGGTGGCACTAGTTGACAAATGGGCCTGGCACACACACTGGCAGGCAGGCAACTGCAATTAGATTACACTAGCAGACTGATGTTCCACAGTCAAAAAAGATTTTTTTTAATTTACACTACTGTTACAACAGATATGAGTGGTGGCACTAGTTGGCAAGTGGGCCTGGCACACACGCTGGCAGGCAGGCAACTGCTATTAGATTACACTAGCAGACTGATGTTTCACAATCAAAAAAGTTTTTTTTTTTAAATTTACACTACTTTTACAACAGATATGAGTGGTGGCATTAGTTGGCAAGTGGGCCTGGCACACATGCTGGCAGGCAGGTAACTGCTATTAGATTACACTAGCAGACTGATGTTTCACAGTCAAAAAAGTTTTTTTTTTTTTAATTTACACTACTGTTACAACAGATATGAGTAGTGGCACTAGTTGGCAAGTGGGCCTGGCACACACACTGGCAGGCAGGCAGGCAACTGCAATTAGATTACACTAGCAGACTGATGTTTCACAGTCAAAAAGTTTTTTTTTTTTTAAATTTACACTATTGTTACAACAAATATGAGTGGTGGCACTAGTTGACTTGGCAAGTGGGACTGGCACACACGCTGGCAAGCAGGCAACTTCAATTAGATTACACTAGCAAACTGATGTTTCACAGTCAAAACGTTTTTTTTTTTTAAATTTACACTACTGTTACAACAGATATAAGTGGTGGCACTAGTTGGCAAGTGGGCCTGGCACACACGCTGGCAGGCAGGCAGGCAACTGCTATTAGATTACACTAGCAGACTGATGCTTCACAGTTAAAAAAGTTTTTTTTTTTTAATTTACACTACTGTTACAACAGATATAAGTGATGGCACTAGTTGGCAAGTGGGCCTGGCACACACGCTGGCAGGCAGGCAACTGCTATTAGATTACATTAGCAGACTGATGTTTCACAGTCAAAAAACTTTTTTTTTTTAAATTTACACTACTGTTACAACAGATATGAGTGGTGGCACTAGTTGGCAAGTGGGCCTGGCAAACACACTGGCAGGCAGGCAACTGAAATTAGATTACACTAGCAGACTGATGTTTCACAGTCAAAAAAGTTTTCTTTTTTTTTAAATTTACACTACTGTTACAGCATATATGAGTGGTGGAACTTAGCAAATGGGCCTGGCACACACGCTGGCAGACAGGCAACTGCAATTAGATTACACTAGCAGACTGATGTTTCACAGTCAAAAAAGTTTATTTTTTAAATTTACACTACTGTTACAACAAATATGAGTGGTGGCACTAGTTGGCAAGTGGGCCTGGCACACACGCTGGCAGGCAGGCAACTGCTCTTAGATTATACTAGCAGACTGATGTTTCACAGTCAAAAAAGTTTTTTTTTTTAAAAATTACACTACTGTTACAACAGATATGAGTGGTGGCACTAGTTGGCAAGTGGGCCTGGCACACACGCTGGCAGGCAACTGCAATTAGATTACACTAGCAGACTGATGTTTCACAGTCAATTTTTTTTTTTTTTTAAATTACACTACTGTTACAACAGATATGAGTGGTGGCACTAGTTGGCAAGTGGGCCTGGCACACAGACTCGCAGGCAGGCAACTGCAATTAGATTACACTAGAAGACTGATGTTTCACAGTCAAATTTTTTTTTTTATTTGCACTACCGTTACAACAGATATGAGTGGTGGCACTAGTTGGCAAGTGGGCCTGGCACACACGCTGGCAGGCAGGCAACTGCAATTAGATTAAACTAGCAGACTGATGTTTCACAGTCAAAAAAGTTTTTTTTTTTTTAAATTTACACTACTGTTACAACAGATATGATTGGTGGCACTAGTTGGCAAGTGGGCCTGGCACACACGCTGGCAGGCAGGCAACTGCTATTAGTGATGTCCCGAACTGTTCGCCCGCGAACGGTTCCCAGTGAACATAGCTGTTTTTGTTTTTTAAATTTACACTACTGTTACAACAGATATGAGTGGTGGCACTAGTTGGCAAGTGGGCCTGGCACACACACTGGCAGGCAGGCAACTGCAATTAGATTACACTAGCAGACTGATGTTTCACAGTCAAAAAAGTTTTTTTTTTTTTAAATTTGCAGTACCGTTACAACAGATATGAGTGGTGGCACTAGTTGGCAAGTGGGCCTTGCACACACGCTGGCAGGCAGGCAGGCAGGCAACTGCAATTAGATTACACTAGCAGACTGATGTTTCACAGTCAAAAAAGTTTTTGTTTTTTTAAATTTACACTACTGTTACAACAGATATGAGTGGTGGCACTAGTTGGCAAGTGGGCCTGGCACACACGCTGGCAGGCAGGCAACTGCTATTAGTGATGTCCCGAACTGTTCGCCCGCGAACGGTTCCCAGCGAACATAGCTGTTTTTGTTTTTTAAATTTACACAACTGTTACAACAGATATGAGTGGTGGCACTAGTTGGCAATGGGCCTGGCACACACACTGGCAGGCAGGCAACTGCAATTAGATTACACAAGCAGACTGATGTTTCACAGTCAAAAAAGTTTTTTTTTTTTAAATTTGCACTACCGTTACAACAGATATGAGTGGTGGCACTAGTTGGCAAGTGGGCCTGGCACA
The DNA here is from genome assembly GCF_027579735.1 of Bombina bombina. Taxonomy (NCBI): domain Eukaryota; kingdom Metazoa; phylum Chordata; class Amphibia; order Anura; family Bombinatoridae; genus Bombina; species Bombina bombina. The sequence goes on from NC_069503.1 coordinate 155,027,219, forward strand.
CACGCTGGCAGGCAGGCAACTGCAATTAGATTACACTAGCAGACTGATGTTTCACAGTCAAAATTTTTTTTTTTTTAATTTACACTACTGTTACAACAGATATGAGTGGTAGCACTAGTTGGCAAGTGGGCCTGGCACACACGCTGGCAGGCAGGCAACTGCAATTAGATTACACTAGCAGACTGATGTTTCACAGTCAAAAAAGTTTTCTTTTTTTAATTTGCACTACCGTTACAACAGATATGAGTGGTGGCACTAGTTGGCAAGTGGGCCTGGCACACACGCTGGCAGGCAGGCAACTGCAATTAGATTACACTAGCAGACTGATGTTTCACAGTCAAAAAAGTTTTTTTTAAAAAAATTTACACTACTGTTACAACAGATATGATTGGTGGCACTAGTTGGCAAGTGGGCCTGGCACACACACTGACAGGCAGGCAACTGCTATTAGATTACACTAGCAGACTGATGTTTCACTGTCAAAAAAGTTTTTTTTTTTACAAAATTTACACTACTGTTACAACAGATATGAGTGGTGGCACTGCAGGCAGGCAACTGCAATTAGATTACACTAGCAGACTGATGTTTCACAGTCAAAATTACACAGGCAAAAAAAAAAGATGTTCTAGCCCTTAAAAGGGCTTTTTGGGGTACTGTCCTTACAACAGAGATCAGTTGAGTCCTTCAGGACTGTAGTGGACACTGAATACACTAGCCTAGCTATCAATTTCCCTATAAAATCAGCAGCAGCTACACTATCCCTCCTCTCACTAAGAATGCAGGATCAGAATGAATCTAAAATGGCTGCTGTCCAGGAGCTGGGAGGGTCTTTGAGGGAGTGTCTGCTGCTGAATGGCTGAAATGTCTCTGCAGACTGTGAGATACAGGGTCAAAGTTTACTCAATGATGACGAATAGGGGGCGGATCGAACATCGCATATGTTTGCCTGCCGCGGCGAACGCGAACAAGCTATGTTTGCCGGGAACTATTCACCGGCAAACTATTCGCGGCATTACTAGTCAGGATATCCATTACAGTCTAATGATGGTTTTTGAGGCAGTGAAGTCTGATGGATCGGAGATCACAAGCATTCAAAAGTGGTTATCTGCCTTGCCCTTTATGCACCGAGATTTGACCATATTCCTTGAATCTTTTAATTATATTGTGCACTATAGAAGGTGAAATGCCAAAATCTTACCAATTTGTCTTTGGGGAATGTTGTTCTCATAGTGTTGGATTATTCGTTGACGCATCTGTTGGCAGATTGGCGAGCCTAGACCCTTCCTTTGAAGGACTAGTCCTTTTTTGAGGGTCCTTATATACTATGATTACACAATTGCCTCTCCTTCTTATTAAAACTTGTTACATTGTTTTTAGCCCTAAATAGCCCCTGTCCCAACTTTTTTGGAGTGGGCTGCACAGTCCTCAGATTTGAAATGAGTGTATATTTTAAAAAATACATTAAGTAAAAAATCAAATAATGTGTTAATAATGAGTTTTCAATATTGTTCATAGAGAGTGAATTGAATTTTAAAATGACTCCATTTGTTTGTTTTTTTGCAATTTCCAACTTTTTTTGGAATTGAGGTTGTATAACGTTCTCATAACTGGTTCCTATGTTTCAGTTTGACCCTCTCTAAAATGTTGACCAAATGTGAAGTACTCCAAAATAGTTGAATATCTATGCAAGTTGGAATAAATCCTTCCTGAAATTCTGCATTATTATGTATTGGAAAAAGTGGGGATGGTGCTAAAGAGATATTTGGGTATGTTGAACAGATCTCATCCCAGCGAAATCATATCATATAGGTACTAATAGATGGGGTCTACTTTCTCTAGGTATCTAGCAGAGGGCGCTTAACAAGGCACAACCAATAAAAGGTACAGTCTACTTGAAAATTTGTATTGCTTTAAAATATAGATAATCCCTTTATTACCCATTTCCCAGTTTTGCACAACCGACACTGTTATATTAATACACTTTTTACCTCTGTGATTACCTTGAGGCCTATTTATGAAATGTCTGTCGTACCTGATCCGACAGTGCGGATCAGGTCAGACAGACATCGCTGAATGCAGAGAGCAATAAGCTCTCCGTATTCAGCATTGCACCAGCAGCTCTTGTGGTGGACAGGGTTAAACCGCTGCTTCTCGCCAGAAACAAGGAGCATCAAGCTGCATTCGGAGCTTAATAGATAGGCCCCAAAGTATCTAAGCCTCTGCAGACTGCCCCCTTATCTCCATTCTTTTGAAAGACTTGCATTTTAGCCAGTCAGTGCTGACTCATAAATAACTCCACTCACATTAAAGCCGTAACAAGCAAATTGTAATATCGGTGAGCTGACCATTCCACACTCAAGGCTATTTTTTTAGCGGTAAAGGCGTACCGCACAACTTGTAATCTCCCTCTATGTAAGCCATTAGGTCAAAAGAGGAGGAGGATCAGTAGCTTCATACGCTTGGGCAGTAAAGAGAGAGAGAGAGGCAGAGAGGGGAGAGAGAGTCAGAGGGGAGAGAGAGAGACACACAGAGGGGAGTGAGAGAGAAAGACACAGAGGAGAGTGAGAGAGAGACACAGAGGGGAGTGAGAGAGAGACACAGAGGGGAGTGAGAGAGAGACACAGAGGGGAGTGAGATAGACACAGAGGGGAGTGAGAGAGACACAGAGGGGAGTGAGAGAGACACAGAGGGGAGTGAGTGAGACAGAGGCGAGTGAGACAGAGGGGATTGAGGGAGACAGAGGCGAGTGAAGGAGACAGAGGGGAGTGAGACACATAAGTGGGGAGAGAGGGAGACAGAGGGAGGAGAGAGGCACATAAGTGGGGAGAGAGGGAACACTGAAATGGGGGAGGCACCACTGAATGTTTAAGTAGTTTATTTTAAGTGACTATCAAATGCTAATAGTCTACAATCTATTTTAAATATCTGAAACAGAACAGCACATATGAATGGGAGCATTAATAAATTATTATTTGTTGTCTACATCAGGGTTGTCCAACATACACCTAAGGAATCCTTGGTTTAAATTAAATACTATAGCTACAGGAACCATGGAGAATATTTGCTATAACTCATTCTAAACTGCTTGGTTTCATTTTACATTAACATGTGGTTGGTCTAGCTTACTCTTGTCAAATAGCAACTCATCCATACAAACAGCATAATAGGAAGATGTAAGAAAACACAGTTGCAGAGCTATAGAGAGTTCATAAGTCAGTAAGAGAGTGATAAGACTATAAACTAGTGTGGAGTACAGAGGCAAGATGCTAAGGTAGTGGGTGTAAACTTTGAGGAAACAAAATACAAAAACGATCCTTAAACTGCTGCAAAAGAGTAAAAAAACAAAAACCACTAAACCACATTCATTAAATTATCATTTTCACTAACAGAATCCCTATCAGCAAAATCTAAGGTTGCAGAACTTACTTTAATAAAATGTGGCTAAAACATTGCTCTCTCTGCATCTCTTCCTGCTCTGTAAGGAAGTGACAGTGGAACATTCCACTGCACTTGGAGGGGAAGTACTGAACTCTCTTTTTTACTGGAAAAGCTAGCAGCTGCACAGGGCAGCAACAAAATAAATTAAAGTATTTTTTTCCTTTTTTGTTTTGTTTTATATGATTTAAAATCCAGCCCCAACCCTAAATTCCCATGACTGATGCCTCTTACTGGATTGGGTCAGCCCAAAGAGGCCTGCCTCAAATAAGCACATATGGGTCATGCAATAATCTTAACCAGTTTCATCCAGTAGGTGGCGCAGCATGTTGTGTAATGGAGGGCAGACCTGCTTGTGCCTCTCCATTGCACAACAAGTAGCTGTGATAAAAAAAATGCTGGAAAAAAAAATTCCAATTTTGTTTTTAAAGCCTATAAAAAATATAAAATATATATTTTTGCCCATACGAGAGGTGAAGTCCTGCCTTACCTGCCTCTAGTGACTGCACATCACTGCTTACACACACACCCTCTCCCTCTTAAACACACACAACCCCTCTCCCTCACACACACACAATCCCTCTCCCACACACACACACACACACACACACCCTCTCCCATACACACACACAACCCCTATCCCTCACTCAAACACACACACACAACCCCTCTCCCTCCCTCACACACACACACAATCCCTCTCCCTCAGACACAAACAACCCCTCTCACTCACACACAACTCCTCTCCCTCACACTCACACACAACCCCTCTCCCTCACACACAACCTCTCTCCCTCACACACAACCTCTCTCCCTCACACACAACCCCTCTCCCTCACACATACACACACAACCCCTCTCCCTCACACACACACACAACCCCTCACACACACACACAGCCCCTCTCCCTCAGACACACACAGACACTCTCCACACACACAGCCACTCTCCTTCACACACACACACACACACACACAGCCACTCTCCCACACACACACACACACACACACAGGCACTCTCACTCACTCACACACACACACGCACACACACACACACACATACACACACAGCCTCTCATACACAAACATACATGAACAGTTTATTTTTTTTGGGGGGCTGTGAATGCCCAGTATGCATTTACCAGCACCTAGAGGTGCATTTATGTTGTAAGGTCTGAGTGTTTTTACTGCAGATTCAATTAAACCGTGTTTATAGGGACATTTTTTGCTTATTATCCTAATTTTTAAATGTATTTATTCAATAATATATCATCCACTCACTATCTTAGTAAAGTAGGTGATACACAGTATGCAAATATAAACTATTAGCATTTCAATATTTTTAAAATAATTCTACACTAATATAGAAGCCTCCTCATTTAAAATACAACTAGGATCATTCTACCGTTGTTGGGGGACCTCTCCCGCACTCATGCATTCATTTCTGCAGGAAGGTGAGGAGAGAAGGACACTAGCAATCTTCCCTGTCTTCTAACAGCCCGCGCTGTTTTAAACTTTGAAAAATAATCTGTGTCGCCCATGTTAGTTCGTCCTGCCCAGCTTACTACTAATCCACCCACTGAGTATTCTATATTAAAAATTGTTGACAAAAAATGCAATAACTGAAGAATCAAAATTGTGGCTATTAGTTGTGCAAATGCTAACTATGAATGCATTAGCAGGGGAGGGCAGACGGTTGTTTCAGTGAGGGGACTGGACTCCTTCCCTGACAGCTCTCTTCATGGTACGTTCTGCATTACTGGGCCTGTAAACGTTTATAAAATCTTTCAGAGTGTGCAGGGCCAAGAGGTGTTGATGTAATCTGTAACAACTGCTTCAGCACTGCTTGGTCCTGCACACTCTGAAAGATTTTATAAAAGTTTAGAGACCCAGTAATGAGGAACGTACTATGAAGAGAGCAGGCAGGGAAGGAGTCCAGCCCCCTCGCGGAAACCACAACTTTTGTCAAGTACCACACTGCACATTGGAATCTGTCATGCATCAAGCCTGCTTCTGTGTCCCCATTTACATCACTGCTGCCAGCACTGAGTTAATGTGTTTATGAGCTCTCAGTCATTTTCTTCTCTCTGCTTCTGCTTACAGCCCTGCGCTAAACACATCAGAAAGGACTGTGAGCAGAAGAGCAGAGAGGAAATGAATGAGACTGCAGTGAGCGCTATCAAGTGTCTGAGACGTGTTTGAGAATGTGTTAACGCTAGTGTAAAACACCCCGCCCCTGATGGAGCCTTTGCTCGCATGTTCAGATCTAAAAATGGCATCGGCATACCTTACTTCCCCCATCCCTCCATTGTTGCGCGGCCTGACATTCTGCCTGCGCTACACCGGGAGGGAAGGTGCACGGCTGCACTGCTGTGCACCTTAGAGGGAACATTGCTGACTTCTTAGAATGTCTCACCTGAGCAGCAAGGTTTTGAATATCAGGCCCTAAGTGAAAAAGAATAAATACAAGGAACATGAACATGAAAGGCCATGATAGGGTTGAGGTAAAGCAGTTGAGGTGAAGTAACAGTCTGCGTTACAATATGAGTAGTAAAAAAGTGAACAACCATGGCCGGCAAAAAGGCAAGGGCATGTAAATAGCATGGTCTTTCACAGCTAATTCTGCAGTGATAGGAAAGTATCTGGGAATAGTAAAGGCCAATTCAGAAACCTGACTCAAACAGCCAACAGTGCTGTGAGCTAAGAAACGTGACTTGGCTGATTGTATGTAATCTGGCGAGCCTGTTTCGGCATGGAGTGGGGAAGCCAGTGGGGGCACTGTAAGCATTAATGCCTGCCCAATTTAAATTAAACTAGTGACGATATTCAAAAAGTAAAAAAAAAAAAAACCCATGTTGCTGGTCAAGGACACCACCTGAGTTTGCGCTCCCTTCCTGGGGCACCCTAAGGCAGTGGCATAGTTGGCTTTATGGAAGCACCGGCCCTGGCCCTAGCGGTAAGTGACATTTAACAGTCGCAAGCATTGAGTCAGGAAGCAAAGCTCCCTCTGTCTCTGCAGAGTTTTGGATCAGAGAGCAGGAATAAATTGTAGGTTGAGGCCCTCAAAAGTTTTTATAACAACATCTCTGGACTAGGGTGTAGTACTGAGAGCCATGTGGGCTTGTTCCAATATTGTGGATGCAGAAGAGGTATCTAGGCACTCTGTTAGAGAGGTATTCCTGGGATTCTGCGGTTGTTGCATATGTTCCTGTTCTCTATGTCTTCCAGTTGGTTCTGCAGTAAAGATATGGGGTCTATTTATTAATGTGCGAGTGGACATGATACGATGTAGAGTATCATGTTTGCCGCACATCGATAACAGCATACGCTGTTGGCATTTATCATTACACAAGCAGTTCTTGTGAACTGCTTGTGCAATGTCGCCCCCTGCAGATTCGCGGCCAATCGGCAGGTTGCAGAGGGTGTCAATCAGCCCGATCGTATTCGGAGCTTGATAATTCAGCCCCATGGCCTCTCCCTGTTGCCGCAATTGAGTAGTAAAGAAATCTATAGTCATAGAAAGAGTGTCATCATCCTCTTCAAGTTGCCTATCTTGAGAACATCTTTTTTTAACTATGAATATGTCCTCTGTAATACATTGCTTAACTTGATTGATCCCTGAAAGTAGAATTTTAATATCTCCCTTTGAAGGAAGGAACTGCAGGTCAGTTTCTGTTAAAAGGGAGGAAGTAAATTCTTATGTAGGGAAAGACGATACGCTGTGCTCCTTTGGTGGCGGGGGGGGGGGGATAGTCTAGCCTCTAGAGGAGAGTCAAGAAGGATACTGTCCACAGTCTTAACGTATGCGTCTACTTTAGAACTATGGGGCAACAGGGCCTTTGAAGCCTTTTCTTGTTTAGAAAATCTTTTAAACACCATGGTAATGAGGATATACTCAATAAGAATAAAAATGCCAGCAAGCCAGGTACAAGGAATGGGTCTTGCAGTGTAATCCCATAAATAATAGCTCATAGGAGATGGTAGAGTGTACAGAAGATGTGATCAGTTGGGAGCAAGAAAATGTGTCCTCAGATTAACTGTGAGGAGTCTGAGACTTCTCTAATAAAAATGTTAACAGTAAACTGTCACATATTTTGCTGCATATATAATCTGTGCACCAGCGGCCATAATATATTAGTGGTGATTCAAAAATATTAAGGCTGTAACTGTCCCGAATTATTAAAAGCAAAAAGGGCCTCACCATTTAAGAGCTTATCCATGCTACTGTGTGCTGCCTCAGCAGAGCTCCACGTGAGCCCAGTAACTGCTCCATAGGGGTCTCTTGTATCAGTGGGCTATGGAGCTGGTTATTACGATGAATATTTGTAGCACCCCGGCAGTTGCAATTATGAAGTGAGTGCTCCTGTTAACATGGAATGTGCATCTCTCTCTCTCTCTCTCTCTCTCAATATATATATATATATATATATATATATATATGTACAAAGTACTTAGGGATTTGCACTCTAACTGTCACAAAAAGGTACTGGCCATAAAGATAGTATAAGTAATGTAATACAGACCGCACTTGCTGGATTTCATCAAGTGTTCAATCATTTATTGAAGGTAAACAGTTTTGGGGACAGTTTCACCTTCCTCAGACCAACGTCTCTATAGTCTCTTGAATTGGTTCACCTTTGCCATAGTGCAATAATAAAATGATATAATACATTACATTATTTATGCACTTGTATATCCCTTTAAGTAACTAAGGCCCCGATTCTAAAAAAAATCCGGTCACGATGTGGTTTTCTACTCCAACTTTGCTCATCCAGTGTATTATTATTATTATTCTTTATTTATAAAGCGACAACAGATTCTGCAGCGCTGTCCATGGGTAACAAAGATAAAAGGACAGTACAATATGAGACACCAGACAAAATTTAACAAACAAATACAGGGGGAATTGGGAGCCCTGTTCCCGTGGGAACTTACAATCTAATTACAAATTTTATTGTGCACTTTTGTAATATATGCATCTCCTTCCCATATTAAAATGCAGTATATGCCCCTTATCAAGACTCTGATAAATGTATTTATTTATGGATATGGAGAGTCCACGATGTCATCAATTACTAGTGGGAATATCACTCCAAGCCAGCAGGAGGAGGCAAAGAGCACCACAGCAAAGCTGCCAATTGTCACTCTCCTACCCATAATCCCCAGTCATTCGACCGAAAGAAAAATGGAAAAAAGGAATAATACAAAGGTGTAGAGGTACCTGAGGTTTAGTAAAAAAATACCTGTCTTAAATTTAAGGGTGGGGTCGTGGACTCTCCATATCCGGAAAGAAAGAAATTTATCAGGTAAGCATAAATTTTGTTTCCTTTCCTAAGACATGGAGAGTCCGCAACGTCATCAATTACTAGTGGGAACCAATACCCAAGCTAGAGGACCCAGGTGACTAGGGCGGGATAACAGGACAGGCAGACCTAAACAGAAGGCACCACCGCTTGAAGAACCTTTCTCCCAAAAGAAGCCTCGGCCGAGGCAAAAGTATCAGATTTGGAAAAAGTATGCAGAGAGGACCAAGTTGCAGTCTTGCAAATCTGTTCCACAGAAGCTTAATTTTTGAAAGCCCAAGAAGAAGAGACAGCTCTCGTGGAATGAGCTGTAATTCTCTCAGGAGGCTGCTGACCAGCAGTCTCATAAGCAAAACTATTAGCAGTAGTTTTCTGACCTTTACACTTTCCAGAGAAACAAACAAACAGGGCAGAGGACTGGCGAAAATCCTTAGTCCCCTGTAGTTAGAATTTTAGAGCATGCACAACATCCAAATTGTTCAACAAATGTTCCTTATGAGAAGAAGGATTAGGACATAGAGAAGGAACAATTTTCTGATTAATATTTCTAACTGAAACCACCTTAGGAAGAATACCCAACATAGTACGAAGAACCGTCTTATCAGCATGAAAGATATGGTAAGGCGAATCACACTGCAAAGCTGAAAGTTCTGAAACTCTCCAAGCAGAAGAGATAGCCATAAGAAACAAAACCCTCCAAGATAACAACATAATATCTATGGAATACAATGGCTCAAACGGAGCCTGCTGCAAAACTGTAAGTACAAGGTTAAGGCTCCAAGGAGGAGCAACAGATATAAACACAGGCCTGATTCTGACCAGGGTCTGACAAAAAGATTGCACATCTGGCACATTGGCCAGACGCTTATGTAATAAAATAGATAATGCAGAAATCACACCCTCTAGAGTACTGACTGACAAACCCTTCTCCAGACCATCCTGGAGAAAAGACAAAATCCTAGGAATCCTGACTCTACTCCAAGATTAGCCCTTGGATTCACACTAATAAAGGTATTTTCACCATACCTTATGGTAAATCATTCTAGTAACAGGCTTGCAAGTCTGAATCATGGTCTAAATGACCGACTCATAAAACCCATGCTTAGACAGAACTAAGCGTTCAATCTCCAAGCAGTCAGATTCAGAGAAATGAGATTTGGATGAAGGAATGGACCCTGAGTTAAAAGATCCTTCCTCAGAGGCAACCTCCCAGGTGGAATAGATGACATCTTCTTCACTAGGTCTGCATACCAGATACTGTGAGGCCATGTAGAAGCTATTAGAATTACCTATGCTTTCTCCTCTTTGATACGAGCAACGACTCTTGGAAGAAGAGCAAACAGAGGAAACAGGTATGCTAGACTGAAATCCTAAGGAACCGCAAGAGCATCTATCAGGGCAGCCTACGGATCTCTTGACCTCGAACCGTACCTTGGAAGCTTGATGTTCTGCTGAGACGCCATCAGATCTAACTCCGGCACCCACATTTGAGGGTTAACCTGGAGAACACCTCCGGATGCAGAGCCCACTCCCTGGGATGAAATTTCTGTCTGCTCAGGAAATACGCTTCCCAGTTGTCCACTCCTGGAATGTGGATGGTAGATAGACAACAATTATGAGCTTCCGCCCACTGAATAATCCGAGCCACCTACTTCATGGCTAAGAAACTTTGAGTTCCTCCCTGGTGGTTGATGTAAGCCACTGAGGTGATGTTGTCTGATTGGAACCTGAAAAACTGGGCTAAGGACAACTGAGGCCAAGCCATTAGAGCATTGTAAATCACTCTCAACTCCAAGATGTTTATGAGGAGAGCAGACTCCTTCTGAGTCCATAGTCCTTTTTCCTTTAATGAGTCCCAGACTTCTCCTCAGCCCAGCAGGCTGGCGTCCTTGGTCACAGTCACCCAGGAAGTTCTCCGAAAGCATGTACCCTGAGACAGATGCTCCTGAGAAAGCCACCACAGAAGAGAGTCTCTTGTTGACTGATCTAGAACTATCCTCTGAGACATATCTGGATGGTCCATGTTCCATTGTCTGAGCATGCATAATTGCAGAGCTCTCAAATGGAATCGAGCAAAGGGAATGATGTGCATGGAAGCGACCATCAGACCAATTACCTCCATACATTGAACCACTGATGGCCGAACAGTAGACTGCAGAGAGAGGCAAAAAGGAGAGGAATTTTGGATTTTCTGACCTCTTTCAGAAATATTTTCATAGATAGGGAATCTATTATGGTCCCTGAGAAAACTGATGTGCATGGAAGCGACCATCAGACCAATTACCTCCATACATTGAACCACTGATGGCCGAACAGTAGACTGCAGAGAGAGGCAAAAAGGAGAGGAATTTTGGATTTTCTGACCTCTTTCAGAAATATTTTCATAGATAGGGAATCTATTATGGTCCCTGAGAAAACTACCCTTATAGCTGGAACAAGGGAACTCTTTTCCAGATTTACTTTCCATCCATGGGAACATAGAAAAGGCATCAAGATCTCTGTATGAGAGTTTTCTTGTTGAAAGAATGGCACCTGAACCAAAATGTCATCCAGGTGGTGCACCACTGCAATTCCTTGAGACCTGATTACTGCCAATAGAGCACCCAGAACCTTTGAGAAAATTCTGGATGCTGTGGCAAGGCCAAATTGAGAGCCACAAACTGAAAGTGCTTGTCTAGAAAAGCAAATCTCAGGAATTTGTAATGATCTCTGTGGATGGAAACATGAAGATATGCGTCCTTCAGGTTTATGGTCGTCATGAACCGACCCTCTTGGACCAGAGGAAGAATGGAACAAATGGTTTCCATTTTGAAGGATGATACTCTGAGAAACTTGTTGAGGCACTTTAGGGCGAAAATTTCCCTCTTTTTTGGGAACCACAAACAGATTTGAATAGAATCCTATGCCCTGTTCCTTTGCTGGGACTGGCACTATCACTCCCAGGGAGGAAAGATCCTGAACACATTTCAAGAATGCCTCTCTTTTTAGCTGGTCTGCAGATAATCTTGAGAGGGGAAACCTACCCCTGGGAGGAAAGTTTTGAATTCTATTTTGTAACTCTGAGATACTATGTCCACAGCCCAAGGATCTGGGACATCCCGTATCCAAGCTTGACAAAACAGGGAAAGTCTGCCCCCCCCCCACCCACTTGATCTAATCCCAGATCGGGGGAAACCCATAATGCTGATTTAGAATCAGCTGTGGGTTTCTTTGATTGCTTCCCCTTGTTCCAAGACTGATTGGGCTGAGCGGATCATGTCGGACAGACCGATGATAAATCGGCCCTATTGTATCATTGCAGATGTCTCTGTCAATATGCTCAGTGTTTATCTGTTACAGTATTAGAATTGTTTTTCATTTGTCCTTTATTGTCAGAGAATGATAAACAATGTCACTGTTTTAAATTCCCTGAAGTATCATTACCTAAATTAATAATAAAAAAAAATCCAACTGGCAACCTTCCAGGAACTCATTTCATTTATCCATGAATGCATCTCCAGATATAATGCAATAAATGTTTTGTGTTTAGATTCTTCCCAGTGTATTAGACAGTTACTCAATGGATTCACTTTAACATTTTTGTTATATTATCAGCTATATTCCCTCTAATGAAAATGATTGAATGTACAGGGCATTCTACTGAAAAAATAAAATGTTATATATCTTCTGAGCATTATATTTTGTAATGAATTATTTTGTCTCAATTTGTATTTAACCCCTGTTGTCCTTCTGTGATTTGAAAAACTAATGACAACTGATTACAACTCTGGATAAACTTTCACTCTTCTCCTAACCACATAACCTATGAAATCCTGTTGCACACAGACCCAAACTTCCTATAAGAGATACAATCATCAAATATACCAATAGAAGGCTAGATTACAAGTGGCACGCTAACTACTGTGCGTGAGCGATATTTAGTTTTTTGCGCGCAGGAAATAGCGTACATATTACAAGGTGAAAGTAAACGCGAATGCAAGAGTGCATTCACATTTATATCTGATAATGTTCATGTAAAATATATATCTATTCCTATATATCTATAGGAATAGATATACGGGTATAGGTATATACAGATATATATATATATATATATATATATATATATATATATAAAACTAGTCCTGCTGTAATGATGAAAATCAATGAAAGTTCCACTGTAAGGGTCAATTTATAATGGGAAGGGTTCAAGTCTCAGTCCTAAATTTTAGGAGCTACCTAGCTAAGTATAGTGTGCATGCAGAAAATTTCAGGTTTGAGGTTTCCCTTATTTTTTTTTTATGGGGCAGAGACAGTGCAATTGTTTAACAATTCTCCTCACTTTCAGGTTTTCAGGGGTCCAGAAAGGAACCTGAATTTATTTACAGAGTCTGAGATTCCACTGGTTACAGAGCTAGGGCTGGAATAAATTTAGAGAAAAGCCTATTTTGTTCATGCGTTTTCAGAAATGATAAAAAGTAATATAAGGATAACAAATAAAAAAATGAACAGTTTTTTTACACTAGGGGGCATATTTATCATTGTGTGAGTGGACATTATACGAAGTAGCGTATCATATCCACCGCACATCGATAAATTCCGACAGCATACGCTGTCGGCATTAATCATTGCACCAGCAGTTCTTGTGAACTGCTGGTGCAATGCCGCCCCCTGCATATTTGCGGCCAATCGTCCACTAGCAGGGGGTGTCAATCAACCCGATCGTATTAGATCGGGTTGATTTCTTAGAGCAGGCGGACAAGTTATGGAGCAGCGTTCTTTAGACCTCTGCTTCATAACATCTGTTTCCGGCGAGCGTTCAGGACAAAGCTTCAGGACAGAGCTTGATAAATATGCTCCTAATTATGTTTGATTGACATACCACAATTTCAAGCTACATGTTTGATTAGAAGCTGTGAGATTTCCTCAGTATCTCAAAGATATGAGAGCTTACAATGGCAGTAGTCAACTTGGCAGGTGTCAGTTTTCTGAGAACATTGTTCAGGGGAATACATGCTTTGTCCACAGTAGACAACTTGAATGTTCTTCTTGTTCAAGGTTTTCTAAACCATCACAGTTTTCCTTGCTGATGTCCTCAATCCAGCCTAACCCCACTGGCCATTTATAAGTAGGTACCTACAGAGAGAAGCGCACTCACAGGAACGAACAAGTGACTCAATACCATTGTTAGCCTGTTCTATGGCGATTTACCACCTGGGTGCAGCTTCTTTTTAGCCCCGTAATGTTTTTCACAGAGTATAATTTTCCTGTAGTATATCAGTCTGATCCCATCTATTACGGTCAGTCCAGTACCGAAATACCAGGCAATTCCTCTCTGAACAAGGAAAACAGCAACCGCAGACAATCGTTTCGGCCTCGTCAGTGAGGTGTAGCCATATTCCTCTAAGCACACTGAGCAAGGAGTCCACGCCTGGCTGCCCCTTTATCCCTTAGGGAAACATAATAAACACAGAAAGAAGCGCACTCACAGGAACGAACAACCAGCTCACTACCTTTGTTAGCCTGTTCTATGGCGATTTACCACCTGGGTGCAGCTTCTTTTTAGCCCAGTAATGTTTTTCAAAGAGTAGCACAGGGATTTGCTTTTTCTTTTGTTCAGAGAATACTGGTATTTATGTGCTTGTCTGTCATTGGGAAGGGCCAGACTGATATGCTACAGGATATATTTTTTCTCTGTGAAAAGGCATACAGCTAGATTTCGAGTTATGTGCACTATAGGGAAATTAACAAACGCAACAAAAGTTGCATTATTTAATCCCCTATAGCACAGCCATTACACGTTTTCAAACAGCTAGCTTGTGCGTGGGATATGGTTACGTTGAGCTCCATACCGCACAAAATACAAGTGCTGTTTTGATGTGCTCATGCACGCTTACCCCATAGACATCGATGGGGAGAGCAGGTCAGAAAAAAGTCTAACACCTGCGATCGCAGAATAAAGAGCTCCGTAACGCAACCCCATTGATGTCTAAAAGTTATGTTTAAACCTAATACCCTAACATAAATAAACACTCCTAATCTGCTGCCCCTGATATCGCCGCCACTTACCTACAGTTATTAACCTCTAATCTGCTGCTCCTGATATCGTTGCCACTATATTAAAATTATTAACCCCTATTCCGCCACACCCCAACATCGCTGCCACTATATTAAAGTTATTAACCCCTATGCCACTGCTTCCCGACATTGCTGCCACTAAATAAAGGTATTAACCCCTAAAGCTATGGCCTCCGACATCACTACCACTAAATAAACCTATCAACCCCTAAACCGCCAGCCCCCCACATCAAAACAACCTAATTTAAACTATATTAACCCCTAAACCTAACCCAACCCTAACGTAACCCTAACCGTAACCCTAAACCTAACTTTAACACCCCCTAACTTTAACATAATTAAAATAGAGCTAAACTAAAGTTACAATTATTAACTAAATAATACTAACCTGTGAAATAAAACCTAAGCTAGCTACAATATAACTAATAGTTATATTGTAGCTAGCTTAGGTTTTATTTTTATTTCACAGGTACATTTGTATTTATTTTAACTAGGTAGACTAGTTAGTAAATAGTTATTAACTACCTGTAATATAAAACCTAAGCTGCCTTACACTAAAACCTTACATTACAAAAAATAAAAAACACTAAAATTAAAAAAAAAACTACCATTACAAAAAATAACAAACAAAATTATAAACAACAATAAAAAATATTCCTATTCTAATACACTTTAACCCCCCCCCCCCCCAAAAAAAAAAAAAACAACCCTAATCTATAATAAACTACCAAGGGCCTTTTGGGAGCCCTTAAAAGGGCCTTTTGTTGGGCATTGCCCTAAAGTTAACAGCTCTTTTGCTACAAAACAAAACAACCCCCCCCCAACACTGAATCTTCAATGCAAGGGAGTCATTTCAAAATGGCGTCCCTTGCATTCCTATTGGCTGAAAAAATTGAATCAGCCAATAGGAATTAGAGCAGCTTTAATCCTATTGGCTGACTTAAACACATTCAATTGGTATGGAAGAAAGACCAAGAGGCTGCCATGAACTTCTATTCTGACAAATATATATTGTACAGTTAAACAGACTTAGATCAGATTCAGCCTAGAAAACGGTGATACCTTTATTTTTTTGGGGGGGATTAGGGCAAAGTGAAGAGAGAACAAATTATTAAATCAAACTTTGAGATTTTATCAATTTCCAAAGGGAAATTTGGAAAAGATCCTGTCCTGTTGTAGAACAGAAAGAAGGGGGGAAAGGGAGTAGAGATCTCAGCTTAGAGTATAATCTAGAACAAAAAAAATAAATCTAAAAGTTGATAATAATTTATGATTCATAGGATTTCATATCAATGTTTAAAGAACAGGTTCAGAAAAAATCAGGGTGAAGGGAAGGAAAAAAAGAGAAATCTGCCCATTGAGTAACTAATGAGCTTTTACTTGTTGATGTTGTTTTGGAAAAGGCCTTTAGCGTAGATGATGACCATGCATCGTCATTCTGGGGAGGACTGCTTTAGGAACAGTTACGAGATGGCAGAGGAGGTCGGGGGAATCCTATGATGACATCACCAATCCCTGGAAACCCAGAAGTGCTGGGCTGATACTAAGAGAAATGTTAGGGGTAAAATAAATCCCTCAATATCCACTTCCTTAAGACTCGGAAATACCCAAGACCCACCTTTTGAAAGGAAATTGCCCTTTCACATATTTTGTGTTTTAAGGGTATACAGATAAAGAACATATTTTTTTAAACCTTAAAGGGATTGTCTACTCCAGAATTTGTATTGTTTAAAAAGATAGATAATCCCTTTTTTATCCATTCCCCATTTTTGCTTAACCAACATGGTTATATTAACCCCTTAACGACATACGTCGTACAGGGTACGTCTTGCACAAACTGGTCTTTAAAGACCAGCGACGTACCCTGTACGACGTTGGGGTTGAAAGCGACTGGAAGCGATCCTGATCGCTTCCAGCCG
Organism: Bombina bombina; assembly: GCF_027579735.1. Taxonomy (NCBI): domain Eukaryota; kingdom Metazoa; phylum Chordata; class Amphibia; order Anura; family Bombinatoridae; genus Bombina; species Bombina bombina. The sequence continues at coordinate 155,043,932 of NC_069503.1, forward strand.
CTTTCCGGTTATTGCAGTGATGCCTCGATATCGAGGCATCACTGCAATAACATTTTTCCCCACCCGATGCAGAGAGAGTTACTCTGTGACCCTCTCTGCACCGGACATCGATGGCTGCAATCGTTGGCGGGTGGGAGCCGACGTGGGAGGCGGGTGGGCGGCCATCGATGGATTGCTAAGTGCAGTGGTGGGCGGGATCGTGGGCGGGGTAGCTGGGGGGTGCGCATGGAGGCGGGCGGGCGCGTGCCCGGGGAGGGAACGGGTGGGAACCATTTCAATATGGAACAGTTTGTTAAAATATAGAGGCAGAGAGGGGGAATAAAAATTTATTATAAATAATCAAAGTGATCTGGGAGGGGGTGGGGGTTTAGTCTTTGGGGGGGAAGCTACACTACAGAAAAGTGGGGGAAAAAATATATTTTTTTTGTAAACTGGGTACTGGCAGACAGCTGCCAGTACCCAAGATGTCTCCCAATAATGTAGAGGGGGAGGGTTAGAGAGCTGTTTGGGGGGGGATCAGGGAGGTTTGGGGCTAAGGGGGATCCTACACAGCAGCATATGTAAATATGCTAAAAAAATATAATAAAAAATAAATAAAAGATACCTTTTATTTTAATACTGGCAGACTTTCTGCCAGTACTTAAGATGGCGGGGACAATTGTGGGGTGGGGGAGGGAAGAGAGCTGTTTTGGAGGGATCAGGGGGTCTGATATGTCAGGTGGGAGGCTGATCTCTACATTAAAGCTAAAATTAACCCTGCAAGCTCCCTACAAGATCCCTAATTAACCCCTTCACTGCTAGACATAATACACGTGTGATGTGCAGCAGCATTTAGCAGCCTTCTAATTACCAAAAAGCATCGCCAAAACCATATATGTCTGCTATTTCTGAACAAAGGGGATCCCAGAGAAGCATTTACAACCATTTGTGCCATAATTGCACAAGCTGTTTGTAAATAGTTTTTTTTAAATTTGATCGCATTTGGCGGTAAAATGGTGGCATTAAATATACCAAAATGGACCTAGCTAAAATTAACTCTACAAGCTCCTTGCATGCTCCCTAATTAACCCCTTCACTGCTGGGCATAAAACATGTGTGGTGCACAGTGGCATTTAGCAGCCTTCTAATTACCAAAAAGCAACGCCAAAGCCATATAAGTCTGCTATTTCTGAACAAAGGGGATCCCAGAGAAGCATTTACAACCATGTATGCCATAATTGCATAAGTTGTTTGTAAATAATTTCTGTGAGAAACCTAAAGTTTGTGAAAAAAATTGTGAAAAAGTGAACAATTTTTTTTATTTGATCGGATTTAGCAGTGAAATGGTGGCATAAAATATACCAAAATGGGCCTAGATCAATACTTTGGGATGTCTTCTAAAAAAAAATATATACATGTTAAGGGATATTCAGGGTTTCCTGACAGATATCAGGGTTCCAATGTAACTAGCGCTCTTTTTGAAAAAAAGTGGTTTTGAAATAGCAAAGTGCTACTTGTATTTATTGCCCTATAACTTGCAAAAAAAGCAAAGAACATGTTAACATTGGGTATTTCTAAACTCAGGACATAATTTAGAAACTATTTACCATGGTTGTTTTTTGGTGGTTGTAGATGTGTAACAGATTTTGGGGGTCAAAGTTAGAAAAAAAGTATTTTTTTTTTCATTTTTTCCTCATATTTTATAATATTTTTAATAGTAAATTATAAGATATGATGAAAATAATGGTATCTTAAGAAAGTCCATTTAGTGGCGAGAAAAACGGTATATAATATGTGTGGGTATAGTAAATGAGTAAGAGGAAAATTACAGCTAAACACAAACACTGCAGAAATGTAAAAATAGCCCTAAAATGGCCTTGTCCTTAAGGGGTTAATATACTTTTACCTCTGTGATTATCTTGTTTATAAGCCTATGTAGACTGCCCCCTTATCTCAGTTCTTTTGACAGACATGCAATTTAGCCAATGAGTGTGTTATCTATATGACACAAACTAACAGTATCTAACTATAAAAAACAGGTAAAATTAGAGATAAGAGGCATTTCAATGGCTTAGAAATTAGCATATGAACCTACCTAGGATTAGCTTTCCACAAAGAATACCAAGAAAGCAAAGCAAATTTGATGATAAAAGTAAATTGGAAAGTTGTTTAAAATGACATGCCCTATCTGAATCATGCAAGTTTAATTTTGAAAACAGGAATATATATGGAATATGATGGTTAGAATATAAACCCTATAAACCACTATTTCCTATAGGAGGCGCTGATAATACCCATAACCAAGCTAATCAGTAATAAACACAGTAGATATGGATAAATACATATGTTGGTATATACACTATTAACAAATGAGAGTAAAATGTGGAATAAATACCACAGGAAGAAATAGAACCAATCCTTAGGTACAAAAAAGTCCAATGGAAGTCCTTGAAGTCTGGAAAACGTGGTAGGCTGCACTCTGACTTCACCCAATCAGATGATGGAACTCTACAGCAAAAAAACAAAAAGGACAGAGGCACCACATGTGCAGATCAATCAACCACCAAATGATCCAATCTTAGAGATACAGGGTACTCACAAGTAAGGCGGCACTCAGATGTGCCAGTAGAAGCAGGCTGGTATTTAACAGCAAACCAGCTGGCTGAAATAAGGCCGTCCTCACTACGATCAAATGCCGTACGATACAGCTATGTCCCTGGAACTGTGATGGAAGGAAATATGGAGAGAAGGGTAGTCTTGCCCATGGGTAGCTGGAAGGGAATCTTAACACCAACCAAACCGAATATATGTGTATAAAAACATATATATATTTATTATAAGCATACAGAAAAAAATTAAAATATATACCCAAGGTATATCACATCAATATCAGCTATGTGTAAGATATCTCCCCTGTAAGATACAAGGAATATAATAGCAATGCGTTTCTCGTGGGGCTCCCTGTTTCCTCAGGCTTGTATATCCTAATCAAACAAATGCCCTTTAAATAGGGCTATAGCTACCACATGGTACAATGATCCCTCCCCTTCTTTCATAACAATGCAACCAATAAGATCCTTCCTCTCCATACACACCCCATTGTAAATATAAGAATATGTGGATAGATAAAAACACTATATAATTTGTCTATAATAGATATTTACATATGTGTCGGAAAAGTAGAGTCAAAATGGACCCACATATAAATATAGATGCAATTATGCTTGTATTTGCACCAAAGGATGAATATGAAATATATTAAGTGCGTAGGTGGACATAGGAATATTTAGTAATAATGAATTGATATAACTTACACTTTTGTACATTTTTTCTAAAATGATCGTTCCAAAAAAATCACTCGTAACTAGAGCATTGTTTGTTTGTTTGTAATTAGTAACATGTTGCCGTCTCTACTGGGCATATTCAAATGTAGTGACCAATCCCATGACTTAATCCAGGGGGCCCGACACTAAAAGTATGTGTAATTGGATGTTTGACCAATGACGTATGACGTGTAAGTTGGTCACATATAGCGTAGTGACGTGTATTGTTCATCTGACAAGTAAGTCGTGAATAGCGTGATGACGTGTAATATGAGACTAATAGGAGGCTTGGTGGACCAATCCCTTTAGAATGGTAAGGACCAATGTTAATTAGACAAAAATTAGGAAGCCATATGATTGGTTTAAATGGGAAATAGTTATTAAATAACCCAAAATAGCCTATATACATGGAAATAAATAAATAATAAATATCAATAAATACCGATCTCAAGATAATGTGATCAAGGTTACCCCACAAGAGTATATAACTAATGACGATGTGACTATATTTATGTAAGAACGATGAGTGACTATAAATATATATGTGTGCATAAGTGTAGGGGAAGTGGTAATAAAATGATAAAAAGATTGAGTGGTGAATGAACTCATATAGATACCATAATACTGTGCAATATAGAATGAAGGGATAAACTAGGATAGGCCAACCTAAACGCTAAAAGTTGCTAATAAAAAATATAATGTGTGTGTGTATACATAAATATGCAGACTGGAAAAGGTAGTGTATATATGAGTTGGTAACTAGTGATGACTATAATATGATGCTTAGTGATGTGATGCATGAAGCGTGTGGGACTAGGGAAAGTGCATAAAATCTTACTTATGTTAGGCAACCCTAAACACTATAATTATGTGTGCATGAATATGCACACAAGATAAAAAGATATGTAGTGGAATAAATAAATAAACAAAAAGGATACCTAATAATGTGAAATTGATTAATAATATGATAACAATGGGGGGATGGAGAGTCCGGTGTACAATAACACAACCCACACATCAATGATAGACAAATAGTGTATATCAGTGTATAAAAAATTAGTACATGGAAATATTAGATGAAAACTGATCCCAAAACATATTAACCCTATATGTGTAACATAACATTACACAAATGCAGCAGAATCTATAACCTCATTTAGACCCAAAGGAAACAAACTATTAAATTTGTACATCCAATATGTTTCTCTTTGCCTAAGCTTGGAGAATCTATTGAATTGATTATCCCGGGGAATGCTCTCAATGGGTGTGATATTCATATTGCATACACCAGGGGTATGTTCATTGCAAATGTTTCTGGAAACACTATGTTTGAGTGATTTATATTTGATACTTCTCAGATGCTCACTCCATCTGATTCTAACCTTTCTACACGTCCTACCTATGTACTGCATTCCACATTCACAGGTGAGTGCACAAATGATATAATTAGAATCACATGACATTCAATTTTGTATGGTAAAGCATTCGCCTGTGCTGTGGGATGTTATATGAACTGATCCATGAGTCATATATTTACACATAAACCAAAATTTCTTTCTGCATCTGAAAGTTCCTGTCCTACTTGACAGGGGATATGAGGTAGAGTTAGATTTGATCTTATTATGTTGCTTCCTCTTAGTCATCACTACCTTACTAGGCGCTAGTTTGTGTTTGAATGTTGGTGCCCTCCTATACACAAGTTTGGGCAGGGATGGTAAGATTTTTTTTCAAAACAGGATCTTTTAAATAGATAGGCCAATGTTTCTTCAGAACTTTAGTGACCACTTTATGATTGGAATTATACTGAGTAACAAAGAGTGGCTGTTTGTTAGTAAATGGGTCATCTTCTTTGTGCTTGGTTGTATCAGCACTCAATAGATAATCTCTATCTAACATCTTCACTCTCTCATATCCTCTATAAACCAGTTCTGGTGCACAACCTTTTTCCATAAATCTGGATACAAGGATTTTAGATTGTATATTATATTGTTTCTTCTTAACCTGCAGAACTGGCTATAGGGGATATTTGTCTTCCATTTTGTCAGATGGTTGCTGGAGAAATGAAGGAAATTATTACAGTCTACCTGTTTAAAATAGGTAGAGGTAGACACATTACCTTCTGTGTCCCAGGTGAGGCCCACATCTAAAAATTCTATAGATTTCTCTTCCAAATTATGAGAAAATCCTGTGCCCATATTATTATCATTAAGATGAGAAACAAAATCAGCTGCCTCAGTTGGTAAATCAACAAAAATAAAGATAAGATCATCTATAAAGGCGGTGGCATTGTTTTACAGAATTATTGAGACTACATTAATGAAGCCCAGCGGATTTTGGGAGATAAAGATTACTATATTAAACTTACTTATGATCCAACTACTGAATTTTCCAAGATTCTTAAAACTTTATTAGAGCAGGGTATTACTCTAAATCAGTGATTTGCAACCTTTTTCTTGCTGTGGCACACTTTTTTTTACATAAAAAAAAAATGTGGCACACAATCATCCCACACACACACACACTGTACTGTGCTGTCATGCCATGCCTCCTACAAACTATACATGACATATTGACATTCATTCACAAACAATCATAATGATTGTCTGTGAATGAATGTCAATGTCATGGTTGTAAATGATGCCTGATGAGCCTGTCACATACCTACCAATATTTCAAAATGTGAAAGAGGGACACCCCCGCACTGTTGTCAGTCTGCCGCGGCACACCTGAGGATCTCTCACGGCACACTAGTGTGAAATGGCACACTGGTTGAAAAACACTGCTCTAAATATTCTCACTAAAAAAGGAAAGAAGGTACCTAACCCCTGATCACCCAAGTACACCTTATTACTACCACCTTCCTAAAGTACACAAGAATGAGAAAGTACCCCCGGGTAGGCCAATTATAGCAGATATGAACAGCATTACAGATAGATTTTCCAAATATATAGATACCTACCTACAGAGATATGTGGTAAACTTACCGTCCTATATCAAAGATACCAAAGACTTGTTATATAAACTATCCAATATCAAATACGATCACAATAAAAAATATATCTGGCTTTCCTGTGATGTAGGTTCTCTGTATTCGAACATATCGCATGACTTAGGCATTTATACCACCCAGATTCATCTAAATAGAGACCCTTATATACCAACGATTCAAAAAGAATTATTTACTAACTTTGATTATATTTTGAAACATAATTATTTTCAGTTCTTAGACAAAACATTTTTTACAGATCAAGGGAACAGCTATGGGACCCAGATTTGTCCACAGCTTTGCAAACCTCTTCATGGGGCATTTTGAAGAACTATATATATCTATAATTCAAAGTGGCGGGGCAATCTGGTGTTCTATGGCCGTTATATAGATGATCTTATCTTTATTTTTGATGGTTTACCAACTGAAGCAGCTGATTTTGTTTCTCATCTTAATGATAATAATATGGGCATAGGATTTTCTCATAATTTGCAAGAGAAATCTATAGAATTTTTAGATGTGGTCATCACCTGGGACACAGAAGGTAATGTGTCTACCTCTACCTATTTTAAACAGGTAGACTGTAATAATTTCCTTCATTTCTCCAGCAACCATCTGACAAAATGGAAGACAAATATCCCCTATAGCCAGTTCTGCAGGTTAAGAAGAAATTGTAGTACAATGGAACAATATAATATACAATCTGAAATCCTTGTATCCAGATTTATGGAAAAAGGTTGTGCACCAGAACTGGTTTATAGGGGATATGAGAGAGCGAAGATGTTAGATAGAGATTATCTATTGAGTGCTGATACAACCAAGCACAAAGAAGATGACCCATTTACTAACAAACAGCCACTCTTTGTTACTCAGTATAATTCCAATCATAAAGTGGTCACTAAAGTGCTGAAGAAACATTGGCCTATCTATTTAAAAGATCCTGTTTTGAAAAAAATCTTACCATCCCAGCCCAAACTTGTGTATAGGAGGGCACCAGCATTCAAACACAAACTAGCGCTTAGTAAGGTAGTTATGACTAAGTGGAAGCAACATAATAAGATCAAACATAATAAGATCAAATCTAACTCTACCTCATATCCCCTGTCAAGTAGCACAGGAACTTTCAGATGCGGAAAGAAATCTTGCTTTATGTGTAAATATATAACTCATGGATCAGTTAATATAACATCCTACAGCACAGGCGAATGCTTTACCATACAAAATCGAATAGAGAGGTTAGAATCAGATGGAGTGAGCATCTGAGAAATATCAAATATAAATCACTCAAACATAGTGTTTCCAGACACATTTGCAATGAACATTCCCCTGGTGTATGCAATATGAATATCACACCCATTGAGAGCATTCCCCGGGATAATCAGTTCAATAGATTCTCCAAGCTTAGGCAAAGAGAAACATATTGGATGTAACAATTTAATAGTTTGTTTCCTTTGGGTCTAAATGAGGTCATAGATTCTGCTGCATTTGTGTAATGTTATGTTACACATATAGGGTTAATATGTTTTGGTATCAGTTTTCATCTAATATTTCCATGTACTAATTTTTTATACACTGATATACACTATTTGTCTATCATTGATGTGTGGGTTGTGTTATTGTACACCGGACTCTCCATCCCCCCATTGTTATCATATTATTCATCAATTTCACATTATTAGTAGTGATGTCGCAAACTTGAAATTTTCCGATCTGTTCCGATCAGCCAATAGAATGCGAGCTCAATCTGATTGGCTGATCCAATCAGCAAATCAGATTGAACTTGAATCTGATTGACTGATTCAATCAACCAATCAGATTTTTCTTACCTTAATTCCGATTGGCTGATAGAATCCTATCAGCCAATCGGAATTCGAGGGACGCCATCTTGGATGACATCATTTAAAGGAACCTTCATTCGTCGCTAGTCCGTCGGTGAAGAAGGATGGCTCCGCGTCGGCTGCTTCAAGACGGACCCGCTCCGCTCCTGATGGAAGAAGATAGAAGATGCCGCCTGGATGAAGACTTTGGACCCTCTTGAGGACCTCTTCTTGCCGGATAGGATGAAGATTTCGGACCCTCTTCTGGACCTCTTCTTGCCGGATAGGATGAAGACTTCGGACCCTCTTCTGGACGGATCGGTGATACCCGGCTGGGTGAAGACAAGGTAGGAAGATCTTCAGGGGCTTAGTTTTTTTTAAGGGGGGTTTGGGTGGGTTAGATTAGGGGTATGTGGGTGGTGTGTTGTAATGTTGGGGGGGTATTGTATGTTTTTTTTTTCAGGCAAAAGAGCTGATTTTCTTTGGGGCATGATCCGCAAAAGGCCCTTTTAAGGGCTGGTAAGGTAATAGAGCTGTTAACTTTTTATTTTAGAATAGGGTAGGGCATTTTTTTATTTTGGGGGGCTTTGTTATTTTTTTAGGAGGCTTAGAGTAGGTGTAATTAGTTTAAAATTCTTGTAATCTTTTGTTATTTTTTGTAATTTAGTGTTTTTGTTTTTTTGTAATTTAGTTTAGTTGTTTTAATTGTAGGTAATTGTAGGTAATTGTAGGTAGTTTATTTAATTAATTTATTGATAGTGTAGTGTTAGGTTTAATTGTAACTTAGGTTAGGATTTATTTTACAGGTAATTTTGTAATTATGTAATTATTTTAACTAGGTAATAGTTAATAACTATTTAATAGCTATTGTACCTAGTTAAAATAAATACAAAGTTTCCTGTAAAATAAATATAAATGCTAAAATAGCTACAATATAATTATTCGTTATATTGTAGCTATATTAGGGTTTATTTTACAGGTATTTAGCTTTAAATAGGATTAATTTATTTAATGAGAAATAATTTATTTCATTAGATTAAAATTATATTTAATTTAGGGGGGTGTTAGGGTTAGGGTTAGACTTTAGGGGTTAATACATTTATTATAGTAGCAGCGAGGTCCGGTCTGCAGATTAGGGGTTAATACTTGAAGTTAGGTATCGGCGATCTTAGGGAGGGCAGATTAGGGGTTAATAAAATTTATTATAGGGTTTGCGAGGCGGGAGTGAGGCGGTTTAGGGGTTAGTACATTTATTATAGTGGCCGTGAGGTCTGGTCGGAAGATTAGGGGTTAATAAGTGTAGGTAAGGTTTGGGGGGGCAGATTAGGTGTTAATAAATATTATGTAGGTGTCGGCGGTGTTAGGGGCAGCAGATTAGGAGTACATAGGGATAATATAGGTGGCGGCGGTGTCCGGTCGGCAGATTAGGGGTTAAAATTTTTTATTAGAGTGGCGGCGATGTGGGGGGGCCTTGGTTTAGGGGTACATAGGTAGTTTATGGGTGTTAGTGTACTTTAGAGCACAGTAGTTAAGAGCTTTATAAACCGGCGTTAGCCCATAAAGCTCTTAAATCCTGACTTTTTTCTGCGGCTGGAGTTTTGTCGTTAGAGTTCTAACGCTCACTTCAGCCAAGACTCTAAATACCAGCGTTAGGAAGATCCCATTGGAAAGATAGGATACCCAATTGGCGTAAGGGGATCTGCGGTATGGAAAAGTCGCGGCTGGAAAGTGAGCGTTAGACCCTTTCCTGACTGACTCTAAATACCAGCGGGCGGCCAAAAGCAGCGTTAGGAGTCCTTAACGCTGGTTTTGACGGCTACCGCAGAACTCTAAATCTAGGCATTAGAGATTTAAAGGTTATAAAGTGTATTAATATAACAATGATGGGTGTGCAAAACTGGGGAATGGGTAGTAAAAAATACAAATCAAGTAGACTGTTCTTTTAAAAGTTGTATACAAAAAAAATATGATCTTATGTTATAATATGTAATTTGTGTGTTTTGAATACTGCTGTGTATTTATTACTTTTAAATATGTGTCACAGCATAAGACAGATATATCTGAGAGAGAAGTCCTCAGCATAAAATTATAATTTTAATATATTAAAATTAAAACAAAATAAACTTTTTACCTCTGTGATTACCTTGTATATAAGCTTCTGCAGACTGCCCCCTTATTTCAGTGCTTTTGTCAGACTTGCATTTTAGCCAATCAGTACTGACACTTAAATTACTCCATTGGAGTGAGAACAATGTTATCTATATGAAACGTATGAACTAATGCTGTCTAGCTGTAAAAAAATGCCAAAATGCACTGAGATAAGAGACAGCCTTCAAGGGCTTAGAAATTAGCATATGAGCCTACCTAGGTTTAGCTTTCAACAAAGAATACCAAAAGAACAAAGCAAATTTGATGATAAAAGTAAATTGGAAAGTTGTTTAAAATTGCATGTTCTAGAATAATTTTGACTAGATTCTCCATGTTCTTGTATATATATTTTCCCAAATTAAAATGAATAGGTTACATGAAGATCTTTATTGAAACAAAAAGAAAACATTTTATTCTTTAAAAAATGCAAAGAAAAAAAATAACAACAAACATTTTTACTGACAATTTCTACACCATTGGGTTTCTTCTTTTGTTTATGACTGGCCATTATCTGTATTTGTTGCTAGTATCTGGCTGTGCTATTTAAATATTTGTATATGTATTCAGCTGTTGTATTTAAAGTCTGCAAAGAAGAAGCAATGTATTAACAATATGATGCACTCGTTAATTTAATCACAATTACAGTAAAATGAGGGGGAACAAAAAAGTACGTGACACACATACAATTTCTGAAAATTAGACGGGATTAAAGCCACAGGTATTGAATAAACAATGCCCTTTTATTTTCTACTTCATTATTAAACCCTGAAAAGGTCATCGTAAACATAAAAGGATTCTTGTTATTTCCTTTTCTTCATTATGCTACAGCTGATATTCAGCAGACTAAAAAATTTTTTGGAAAAACAGAAAGTCTCTTTATGTGTAAGCACGATGCCTCCAATATTATGTACTTTTGCTATGAAAAATCATTTTGTGTCATTTTTCAATATAAGTTAGCTTTTATCTATATCCTTTTATCTGTTGTCCTTATTATTGTCAGCTTAATCGTGTAAAATGTTCCCTCTGGTTTAGTTTACCTGTTAATGTTGCTGGATAATGAATATGTGTAGGTAGTAGGTACTTTGTACAACTATAACAATAATATTTATCAGATGCTATTTGTTAGACATGTGCATTCGGATCCGGTTAAATGTAAAAGAAATGACAATCTTTTCTATATTTGATGAATTTCACCAAAAAAAAGGATAAATGAGTGTTCCTTTAATGAAAAAAAATCAACAAAGTAATAACAAATCATTTTGTTGATTCATTTAGACAGTTATTCTAAAGGCAGAAAACACTTAAAAATGCTTAAACTTTATTCAATAACAATTTAGCAATGTCCTTGTGTATTGATTGATTCTCAGGTCAGCTAAAAAGTACCTAAGCTTTGCTCTGGTTCTTTGTCAGCCTGACCCCATTAAAAGATGAATAAATAAATATTTGTGTGATCTGCTGCTGGCTTGTAAGTAGCACAAACTATTACTTTAAAGGGATATGAACCCCACTTTTTTTTCTTTTATGATTCAGATAGAGCATGCAACTTTCTAATTTACTCCTATTATCAATTTTTATGTAAGCTTAGTAGCCGGCTCATTTTTGGTTCAGCACCTGGACAGCTCTTGCTGATTGGTGGCTAAATGTAGCCACCAATCCACAATCGCAGCCTAGGTGCTGAACCAAAAATGGGCCGGCTCCTGAGCTTACATTACTGCTTTTTCAAATAAAGATACCAAGAGAACAAAGAAAAATTGATAATAGGAGTAAATTAGAAAGTTGCTTAAAATTGTATGCTCTATCTCAACCATGAAAGTACAAATTTGGGTTTTATATACCTTTCAGTTTAAGCTGCTAGCTTAGTCTAAGCTACTGGGTGAGATCACATATACTGCCTCGCACACTAAAGCCGTCATCGGCTATTTTTAGACGGATGTAGCGATCACATATATGGCGTGCACATACAAAGCTGGCACTTATATTTTATAAGCATTGCACTGAGTAGATGAGCACCGTAACTTCCTGGAAGTCTTAACAAACACCTAACACATGAGCAATATGTACTAACTAAATTACACATTAAAAAAACTAACACTACAAAAGAATGTAAGTCTAACATTACAAAAAATAAAAAATACTAAATTACAAAAAGTAACAAACACTAAATTACAAAAAATAACAAACAAAATTATCTAAAATAAAAACAATTACACCTAATATAATAGCCCTATAAAAATAAAAAAAGCCTTCCCTAAATAAAAACACCCCTACCCTACAATATACTACCAATAGCCCTTAAAAGTGTCTTTTGTAGGGCATTGCCCTATATAAATCAGCTCTTTAACCTGTAAAAAAATACAAAAAAAACTAACACTAACCCCCGAAGATCCACTTACAGTTTCTGAAGTCCGGACATCCAGGTGGCGATAAGTCTTCATCCAGGCGGGGAGGTCTTCATCCATCCAGGAGCATCTTCTATCTTCATCCCGGCGGAGTCTTCTATCTGATTTGAATAGCCAATAGAATTTCAATAGCTCTCATCCTATTGGCTGATTTCAACAGCCAATAGGATTTCAGTAGATCTCTGTCAGGGTGCCAGGTATCAGACTGAGACAAGAAGTTCAAAAATAATCACACCTTTATTAATAGCAAAAAATAATAAAAAGTCCACAAGTCAAATAACAAGCCAGGAATCAAAACCAGAACTGGTAGTCAGACGAGCCGAGTCAGGAGCCAAAGTGAAACGTCCGAGGGGAGGAGCCTGAATCAGGAACAAGGAAAACAGCAGAGTCAGGAACAAGCCAGGGATTAGGAACCAGGAGGGACGTCAGACAACCAGGTAATACACAGGAGCTCTCACAAACAGGTCTGAGACAACGCAAGGGCAAAGCATACTGAACAGAGGCCCTTTAAATAATAAGTGATGATATCACAATTCTGAGACTGCATCCTGTCTCACACGGATGATGTACACCAGCCTGGCTATAAAAGGAAGTGCAGGAAATGAGCAGCATCACAGAGTATGCACCAGAGTCAGGAAGAGAGGTGAGTAAAATGGCTGCCAGCAGCACATGGCAAACAGATCAGGGAAAAAACCCTGACACTCTCATCCTATTGGCGGATTTGAATTTCAAGAATTATATCAGCCAATAGGATACAGTACCCTCCCCTCAATGACCCATCCCCGCAGGAGGACAAAAGGCTTATTGGGGAAACAGGCATGGAAGGCATGGAGGAGGGCGGGAGCATGAACATCAGAGGAGGGAATCCATGAACGCTCCTCCGGACCGTAGCCCCTCCAGTGAACCAAATACTGTACGCGGCCCTTGGACATACGAGAGTCAATAATGCTGCTGACCTCATACTCCTCATGGTTTTCAACAAAGATAGGGTGGGGACGAGGCAACACAGTGGTAAACTGATTACAAACCAATGGTTTCAAGAGGGAGACATGAATAACATTGGAGATGCGCATAGCATGAGGAAGGTCAAGAGCGTAGGCCTCAGGATTGACCCGTCGGAGTATTCAAAAAGGACCAACATAACGGGGAGCCAGTTTATTGGAAGGCACACGAAGGTTCAAGTTGCGGGAGGACAACCAAACTCTCTCACCAACCTGGTAGGAAGGCGCAGGCAGACGCCTACGATCAGCCTGGAACTTTTGGCGCTGCATAGAATGATGAAGGCAATACTGAATCTGCACCCATGTGGAATGGAGTTGCCGGAGATGCTCCTCCAAAGCCGGAATACCCAGAAACATGAATGAATCGGGCCACAAGGATGGTTGAAAACCATAATTTGCCATGAACGGGGATAACTTGGAGGAAGCATTAATAGCACTATTACAAGCAAACTCTGCCCAAGGTAACAGTTCAGAACAATTATTGTGGTGATCTGAGACATAGCAACAGAGGAACTGTTCCAAAGCTTGATTAGACCGTTCCGCAGCCCCATTGGATTGAGGGTGATATGCCGAGGAGAAGGAAAGCTGGATCCCCATTTGAGCACAAAAGTAACGCCAAAATCTGGAGACAAACTGGCTACCCCAGTCCGACACTATCTCCTTAAGTAACCCATGTAAACGGAAGACCTCCCGGTCAAAAATTGAAGCAAGCTCCTGAGCGGTAGGCAATTTCTTCAAGGGAATGCAATGTGACATTTTAGAAAAACGGTCAACCACCATAAGGATAATAGTATTGCCATTGGAAACAGGGAGCTCGACAATAAAGTCCATGGAAAGATGTGTCCAAGGATGCTCACCATTAGCAATAGGTTGAAAACCCATTGGAAGACGTTGAGGAGTCTTATTCTGTGCACAAACTGAGCAGGAGGCAACATACACAGCAACATCAGAACGAAGACCTGGCCACCAGAATTGTCGAGTGATAGACCAAATCATTTGGTTCTTGCCTGGGTGACCTGCGGCTTTAGGATAGTGGTAAGTGTGCAAAAGTTTAGTTTGAAGATTCTCAGGAACAAAACACTTACCACTAGGTTTCTCAGGCGGTGCATTGGTTTGTGCAGCCAGGATCTCCTCCCCCAAGGGAGAAGTCAAATTAGTATGTATGGTAGCCAAAATATGGTCAGGAGGTATAACTGGAGTAGGTACAGAGGCGAAAATTGTCGACAGAGGGCATCAGCCCTAACATTCTTACTACCAGGCAGGTAGGAGACCACATAATTAAACCAAGACAAAAATAGCGCCCATCTGGCCTGTCGGGGTGACAAATGTTTTGCTTCAGATAGATAAGTTAAATTATTGTGGTCAGTAAGAATGAGCACTGGCACGCTAGTACCCTTGAGAAGATACCTCCATACCTTGAGTGCCAAAATTATGGCCAATAATTCCCTGTCACCAATTTCATAATTGCACTCAGCTGGAGACAATTTCTTAGAGAAGAAACCACACGGATGCAAGGAACCGTCGTAGGACGTTTAGACAAGAGGGCACCTACTCCAGTCTCAGAGGCATCGACCTCAAGAACGAAAGGCAGGACAGGGTTAGGATGAGCCAGAACTGGAGCGGCAGCAAAGGCAGTCTTAAGACTATTAAAGGCCTTAATGTCAGTAGGTGACCAATGGAGTGGATCATTCTCTTTACGGGTCATGTCTGTTATAGGTTTGACCAAGGAAGAAAAGTTTTTAATAAACTTTCTATAGTAATTGGCGAAACCCAAAAAATGTTAAATAGACCAAAGACCAACTGGACGAGGCCACTGCAGAACTGCAGATAACTTGTCGGGATCCATGGAGAACCCTGCAATGGAGATAACATAACCTAGGAAGGTTACTTGAGTCTGATGGAACTCACATTTCTCGAGTTTACATAACAGGCCGTTCTCACATATTCTCTGAAGAACCTGTGTAACATCAGAACGATGAGCCTCAAGAGTGGGTGTCAGGGTTTTTTCCTGCCTTGTTTGCCATGTGCTTCTGGCAGCCATTTTACTCACCTCTCTTGCTGACTTTGGTGCATTCTGGGAGATGCTGCTCACTTCCTGCACTTCCTTTTATGGCCAGACTGGTTTACATCATCCATGTGAGACAGGATGCAGTCTCAGAATTGTGATGTCATCACTTGTTATTTAAAGGGCCTTTGTTCAGTATGCTTTGCCCTTCCCTTTTCTGAGAGCTCCTGTGTATTACCTGGCTGTCTGACGTCCCTCCTGGTTCCTGATCCCTGGCTTGTTCCTGACTCTGCTGTTCTCCTTGTTCCTGATTCCGGCTCCTCTGACTACTCACTTTGGCTCCTGACTCGGCTCGTCTGACTACCAGCTCAGGTTTTGACTCCTGGCTTGTTATTTGACTTGTGGACTTTTTATTATTTTTTGCTATTAATAAAGGTGTGATTATTTTTGCACTTCTCCTCTCAGTCTGATTCCTGGCACCCTGACATTACGCAAGGGCCATGAATACTGATGGTGCTAATAATCCACCTTTACCTGCCATCATTTCCAGGATGGATGAACAGGATCACCGCTTGGATCAATTTGCACTAGCCCTGCAAACCCTGCTGACTCGCACTGCACATTTGGACCAAAGTGTCCCGCACGTTATGGCTGCTCCTGTTTCCACTGATGCACCTAGTCCTACCAGGAGTTTGTCCGGTTCTGCACCTCTACCTCAGCGATATGGAGGTGATCCTAATCAGTGCAGAGGGTTTTTGAACCAGGTGGGCATTTACTTTGAAATGTTACCTCAGGCGTTTCTTTCTTTCAGCTAAGGTGAGATTTCTCATCTCGTTACTCTCTGACACAGCTCTTGCCTGGGCTAATCCCTTGTGGGAGACTAATAAACCTGTGATTTCAAATTACCCTGAATTTGTGGCCTCCTTTAGGCCTAGATTTAGAGTTCGGCGGTAAAAGGGCTGTTAACGCTCCGCGGGTTTTTTTCTGGCCGCACCATAAATTTAACTCTGGTATCGAGAGTTCAAACAAATGCTGCGTTAGGCTCCAAAAAAGGAGCGTAGAGCATTTTTACCGCAAATGCAACTCTCGATACCAGAGTTGCTTACGGACGCGGCCGGCCTCAAAAACGTGCTCGTGCACGATTCTCCCATAGGAAACAATGGGGCTGTTTGAGCTGAAAAAAAACCTAACACCTGCAAAAAAGCAGCGTTCAGCTCCTAACGCAGCCCCATTGTTTCCTATGGGGAAACACTTCCTACGTCTGCACCTAACACTCTAACATGTACCCCGAGTCTAAACACCCCTAACCTTACACTTATTAACCCCTAATCTGCCGCCCCCGCTATCGCTGACCCCTGCATTACACTTTTAACCCCTAATCTGCCGCTCCGTAAACCGCCGCCACCTACGTTATCCCTATGTACCCCTAATCTGCTGCCCTAACATCGCCGACCCCTATGTTATATTTATTAACCCCTAATCTGCCCCCCACAACGTCGCCGACACCTACCTACACTTATTAACCCCTAATCTGCCGAGCGGACCTGAGCGCTACTATAATAAATGTATTAACCCCTAATCCGCCTCACTAACCCTATAATAAATAGTATTAACCCCTAATCTGCCCTCCCTAACATCGCCGACACCTGCCTACACTTATTAACCCCTAATCTGCCGACCGGAGCTCACCGCTATTCTAATAAATGTATTAACCCCTAAAGCTAAGTCTAACCCTAACACTAACACCCCCCTAACTTAAATATAATTTACATATAACGAAATAAATTAACTCTTATTAAATAACTTATTCCTATTTAAAGCTAAATACTTACCTGTAAAATAAATCCTAATATAGCTACAATATAAATTACATTTATATTATAGCTATTTTAGGATTAATATTTATTTTACAGGCAACTTTGTAATTATTTTAACCAGGTACAATAGCTATTAAATAGTTAAGAACTATTTAATAGTTACCTAGTTAAAATAATTACAAATTTACCTGTAAAATAAATCCTAACCTAAGTTATAATTAAACCTAACACTACCCTATCAATAAAATAATTAAATAAACTACCTACAATTACCTACAATTAACCTAACACTACACTATCAATAAATTAATTAAACACAATTGCTACAAATAAATACAATTAAATAAACTATCTAAAGTACAAAAAATAAAAAAGAACTAAGTTACAGAAAATAAAAAAATATTTACAAACATAAGAAAAATATTACAACAATTTTAAACTAATTACACCTACTCTAAGCCCCCTAATAAAATAACAAAGCCCCCCAAAATAAAAAATTCCCTACCCTATTCTAAAATACAAAAATTACAAGCTCTTTTACCTTACCAGCCCTGAACAGGGCCCTTTGCGGGGCATGCCCCAAGAAGTTCAGCTCTTTTGCCTGTAAAAGAAAACATACAATACCCCCCCCCCCCAACATTACAACCCACCACCCACATACCCCTAATCTAACCCAAACCCCCCTTAAATAAACCTAACACTAATCCCCTGAAGATCTTCCTACCTTGTCTTCACCATACCAGGTTCACCGATCCGTCCTGGCTCCAAGATCTTCATCCAACCCAAGCGGGGGTTGGCGATCCATAATCCGGTGCTGAAGAGGTCCAGAAGAGGCTCCAAAGTCTTCATCCTATCCGGCAAGAAGAGGACATCGGGACCGGCAAACATCTTCTCCAAGCCGCATCTTCTATCTTCTTCCATCCGGTGCGGAGCGGGTCCATCTTGAAGCAGGCGACGCGGATCCATCCTCTTCTTCCGATGTCTCCCGACGAATGACGGTTCCTTTAAGGGACGTCATCCAAGATGGCGTCCCTCGAATTCCGATTGGCTGATAGGATTCTATCAGCCAATCGGAATTAAGGTAGGAATTTTCTGATTGGCTGATGGAATCAGCCAATCAGAATCTAGTTCAATCCGATTGGCCGATCCAATCAGCCAATCAGATTGAGCTCGCATTCTATTGGCTGATCGGAACAGCCAATAGAATGCGAGCTCAATCTGATTGGCTGATTGGATCAGCCAATCGGATTGAACTTGATTCTGATTGGCTGATTCCATCAGCCAATCAGAAAATTCCTACCTTAATTCCGATTGGCTGATAGAATCCTATCAGCCAATCGGAATTCGAGGGACGCCATCTTGGATGACGTCCCTTAAAGGAACCGTCATTCGTCGGGAGACATCGGAAGAAGAGGATGGATCCGCGTCGCCTGCTTCAAGATGGACCCGCTCCGCACCGGATGGAAGAAGATAGAAGATGCGGCTTGGAGAAGATGTTTGCCGGTCCCGATGTCCTCTTCTTGCCGGATAGGATGAAGACTTTGGAGCCTCTTCTGGACCTCTTCAGCACCGGATTATGGATCGCCAACCCCCGCTTGGGTTGGATGAAGATCTTGGAGCCAGGACGGATCGGTGAACCTGGTATGGTGAAGACAAGGTAGGAAGATCTTCAGGGGATTAGTGTTAGGTTTATTTAAGGGGGGTTTGGGTTAGATTAGGGGTATGTGGGTGGTGGGTTGTAATGTTGGGGGGGGGGTATTGTATGTTTTCTTTTACAGGCAAAAGAGCTGAACTTCTTGGGGCATGCCCCGCAAAGGGCCCTGTTCAGGGCTGGTAAGGTAAAAGAGCTTGTAATTTTTGTATTTTAGAATAGGGTAGGGAATTTTTTATTTTGGGGGGCTTTGTTATTTTATTAGGGGGCTTAGAGTAGGTGTAATTAGTTTAAAATTGTTGTAATATTTTTCTTATGTTTGTAAATATTTTTTTATTTTCTGTAACTTAGTTCTTTTTTATTTTTTGTACTTTAGATAGTTTATTTAATTGTATTTATTTGTAGCAATTGTGTTTAATTAATTTATTGATAGTGTAGTGTTAGGTTAATTGTAGGTAATTGTAGGTAGTTTATTTAATTATTTTATTGATAGGGTAGTGTTAGGTTTAATTATAACTTAGGTTAGGATTTATTTTACAGGTAAATTTGTAATTATTTTAACTAGGTAACTATTAAATAGTTCTTAACTATTTAATAGCTATTGTACCTGGTTAAAATAATTACAAAGTTGCCTGTAAAATAAATATTAATCCTAAAATAGCTATAATATAAATGTAATTTATATTGTAGCTATATTAGGATTTATTTTACAGGTAAGTATTTAGCTTTAAATAGGAATAAGTTATTTAATAAGAGTTAATTTATTTCGTTAGATGTAAATTATATTTAAGTTAGGGGGGTGTTAGTGTTAGGGTTAGACTTAGCTTTAGGGGTTAATACATTTATTAGAATAGCGGTGAGCTCCGGTCGGCAGATTAGGGGTTAATAAGTGTAGGCAGGTGTCGGCGATGTTAGGGAGGGCAGATTAGGGGTTAATACTATTTATTATAGGGTTAGTGAGGCGGATTAGGGGTTAATACATTTATTATAGTAGCGCTCAGGTCCGCTCGGCAGATTAGGGGTTAATAAGTGTAGGCAGGTGTCGGCGACGTTGTGGGGGGCAGATTAGGGGTTAATAAATATAACATAGGGGTCGGCGATGTTAGGGGCAGCAGATTAGGGGTACATAGGGATAACGTAGGTGGCGGTGATTTGCGGTCGGAAGATTAGGGGTTAATTATTTTAAGTAGCTTGCGGCGACGTTGTGGGGGGCAAGTTAGGGGTTAATAAATATAATATAGGGGTCGGCGGGGTTAGGGGCAGCAGATTAGGGGTACATAAGTATAACGTAGGTGGCGGTCGGCAGATTAGGGGTTAAAAATTTTAATCGAGTGGCGGCGATGTGGGGGGACCTCGGTTTAGGGGTACATAGGTAGTTTATGGGTGTTAGTGTACTTTAGGGTACAGTAGTTAAGAGCTTTATAAACCGGCGTTAGCCAGAAAGCTCTTAACTCCTGCTTTTTTCAGGCGGCTGGAATCTTGTCGTTAGAGCTCTAACGCTCACTGCAGAAACGACTCTAAATACCAGCGTTAGAAAGATCCCATTGAAAAGATAGGCTACGCAAATGGCGTAGGGGGATCTGCGGTATGGAAAAGTCGCGGCTGAAAAGTGAGCGTTAGACCCTTTAATCACTGACTCCAAATACCGGCGGTAGCCCAAAACCAGCGTTAGGAGCCTCTAACGCTGGTTTTGACGGCTACCGCCGAACTCTAAATCTAGGCCTTAGAATGGTATTTGATGTTCGCTCCTTCTCTGCTGCTAAACGACTCATGTCCATTCAGCAAGGTACAAGATCTGTTGCTCAGTATGCCATTGAGTTCCATACGCTTGCAGCAGAGGTAGGCTGGAACAATGAAGCCCTTGTTGCCGCCTTCTTTCATGGGCTCTCTGATGCGATTATAGACGAAGTTGCTGCCAGAGATTTACCAGAAGATCTCGAGGCATTGGTGTCTATTTTGATCCTAATTGACATCAGACTAAGTGAGAGGCCTTCTTTCAAGGAGTGCTTGCGGAAGCCTCCTGAACCATTGTCTCCTACGTGTTCGTTCCCACCCATGCCTCCCTCTCCTCCCATGCCTCCTGGTTCCGAGTCACCAGGTACTGCTGAGCCGATGAAATTGGGATTCACACGTCTCTCCACGGCAGAGAGGGCCTTTAGGGGGAGGGAGGGGCTCTACCTCTATTGTGGGTTACAGGGCCACCTTTTGAAGTATTGTCCTACACGGCTGGGAAACGCTCACACCTAAGATCCTGTCGGGGGCAGACCTTAGGTGGTTTATCCTTGTCCCCGGAATCGCTAAAGGAGAAACCTTTGGTCACGGTTGTCCTTTCCTGGGTGGACTCCTCCATAGTCACCCAGGCTCTTGTTGACTCCGGTGCTGCGGGCTATTTCATCGACAGTGCTTTTGTATAAAAGCACTCCATTCCTGTTTTGCCTCGGTCCATTCCGCTTGCTATTGAGGCCATTGATAGCAGGCCCCTTCAGCCCGCACTCGTTACTCACGAAACTGCTCCATTATCCATGGCTGTTGGGGTTCTCCATTTTGAAACCCTCCAGTTCCAGGTGACAAACTCTCCGCATTTTCCAGTTGTTCTGGGTTATCCCTGGCTCCAAAAGCACAATCCCAGTCTCGACTGGCGAAGGTCCGAAATTTTGTTGTGGTCTCCGCAATGTATTTCCACTTGTCTTCAGAAACCAGTTACAGTCTTGTGCACTTCTTCGGTATCTCAATTGCCAGAGGAGTACTGAGAGTTCCTAGATGTTTTTGACAAGGTGCATGCTGGTACGTTGCCTCCTCACCGGTCTTACGATTGTGCCATAGACCTGCAACCCGGAGCCATTCCTCCTCGGGGCCGGGTTTACCCTCTGTCTGTTGCGGAGAATTGTGCTATGGAGGAGTATGTTTCCGATGCTCTGTCGCAGGGAATCATCCGCAAATCCTGATCTCCTGCAGGGGCTGGCTTCTTCTTTGTGAAGAAAAAGGGTGGCGAGTTAAGACCATGCATCGATTATAGGGGTCTTAATCGTCTTACCATTAAGAATGCTTACCCTATTCCGCTCATTACGGAACTCTTTGACCGCCTCAAGGGAGCTACGGTCTTTACTAAACTTGATTTGACAGGAGCGTACAATCTCGATAGGTTTAAGGAGGGCCATGCATGGAAAACAGCATTTAACACCAGGAGCGGGCATTATGAGTATCTTGTAATGCCCTTTGGCCTATGTAATGCTCCTGCTGTTTTCCAGGAATTTATTAATGATGTCCTACGAGATATGTTGCAACAGTGTGTTGTGGTGTACTTAGACGACATCCTCATACACTCACCCACACTTGAGGCTCATCGTTCTGATGTTACACGGGTTCTTCAGAGACTACATAAGAACGGTCTGTTTTGTAAACTCAAGAAATGTGAGTTCCATCAGTCTCAAGTAACCTTCCTAGGTTATGTTATCTCTGTTGCAGGGTTATCCATGGATCCTGACAAGTTATCTGCAGTTCTGCAGTAGCCTCGCCCAGTTGGTCTTTGGTCTATTCAATGTTTTTTGGGGTTCACCAATTACTATAGAAAGTTTATAAAAAAACTTTTCTTCCTTGGTCAAATCTATCACAGACATGACCCGTAAAGAGAATGATCCACTCCATTGGTCACCTGCTGCCATTAAGGCCTTTGATAGTCTTAAGATTGCCTTTGCTGCCACTCCAGTTCTGGCTCATCCTAACTCTGTCCTGCCTTTCGTTCTTGAGGTCAATGCATCTGAGACTGGAGTAGGTGACCTCTTGTCTCAATGTCCTACACCTGACGGTTCCTTGCATCCGTGTGGTTTCTTCTCTAAGAAATTGTCTCCAGCGGAGTGCAGTTATGAAATTGGCATCAGGGAATTACTGGCCATAATTTTGGCACTCAAGGAATGGAGGCATCTTCTCGAGGGTACAAGCGTGCCAGTGCTCATTCTTACTGACCTCAAGAATTTAACTTATCTATCTGAAGCAAAATGTTTGTCGCCCCGACAGGCCAGATGGGCGCTATTTTTGTCTCGGTTTAATTATGTGGTCTCCTACCTGCCTGGTAGTAAGAATGTTAGGGCTGATGCCCTCTCTCGACAATTTTCACCTCTGTCCAAGGAGGAGTCTGTACCTACTCCAGTTATACCTCCTGACCAAATTTTGGCTACCATACGTACTAATTTGACTTCTTCCTTGGGGGAGGAGATCCTGGTTGCACAAACCAATGCACCTCCTGAGAAACCTAGTGGTAAGTGTTTTGTTCCTGAGAATCTTCAAACTAAACTTTTGCACACTTATCACTATCCTAAAGACACAGGTCACCCAGGCAAGAACCAAATGATTTGGTCTGTCACTCGACAATTCTGGTGGCCAGGTCTTCGTTCTGATGTTGCTGCGTATGTTGCCTCCTGCTCAGTTTGTGCACAGAATAAGACTCCTCGATGTCTTCCTGTGGGTCTTCTTCAACCTATTGCTAATGATGAGCGTCCTTGGACACATCTTTCCATGGACTTCATTGTCGAGCTCCCTGTTTCCAATGGCAATACTGTTATCCTTATGGTGGTTGACCGTTTTTCTAAATTGTCACATTGCATTCCCTTGAAGAAGTTGCCTACCGCTCAGGAGCTTGCTTCAATTTTTGCCCGTGAGGTCTTCCATTTACATGGGTTACCCAAGGAGATAGTATTGGACCGAGGTAGCCAGTTTGTCTCTAGATTTTGGCGTTCCTTTTGTGCTCAAATGGGGATCCAGCTCTCCTTCTCCTCGGCATATCACCCTCAATCCAATGGGGCTGCGGAATGGTCTAATCAATCTCTGGAACAGTTCCTCTGTTGCTATTTCTCAGATCACCACAATAATTGGTCTGAACTGTTACCTTGGGCAGAGTTTGCTCGTAATAGTGCTATCAATGCTTCCTCCAAGTTATCCCCATTCATGGCGAATTATGGGTTTCAACCATCCTTGTTGCCCGATTCATTCATGTCTCAGGGTATTCCGGCATTGGAGGAGCATCTCTGGCAACTCCGTTCCACGTGGGTGCAGATTCAGGATTGCCTTTAATGTTCTATGCAGCGCCACAAGTTCCAGGCTAATCTTAGGCGTCTGCCTGCACCTTCCTACCAGGTTGGTGAGAGAGTTTGGCTGTCCTCCCGCAACTTGAACCTTTGTGTGCCTTCCAATAAAATGGCTCCCCGTTATGTTGGTCCTTTTCGAATTCTCTGACGGGTCAATCCTGTGGCCTACGCTCTTGACCTTCCTCCTGCAATGCGCATCTCCAATGTTTTTCATGTCTCCCTCTTGAAACCATTGGTTTGTAATCGGTTTACCACTGTGTTGCCTCATCCCCGTCCTATATTTATTGACAACCATGAGGAGTATGAGGTCAGCAGCATTATTGACTCTCATTTGTCCAGGGGACAGGGGGTATTTGGTTTATTGGAGGGGCTATTGTCCAGAGGAGCGTTCATGGGTTCCCTCCTATGATGTTCATGCTCCCGCCCTCCTCCGTGCCTTCCATGCCCGTTTCCCCAATAAGCCTTTTGTCCTCCCGCGGGGGAGGGGTCATTGAGGGGAGGGTACTGTCAGGGTTTTTTCCTGCCTTGTTTGCCATGTGCTGCTGGCAGCCATTTTACTCACCTCTCTTGCTGACTTTGGAGCATTCTGGGAGATGCTGCTCACTTCCTACACTTCCTTTTATGGCCAGACTGGTTTACATCATCCATGTTAGACAGGATGCAGTCTCAGAATTGTTATGTCATCACTTATTATTTAAAGGGCCTTTGTTCAGTATGCTTTGCCCTTGCGTTGTCTCATACCTGTTTGTGAGAACTCCTGTGTATTACCTGGCTGTCTGACGTTCCTCCTGATTCCTGATCCCTGGCTTGTTCCTGACTCTGCTGTTCTCCTTGTTCCTGATTCCATCTCATCTGACTACTATTTGGCTCCTGACTCGGTTCGTCTGACTGCCAGCTCTGGTTTTGACTCCTGTCTTGTTATTTGATTTGTGGACTTTTTATTATTTTTTGCTATTAATAAAGGTGTGATTATTTTTGCACTTCTCGTCTCAGTCTGATTCCTGGCACCCTGACAGTGGGTGAGTGTATGAGGATGTCGTCTAAGTACACCACAACACACTGTTGCAACAAATCTCGTAGGACATCATTAATAAA
Source organism: Bombina bombina (assembly GCF_027579735.1). Lineage (NCBI taxonomy): Eukaryota > Metazoa > Chordata > Amphibia > Anura > Bombinatoridae > Bombina > Bombina bombina. Next base: position 155,069,234 of record NC_069503.1, read on the forward strand.
TTCCTGGAAAACAGCAGGAGCATTACATAGGCCAAAGAGCATTACAAGATACTCATAATGCCCGCTCCTGGTGTTAAATGCTGTTTTCCATTCGTGGCCTTCCTTGATTCTAACGAGATTGAACGCTCTGCTCAAATCAAGCTTAGTAAAGACCGTAGCTCCCTTGAAGCGGTCAAAGAGTTCCGTAATGAGCGGAATAGGATAAGCATTCTTAATGGTAAGATGATTAAGACCCCTATAATTGATGCATGGTCTTAACTCACCACCCTTTTTCTTTACAAAGAAGAAGCCAGCCCCTGCAGGAGAGCAGGATTTGTGGATGATCCCCCACGACAGAGCATCGGCAACATACTCCTCTATAGCACAATTCTCCACAACAGACAGAGGGTAAACCCGGCCCCGAGGAGGAATGGCTTCGGGTTGCAGGTCTATGGCACAATCGTAAGACCAGTGAGGAGGCAACGTACCGGCACACACCTTGACAAAAACGTCTAGGAACTCTCTGTACTCCTCTGGCAATTGAGATACTGAAGACATGCACAAGACTTTAACTGGCTTCTGAAGACAAGTGGAAATACATTGCGGAGACCACAACAAAATTTCGGACCTTCACCAGTCGAGACTGGGAATGTGCTTTTGGAGCCAGGGATAACCCAGAATAACCGTAAAATGTGGAGAGTTTATCACCTGAAACTGAAGGGTTTCAAAATGGAGAGCCCCAACAGCCATGGATAATGGAGCAGTTTCGTGAGTAACGAGTGCGGGTTGAAGGGGCCTGCCATCAATGGCCTCAATAGCAAGCAGAACGGACCAGGGCAAAACAGGAATGGAGTGCTTTGATACAAAAGCACTGTCAATGAAATAGCCCACAGCACCGGAGTCAACAAGAGCCTGGGAGACTATGGAGGAGTACACCCAGGGAAGGACAACCGTGACCAAAGGTTTCTCCTTTAGTGGTTCCGGGGACGATGATAAACCACCCAAGGTCTGCCCCTGACAGGACCTTAGGTGTAAGCGTTTCCCGGCCGTATAGGACAAGACTTCAAAAGGTGGCCCTCTAACCCACAATAGAGGCAGAGCCCCTCCCTCCTTCTAAAGGCCCTCTCCGCTGTGGAGAGACGCGTGAATCCCAACTGCATCGGCTCAGCAGTACCTGGTGACTCAGGACCCAGAGGCATGTGAGGAGAGGGAGGCATGGGTGGCCTCTCACTTAGTTTGATGTCAATTAGGATCAAAAAAGACACCAATTCCTCAAGATCTTCTGGTAAATCTCTGGCAGCAACTTCGTCCTTTATCGCATCAGAGAGCACATGAAAGAAGGCATCAACAAGGGCTTCATTGTTCCAACCTACCTCTGTGGAAAGCGTACGGAACTCAATGGCATACTGAGCAACAGATCTTGTACTTTGCTGAATGGACATGAGTCATTTAGCAGCAGAGGAGGAACAAGCCGGAACATCAAATACCCTTCAAAAGGAGGCCACAAATTCAGGGTAATTTGAAATCACAGGTTTATTAGTCTCCCACAAGAGATTAGCCAATGCAAGAGCTGTGTCAGAGAGTAACAAAATGAGAAATCCCACCTTAGCTCTGTCGGACGGAAAAGCCTGAGGTAACATCTCAAAGTAAATGCCAACCTGGTTCAAAAACCCTCTGCACTGATTAGGATCGTGATTAGGACTAGGTGCAACAGCAGAAACAGGAGCAGCCATAACTTGCGGGACACTTTGGTCCAAATGTGCAGTGCGAGTCAGCGGGGTTTGCAGGGATAGTTCATATTGATCCAAACGGTGATCCTGTTCATCCTTCCTGGAAATTATGGCAGGGAAACGTGGATTATTAGCACCATCAGGATTCATGGCCCTTGCATAATGTCAGGGTGCCAGGAATCAGACTGAGACAAGAAGTGCAAAAATAATCACACCTTTATTAATAGCAAAAAATTATAAAAAGTCCACAAGTCAAATAACAAGCCAGGAATCAAAACCAGAACTGGTAGTCAGACGAGCCAAGTCAGGAGCCAAAGCGAATAGTCAGACGAGCCGGAAACAGGAACAAGGAGAAGAGCAGAGTCAGAAACAAGACAGGGATCAGGAACCAGGAGGGACGTCAGACAGCCAGGTAATACACAGGAGCTCTCACAAACAGGTCTGAGACAATGCAAGGGCAAATCATACTGAACAGAGGCCCTTTAAATAATAAGGCCTAGATTTGGAGTTCGGCGGTAAAAGGGCTGTTAACGCTCCGCGGGCTTTTTTCTGGCCGCACCATAAATTTAACTCTGGTATCGAGAGTTCAAACAAATGCTGCGTTAGGCTCCAAAAAAGGAGCGTAGAGCATTTTTACCGCAAATACAACTCTCGATACCAGAGTTGCTTACGGACGCGGCCGGCCTCAAAAACGTGCTCGTGCACGATTCCCCCATAGGAAACAATGGGGCTGTTTGAGCTGAAAAAAAACCTAACACCTGCAAAAAAGCAGCGTTTAGCTCCTAACGCAGCCCCATTGTTTCCTATGGGGAAACACTTCCTACGTCTGCACCTAACACTCTAACATGTACCCCGAGTCTAAACACCCCTAACCTTACACTTATTAACCCCTAATCTGCCGCCCCCGCTATCGCTGACCCCTGCATATTTTTTTAAACCCCTAATCTGCCGCTCCGTAAACCGCCGCCACCTACGTTATCCCTATGTACCCCTAATCTGCTGCCCCTAACACCGCCGACCCCTATATTATATTTATTAACCCCTAACCTGCCCCCCCACAACGTCGCCGACACCTGCCTACACTTATTAACCCCTAATCTGCCGAGCGGACCTGAGCGCTACTATAATAAAGTTATTAACCCCTAATCCGCCTCACTAACCCTATCATAAATAGTATTAACCCCTAATCTGCCCTCCCTAACATCGCCGACACCTACCTTCAATTATTAACCCCTAATCTTCCGATCGGAGCTCACCGCTATTCTAATAAATGGATTAACCCCTAAAGCTAAGTCTAACCCTAACACTAACACCCCCCTAAGTTAAATATAATTTAAATCTAACTAAATAAATTAACTCTTATTAAATAACTTATTTCTATTTAAAGCTAAATACTTACCTGTAAAATAAATCCTAATATAGCTACAATATAAATTATAATTATATTATAGCTATTTTAGGATTAATATTTATTTTACAGGTAACTTTGTATTTATTTTAACCAGGTACAATAGCTATTAAATAGTTAAGAACTATTTAATAGTTACCTAGTTAAAATAATAACAAATTTACCTGTAAAATAAATCCTAACCTAAGTTATAATTAAACCTAACACTACCCTATCAATAAAATAATTAAATAAACTACCTACAATTACCTACAATTAACCTAACACTACACTATCAATAAATTAATTAAACACAATTCCTACAAATAAATACAATTAAATAAACTAGCTAAAGTACAAAAAATAAAAAAGAACTAAGTTACAGAAAATAAAAAAATATTTACAAACATAAGAAAAATATTACAACAATTTTAAACTAATTACACCTACTCTAAGCCCCCTAATAAAATAACAAAGCCCCCCAAAATAAAAAATTCCCTACCCTATTCTAAATTAAAAAAGTTACAAGCTCTTTTACCTTACCAGCCCTGAACAGGGCCCTTTGCGGGGCATGCCCCAAGGATTTCAGCTCTTTTGCCTGTAAAAAAAACATACAATACCCCCCCCCCAACATTACAACCCACCACCCACATACCCCTAATCTAACCCAAACCCCCCTTAAATAAACCTAACACTAAGCCCCTGAAGATCTTCCTACCTTGTCTTCACCATCCAGGTATCACCGATCCGTCCTGGCTCCAAGATCTTCATCCAACCCAAGCGGGGGTTGGCGATCCATAATCCGGTCCAGAAGAGGCTCCAAAGTCTTCCTCCTATCCGGCAAGAAGAGGACATCCGGACCGGCAAACATCTTCTCCAAGCGGCATCTTCGATCTTCTTCCATCCGGAGCGAAGCGGCAGGATCCTGAAGACATCCAGCGCGGAACATCCATCCGGACCGACGACTGAACGACGAATGACTGTTCCTTTAAGGGACGTCATCCAAGATGGCGTCCCTCGAATTCCGATTGGCTGATAGGATTCTATCAGCCAATCGGAATTAAGGTAGGAATTTTCTGATTGGCTGATGGAATCAGCCAATCAGAATCTAGTTCAATCCGATTGGCCGATCCAATCAGCCAATCAGATTGAGCTCGCATTCTATTGGCTGATCGGAACAGCCAATAGAATGCGAGCTCAATCTGATTGGCTGATTGGATCAGCCAATCGGATTGAACTTGATTCTGATTGGCTGATTCCATCAGCCAATCAGAAAATTCCTACCTTAATTCCGATTGGCTGATAGAATCCTATCAGCCAATCGGAATTCGAGGGACGCCATCTTGGATGACGTCCCTTAAAGGAACAGTCATTCGTCGTTCAGTCGTCGGTCCGGATGGATGTTCCACGCTGGATGTCTTCAGGATCCTGCCGCTTCGCTCCGGATGGAAGAAGATCGAAGATGCCGCTTGGAGAAGATGTTTGCCGGTCCGGATGTCCTCTTCTTGCCGGATAGGAGGAAGACTTTGGAGCCTCTTCTGGACCGGATTATGGATCGCCAACCCCCGCTTGGGTTGGATGAAGATCTTGGAGCCAGGACGGATCGGTGATACCTGGATGGTGAAGACAAGGTAGGAAGATCTTCAGGGGCTTAGTGTTAGGTTTATTTAAGGGGGGTTTGGGTTAGATTAGGGGTATGTGGGTGGTGGGTTGTAATGTTGGGGGGGGGGTATTGTATGTTTTTTTTTACAGGCAAAAGAGCTGAAATCCTTGGGGCATGCCCCGCAAAGGGCCCTGTTCAGGGCTGGTAAGGTAAAAGAGCTTGCAACTTTTTTAATTTAGAATAGGGTAGGGAATTTTTTATTTTGGGGGGCTTTGTTATTTTATTAGGGGGCTTAGAGTAGGTATAATTAGTTTAAAATTGTTGTAATATTTTTCTTATGTTTGTAAATATTTTTTTATTTTCTGTAACTTAGTTCTTTTTTATTTTTTGTACTTTAGCTAGTTTATTTAATTGTATTTATTTGTAGGAATTGTGTTTAATTAATTTATTGATAGTGTAGTGTTAGGTTAATTGTAGGTAATTGTAGGTAGTTTATTTAATTATTTTATTGATAGGGTAGTGTTAGGTTTAATTATAACTTAGGTTAGGATTTATTTTACAGGTAAATTTGTTATTATTTTAACTAGGTAACTATTAAATAGTTCTTAACTATTTAATAGCTATTGTACCTGGTTAAAATAAATACAAAGTTACCTGTAAAATAAATATTAATCCTAAAATAGCTATAATATAATTATAATTTATATTGTAGCTATATTAGGATTTATTTTACAGGTAAGTATTTAGCTTTAAATAGAAATAAGTTATTTAATAAGAGTTAATTTATTTAGTTAGATTTAAATTATATTTAATTTAGGGGGGTGTTAGTGTTAGGGTTAGACTTAGCTTTAGGGGTTAATCCATTTATTAGAATAGCGGTGAGCTCCGGTCGGCAGATTAGGGGTTAATAATTGAAGGTAGGTGTCGGCGATGTTAGGGAGGGCAGATTAGGGGTTAATACTATTTATGATAGGGTTAGTGAGGCGGATTAGGGGTTAATACATTTATTATAGTAGCGCTCAGGTCCGCTCGGCAGATTAGGGGTTAATAAGTGTAGGCAGGTGTCGGCGACGTTGAGGGGGGCAGATTAGGGGTTAATAAATATAATATAGGGGTCGGCGATGTTAGGGGCAGCAGATTAGGGGTACATAGGGATAACGTAGGTGGCGGCGATTTGCGGTCGGAAGATTAGGGGTTAATTATTTTAAGTAGCTGGCGGCGACGTTGTGGGGGGCAAGTTAGGGTTTAATAAATGTAATACAGGGGTCGGCGGGGTTAGGGGCAGCAGATTAGGGGTACATAAATATAACGTAGGTGGCGGTCGGCAGATTAGGGGTTAAAAATTTTAATCGAGTGGCGGCGGTGTGGGGGGAGCTCGGTTTAGGGGTACATAGGTAGTTTATGGGTGTTAGTGTACTTTAGGGTACAGTAGTTAAGAGCTTTATGAACCGGCGTTAGCCAGAAAGCTCTTAACTCCTGCTATTTTCAGGCGGCTGGAATATTGTCGTTAGAGCTCTAACGCTCACTTCAGAAACGACTCTAAATACCAGCGTTAGAAAGATCCCATTGAAAATATAGGCTACGCAAATGGCGTAGGGGGATCTGCGGTATGGAAAAGTCGCGGCTGTAAAGTGAGCGTTAGACCCTTTAATCACTGACTCCAAATACCAGCGGGCGGCCAAAACCAGCATTAGGAGCCTCTAACGCTGGTTTTGACGGCTACCGCCGAACTCCAAATCTAGGCCTAAGTGATGACATCACAATTCTGAGACTGCATCCTGTGTCACATGGATGATGTACACCAGTCTGGCCATAAAAGGAAGTGCAGGAAATGAGCAGCATCACACAGTATGCACCAGAGTCAGGAAGAGAGGTGAGTAAAATGGCTGCCAGCAGCACATGGCAAACAGATCAGGGAAAAAAACCCTGACACTCTCATCCTATTGGCGGATTTGAATTTCAAGAATTAAATCAGCCAATAGGATTGAAAGGGATGCCATTTTGAAATGGCTCCCTTGCATTGAAGATTCAGTGTATGGCAGCGACCGTATGAAGAGGACACTCCGTGACAGATGTCTTTAAAGATGGATCTGCTTCGCGCCCCAGGGATGAAGATAGAAGACGCCGCCTGGATGGATGACGACCTCGCCGCATGGATGAAGACTTTTCTCCGCCTGGATGTCCGGACTTCAGAAACTGTAAGCGGATATTCAGGGGTTAGTGTTAGGTTTTGTTTTTTTAAAGAAAAAAATTTGGGTGGGGTTTTTTTTAGATTAGAGTTTGAGCTTTTTTTTAAAAGAGCTTAATGCCCTTTTCAGGGCAATGTAAAAGAGCTGAATGACCTATTAAGGGCAATGCCAATACAAATGCCCTTTTCAGGGCAATGGGTAGCTTAGGTTTTTGTTATAGTAAGGTTTTTTATTTTGGGGGATTGGTTGGGTCATGGGTTTTTACATTTGGGGGGGTCTTTGTATTTTTTTTACAGGTAAAAGAGCTGATTTCTTTAAGGCAATACCCTACAAAAAGCCCATTTAACGGCTAATGATAGTTTATTGTAGGCTAGGGGTGTTTTTATTTTGGGGGCTTTTAAATTTTTATAGGGATATTAGATTAGGTATAATTGTTTTTATTTTTATAATTTTGTTTTTATTTTTCGTAATTTAGTGTTTGTTATTCTTTGTAATTTAGTATTTTTTTTTTTTGTAATTTTAGAAGGCCTCAGTTTAAAGGTTAATAGGTAGTTTATGAGTGTTAGTGTACTTTGTAACACTTTAGTTATGAGTTTTGTGAAACATTTTTGTTACTTAAAATCTATAACTACTGCTTTCAGAAGGCGGAATGGATCGTGTCGGTATAGGCTGTAACGCAAGCATTTTAGCCTCACCGCCCAACCTGTAATACTGGAATACTGGTGCTATTTAAATCCCATGCAAAAATGTCATTTTTTTGAGTACGGGATTGACGTTGCGTTACAGGCTACAATGCTTGCGGAATACTATACCGACACAACTCGTGAAGGCTGTGTTACTGTTTTTATATTCTGAAATTGCCATTGTTTTCAGCGTTAAAACCGTAACACACAACTCGTAATCTAGCCATCAGTTCAATAACCTAACACCCCCTAAATTAACCCCAATTAGATAAAATAAAAAAGACTATCTCCCTAAACAATTAATACAAAATTAAGAAAATAAAAAAATCCTTACTTAACAAGGGCCTTTTTTAGTGCATTGCCCTGAACAAATCAGCTCTTTTTCATAAAAAATACAAATTAACCCCATAACAGTTAAACCCCTCACCCACCCACTCAAAGTTTGTTATCCAGTGCATGTCAATAAGTAGATAAAAGTGGTATTTATCCCTTGTAATATATTACATAATTGAACAAGTTGAACTGTAGGTAATTAGTCAATATAACAGCATATAAACAAATAGTATTACCACGGTAGGAGGGATTTGCAGAGTGTTAAATTGTGACTATAGAATGTCAAAATTAGTGCCCATGAATAAAGTCACTATGAGAACAAGTAGATAACAAATAAACTTAACGTCCATCAAAAGCCTATTAATGCACACCAGAGTAATCATATATCAGTTCTCATCTAGGAGGAGCAAGCAACATAGGGACCATACATGTATGCTGATAATTAAAATCTATCTAATAAAAAGCTCTCACAGGGAGTATTAACTGAAGCTTATAAACAGATTGACATCCTTAGTAATGAAATTTCCCTAGTAGTAATCATCTACTGTGTATCAGAATGATTTACCCCATTCCTGATCTAGTGATCATGGAGACATTCCAGTCTGCCAGGTTAAGGACACAAGTGATTAATGGTTGCCAATTCAAAAGAATAGGAGTCTTCGGCAAGTAGGAAACTCAGATCAGGCTGTCTCACTCTCCGGTGTGTATTGTAGGTCTCATGCTGCAAGCCCAATACACATTCTATAAACTGAGAGTTGCTTATCCCTTTGGGCTTGTATGTAGGATCTTCCATCTGCCGCAGGCTAAAACCATGGGCAAGGAAGTCGGCCACACTTCCCCTCCATCACCTAAGAGCAAGGGCACATCAGTCTCACACACAAAGCAATTCAGATGGGTGCCAGTAGTATCCATAACGGGAGAGGATAATCGTGTATTATCAATCTCCACTCCTTCATTTAGCGGGCTCTGTGCCAACAACTTGTTCACTGTGAGAGCTGCCGATACCATGTGACTGACTGGAATAGGACCCAGCGATTCCTCCAGACCACACTGGAACTCTTTCTGGGCTTCTGAGAGCAGGGATACCGGGGTCTGTGCATTATTTCCCATTGCAATGTCATATGGCTTGAGCAATCGGCTAAGGCTGTTGAACCTCTTGTCCATTTTGTTCTCAAACTCTCGCAGAAGAGCTCTAAGTGAAACATGAGAGTCAATGCTATGTAGTAGGCATATATCTTGTATAGGATGTTATAGAAGACCAAGAGCTGCTTAACCCTGAAGTATTGGGGGGGGGGAGGTCCTGTGAGTAGGCTGCCGCCCAAGGCCTTAGCAGCCAGGATCAGGCCCCAGATGTATAAAGCGCATGAGATTTGATATGAGTAAAATCACTATAACATATAGAGGCAATAACTTGCATTTCCAAGTAAGGATGCTTTATGTGTAAGAAGATAATCGTCGGATTATCATATTCTTCTCTGGAGCTTCTGGGAATACGACCTGGCATGGCCGCTGCCTGGACACGTCCCCTGTTATTTAATTTAAAACATTTGAATGAACAATTTTCAAATTAATGAGTGCCAAAATAATTAAATTTTAACCCAAAACATAGACGTAGTTGTCCTTTGCCCAATTTGAGGCGCTCCTCAGACTTCATAATTAACTATAATTTCTTCCAAGATATATTAGGTGCTTTGTTTTCTATGGAGCTAATAGGACACAGGATAGGCGCTGTGAAAACCACTATAGACTACACATTACAATTTCACATTTTCTACAGTTATACATTTTTTGCTATTCTCAATAATAATACATATTTTCATTTTTTTTTGGTTATTGTGCGCTAATTATGAACTTTCCATCAACAATGCTCCGTGCATCACCAATAAACAAAAAAATATATATTTCCCGATTATTACAAAGCATGCAATTTTTATCAATGATACAATTTAATCCTACTATCGATTTTTCGTCTTTAGCTTGGTATCTATATTTAACACTCAAGACTGTAAATTGAGATTATGGACATTTTTTGTTAAAGAACATAGTTTGTCCTTGTTGGTTGAACAGCACCAATAAACAAGTCATCTACATGGTTCTCAACCAACAATGTTCAGTATCCTTATCTTGGATGAATTATTTTTCAATCATATATATCAAGAGAACGTTGAAAAATTGATAATAGTATAAAATTAGAGAGTTGATTAAAAAAGCATGCTTTATATGAATCACAACAGAAAAATAATTGGTTCAGTGTTCCTTTATATGAACCTTCATGTGATCCAATTACATTTAATAATCACACTAATGCTACATGCATCGATACATTTAAATTATAGTTAAAGGTACATGAAACCCAAAAATTTTCTTTCATGATCCTGATATAGAATACAATATTAAAAAAGTTTAAAATTAACTTCTATTATCTAATTTGCTTCCTTCATTGGTTATCCTTTGCTTAAATGTTTATCTAGGCAAACTCAGGAGCAGCAGAGAACAAAGGTTCTAACTGTTGATTGGTGGCTGAATATAAATTTAGATTGTCACTGACTCACCCATGATATCAATTAGAAACTATTAGTGCATTGATGCTTCTTCTACAAATGATACCAATATAAACTTTTGGGTTTCATGTTCCTTTATTTTTTTCCTTGAAATCTTTATTTAGTTTAATATTGGTGCATAATTACACATCCATTGGTTGTTTCTATGTGCCTCACTAATGTACCTGCCTCAATAAAGATACATACAGACCACATTGAAATGCTATTTAATGTTTTTTATATTTTATATCAATTATTCTTGCAAAACTATATTTTATTTTTAATTGTTTTAATGTCTTAATCAATAATGAAAAGATAATGTTAATTAAAATATTTTTTTTATATTTCATAGGTGTGTCTGCTCGATCATCCACTTCAACCTCTGTCAACACTCCATCTACCTCCATAGGACAGGAACTATGGCCATCAAAATCCCATCAAATTCAAATCCATATGAGACAACCACCACAACATGGGCAATATATACGCTCTACAACAAATACAAGCCATAGCCTATCATCTGCTGATACCCTTCCAGATGTAAGGAGCAGTACACCAGAAATAGCGATTGAAAGAAGCTCAGCTATATTGTTTGAATTCACATATATATAAACACTTTTCAATATTTAAATTTAAAATAAATATTTGTTTATTTATTTTTTTTTAATTTTTTTTTTCAGTGGATGTTGGACGTCTTTTCCAGTCTATGTTGACGGATTCTGCACCACTTTTTAATGCTAAATATGTTTTTATAATGAAATATGAGATGATCGGAAGCCTTATTACTGTATAAAGTGACACGTTTTAAAACCACCTGCAATATCACCTGTATATAGTGAGTTTATGACACAATCTTTTATCTGGCGGTGAGATGGCTGGACTGACCCTAACCACCCCTCTACTTCATATAGTGAACACTTTAGTCTGGGTCATGTTACAGCCACCCATAGTGTATATAGTGTTATTGTTTATTGACATTGTTTAACCATGCCCCACCCCCCTTAATCTAGTAACAAGGTCTGTAATCTCCTGGTTTCACAAAAACACAAACTCACATAACTGTATAAATACACACCTTGTGAAATACATGCATACACTCATATACACACACACACTAAACACCAATGTCTAAAAATAAAACAATTATCCCTGCAGTCAGAGACAAGTATGTTATCTGCCGGTGAGATGGCTGGCCTGACACAACCCGCCCATGATTTTAATATAGAGACCACAGTAGTCTGTGATATGTTACAGCCCCCAGCACTATATATAGTGGTAATGTATAGTGACACTGTTTAACCATGCCACCCCCCCTTAATGTAGGAACAAGGTCTGTAATCTGCTGTTAAAGAATGTTGGATAGTATTGTTTTAATTGTTTAATTTCTATATGAACAATTCCTAAATTGATTTTTTTTTTTGTTTAGATATCGAAGAGGAGGATAATTCATCAAGAGAGGTCATTCTGAATCTGGTTCCTGTTAATGCACATAGTCCAGAGGGTAGATCTACAGACCTTGGAAGCGTAACTCCTAACCTATCACAGATGGCACAAGATCAGAATCTTGCAATTCACGAGCCAGTAGATAACCCCTCAGATGAGGATGACAATCCAAATCCATCTGTGCATGTTGCTGCAGAGCATGAAATTGAACCGATGGAACCTGCACCTCCCTAACCCATACCCCAAGAGCCTCCACCATTGGAAGATGCAGCTCTAAATGAAATGCTGAATCTTGCCAGAGGATATAGAGCTGACACTAGACAGGTTCAGGATGTTCTGTCTGCACATTTAGAAAGATGGGATAACTACAATCAGCAAAGATTAGAACTAGACCGTGAAATCTTTGAGTGGCAAAGACAAATGGACAGAGAAAGGAACCAACAAATAACCAGGTCATTAGCAATAGCCGAAAATAACATTAAGATGGCTCAAAATACAATGCAGTCTATGTTAGAGATTATAAGAGATAGACAGCAGACCAGAGAGTCACCAGATCTAAAGAGACAAAGGTTCCAGTAGTTTATTTAGGCCTTATTATGGTTGGTGTTTCTAAAAGTTTAATGTTTTTTTTATTAATGTTGTTTTTTGGAAAAAAAAAATTTTTTGTTTTTTTTGTACATATGTATATTAAAGTTATATATTTCATTTATTATTATTTTATTCAAATGAGTGTGAATCATTATTATATTTCTATAAAAGAGACACGCCGATAAAAGTGAATAAAAAAAAAGTATATTTATTAAAACATCATAAAAAAAAATAATAATTCACAAAAGCATTTGAAAAAATGAGTATGACCTGGTGATCCTCATGGCCACTATTCTAATTAATTTTTAAATTCACCTTTTAAAACAACAAAAACACAATACTATTGTCATGATAGTGTCCATAACATAAAAATTTAAATTTCACTATACAGGTAGCCCTCAGTTTACGCCGGGGTTAGGTTCCAGAAGGAATGGTTGTAAATCGAAACCGTTGTAAATTGAAACCCAGTTTATAATGTAAGTCAATGGGAAGTGAGGGAGATAGGTTCCAGGCCCCTCTCAAAATTGTCATAAGTAAAACCTCATACATTATTTTTAAAGCTTTTAAATGAAGACTTTAAATGCTAAACAGCATTATAACCCTAATAACATAATCACACATCACAGACTTTACTTGCATTTTTCTGCAAACAGTTCTTTCTATGCATTCCAATCTGGACTGATTTATAGACAGGAAGATCTTGTTCCTTTGAAATCTGCTCGATAGCTCAGGTCTGGTTAAACTGATTAATTTCAGCTTGCTTGGCTTTGCTGCAACACAAGCGGACAGCTCCACCTACTGGCTATTTTAATAAATGCACTGCTTCTCAATGCTTTTCTATATCAGTCACATGACTGGAAAAAAAGGTTGTTATTCTGAAACTGTGTAAATTGAACCGTTGTAAAACGAGGGTCACCTGTATATATATATATATATATATATATATATATACACACAGAGAGAAGTGCACTCACAGGAACGAACAACTGGCTCAATAACATTGTTAGCCTGTTCTATGGCGATTTACCACCTGGGTGCAGCTTTTTAGCCCAGTAATGCTTTTCACAGAATAGAAATTTCCTGTAGTATATCAGTCTGATCCCGCCTATTATGGTCAGTCCAGCACTGAAATACCAGGCAATTCCTCTCTGAACAAGGAACACAGCAACCCCAGACAATCGTTTCAGCCTTCATTGGGCCTCGTCAGTGAGGTGTAGCTATATTCCTCTAAGCACACTGAGCAAGGAGTCCCCGTCTGGTTGCCCCTTTTTCCCATAGGGAGACTAAATACATACAGAGAGAAGTGCACTCACAGGAACGAACAACTGGCTCAATAACATTGTTAGCCTGTTCTATGGCGATTTACCACCTGGGTGCAGCTTTTTAGCCCAGTAATGCTTTTCACAGAGTAGAACTTTCCTGTAGCATATCAGTCTGATCCCGCCTATTATGGTCAGTCCAGCACCGAAATACCAGGCAATTCCTCTCTGAACAAGGAACACAGCAACCCCAGACGATCGTTTCAGCCTTCATTGGGCCTCATCAGTGAGGTGTAGCTATATTCCTCTAAGCACACTGAGCAAGGAGTCCACGTCTGGTTGCCCTTTTTTCCCATAGGGAGACTAAATACATACAGAGAGAAGTGCACTCACAGGAACGAACAACTGGCTCAATAACATTGTTAGCCTGTTCTATGGCAATTTACCACCTGGGTGCAGCTTTTTAGCCTAGTAATGCTTTTCACAGAGTAGAACTTTCCTGTAGTATATCAGTCTGATCCCGCCTATTACGGTCAGTCCAGCACCGAAATACCAGGCAATTCCTCTCTGAACAAGGAACACAGCAACCCCAGACAATCGTTTCAGCCTTCATTGGGCCTCGCCAGTGAGGTGTAGCTATATTCCTCTAAGCACACTGAGAAAGGAGTCCACGTCTGGTTGCCCCTTTTTTCCCATAGGGAGACTAAATACATACAGAGAGAAGTGCACTCACAGGAACGAACAACTGGCTCAATAACATTGTTAGCCTGTTCTATGGCGATTTACCACCTGGGTGCAGCTTTTTAGCCCAGTAATGCTTTTCACAGAGTAGAACTTTCCTGTAGTATATCAGTCTGATCCCGCCTATTACGGTCAGTCCAGCACCGAAATACCAGGCAATTCCTCTCTGAACAAGGAACACAGCAACCCCAGACGATCGTTTCAGCCTTCATTGGGCCTCGTCAGTGAGGTGTAGCTATATTCCTCTAAGCACACTGAGCAAGGAGTCCACGTCTGGTTGCCCCTTTTTTCCCATAGGGAGACTAAATACATACAGAGAGAAGTGCACTCACAGGAACGAACAACTGGCTCAATAACATTGTTAGCCTGTTCTATGGCGATTTACCACCTGGGTGCAGCTTTTTAGCCCAGTAATGCTTTTCACAGAGTAGAACTTTCCTGTAGTATATCAGTCTGATCCCGCCTATTACGGTCAGTCCAGCACCGAAATACCAGGCAATTCCTCTCTGAACAAGGAACAGAGCAACCCCAGACGATCGTTTCAGCCTTCATTGGGCCTCATCAATGAGGTGTAGCTATATTCCTCTAAGCACACTGAGCAAGGAGTCCACGTCTGGTTGCCCCTTTTTTCCCATAGGGAGACTAAATACATACAGAGAGAAGTGCACTCACAGGAACGAACAACTGGCTCAATAACATTGTTAGCCTGTTCTATGGTGAAAAGAAGTTGCACCCAGGTGGTAAATCGCCATAGAACAGGCTAACAATGGTATTGAGCTGGTTGTTCGTTCCTGTGAGTGCATTTCTCTGTGTGTGTGTATATATATATATATATATATATATATATATATATATATATATATATATATATATATATATATATTATATATATATTTAATAATAATCTATCATTTTTAATAGTTTTCCATAACATAAGTCTTTGAACCTGGGCATTTAAATTCTTTAGAGAATCCATATTTTTTTAATTTGTACACAAACAGAAGATTGTACTTGTGATCCAACTTGCACCACAGCATCTATAATAAATAGAAACAAAAAAATAGTTATAGATTTTGAAACAGTTTAAAAAAAATTGAGTTGTAATGCAGTAATCCAAAAATAATTACCATTATGACTAGAGTATGTATTTTTGGAAGTTGTAATTGTCTGTGTATATTTTGAAACCTTAGAAAGTTCCATGTCACCATCATTATCTGAATCATTTGTTGTGTTGATGTCACTACTTGCATCTGTAATATATATTTAAAAATAGATACATATATAGATTGATAGATTGCAGTATACTTTTTATTTATAAATTAACCATAGAGAGGGCATACATTTACCTAGTTGCATTGATGGCAAAGTTACTGACATTGGTTTAGGAGCATTATTTTCCTCATTGTCACTATCTATGAATGATTACAGAATAACACAATTAAACACTTGACAATTAAAAACTAAAACATTTTTTTGATTTCTTTGAAAAATACCTTCAGTTGAAGATAATTCCAATATTCTTCTGAACCTGTTTTTCTTGCATTTCACCACTCTATTAGTGGTTTCTATTATAAAAAAAGAATATAAATCATGATTATGTTAATAAGATAAATAATTTTAGAAATGTATTTCAGGTTTCCTTTTGTACCTTGAGATGTATGTCCTATTGTTAAGCGCCTGACACCTCCTTTCTGTGGAGACAATTCTCTGTCAAGCAAAGACCGTGGCAAGTGCGGGGATCTAGCCTCACTGCAAGGTGTTAAATTTAGAATAGGCCTCACATAACGTGGAGGAGGAGCACCACAAATATTTTCTTTCTTCTTATCTGAATTAGTGAATGCAGATATAAATAATAAGATGAATATATACATTTTTATTTTTAATTTTAATTGTGTTAAAGGAACATGAAAATTCACATTAGGAATGACTTAATTTTAAAATAAAACATTCTATTATTTTTTTTTTTTAAATTTTTCTCTTCTTCTACTTTGATTTCCATCATCTAAATTGATTTTTATGAAAAAAAAGAGAATACATAAAATTAAATAATAGGATTAAATGTTATAGTTTTTAAAGAAGAGGTTAATTTTCAAAATCATTAAATGGACTATAAACACCATATTTTTGGGGTTCAATATTCATTAAGAATATTCTATTTTAAGCAAATCTTTGACTTCAATTAAAAATTTTGAATCTTTATAATGCTATCTTATATTTTAAAAGGAATGTAAGGTATAATATAATGCCCATTTATTAGGGTGAACCTGTAATATGCTTGATTATTGGTGGCTAAATCCAAGACTCCAATAATTAAGTGCAATCCATGGTGCTGGACCTTTCCTTGTCTGTCCTCTTAAATTTACAATCATTCTTTTAAAATAAAGGTACTAATATAACAATTTTTTTTAATATTAATAATTTAACAAAAAATAATGAAATTGCTTTCTCAATCAGAAACATTAAAGAAAAAAATGTGTGTTATATTTTTCTCTTTCTAGTCTATATGAAAAATTAATATTTATAATTTTCACATCAGTTTTTAATCATTAGTTTGTATTTTTAATTATGTATTGTAAATGGAAGAAAAAGGCACAAGGCAGCAGTCACTAAAAGAACGAGGGAATACAAAGCCCGTCTGTTGGATGATCAATAACTGACTGTGTATACCGGAGACAGCCCGATTACAGGGAAGACGCAAAAGTCATAGCTGAACCGGGACAGAATAATCCTATATGATCTGCCACATTGAGGCGCCTGTTTTTATCTAAGCTCTTGTAAGTGCAATATGTATATAAGCGCAATTTGGAAGCATTAAAACTTTTACCTTGAGTCGTGGCTGCGCTCATTTTTCTTTTTGTCTCTATAGTGATCCCGTAGTCTGACACACTTCCTAGTAGTCAGTGAATTGTACAGCAGCGCCACGCTCAGAACATAACGTTGGATACTGGGATCGAAGAAAGAATCAAAGGAATTCAAAGAAAACGTTTTATCATACTCCGGGAGGCATAAAGGTACAGGTAAATCGGTATTGTCACATCTGGTATATATTATCTTTAAGATCAGAAACGATAAGTCAATTGGTGTGACAGTCTCATCTCAGGTATATACAAATTTTAATTAGTGTTTTGTGTATTTTTTATGAACCAAGTTATTTGGGTATTAAGATAATTTAAATTACACTAAAGTAAATCAAGATACAAAGGTTGGAGTAAGCGCTGTATTTTTAAGAATTAGTGTTTGGATTTGAAGTTAATAAATAAAAATATTTAGAAAATAAATAATTAATTCTTTAAATTAAAGGTTCATGCAGACATCATGGGCCCCATCCGATATGCAGCGTCACCCGCAAAAGCAGGCAATGCCGTTTTTTGTGCGGGTTTGGTATCCTATATACAGCGCAGCATATAAATGCGGTTTGTATATTTCACCCGGTGGACGTAGTTATTCCCCCCATAGACTAACATATAAAACCCGCGCAATTTGGTATTCAATATCCAGCGCAAGGCCTTGCGTGGCGAAAATGGAGAAAATTTACTCAATTTTCACCTTGCCATAAAAAGAAGCCGTAGCAGGCCTTGCGCTGAGTATGGGAGCACCGTAACTCCCTAAAATGCCTAAAAAAAAAAAACCTAACACCTAAAGCATGCGCAATGTCTATCTACCTGTCAACCACAATCCCCCACCGCAATACCTAATAAAGTGTTTAACCCCTAAACCACCGTTCCCAGACCCCGCCACCACCTATATTACATTTATTACCCCCAATCTGACCTCCCTACACCGTCGCCACCTACATTAAATTTATTACCCCCTAATCTGACCCCCCTACACCGCCGCAACTATATTACCCCCTAACCCTAACACCCCCTAACTTAATTATTATTTAAATAAATCTAAATAATATTAATATTATTAACTAAATAATTCCTATTTAAAACTAAATACTTACCTATAAAATAAACCCTACGATAATATAATATAATTAATAATTAGATTCTAGCTATTTTAGGATTTATATTTATTTTACAGGTAACTTTGCATTTATTTTAGCTAGGTACAATAGCTATTAAATAGTTAATAACTATTTAATAGCTACCTAGTTAAAATAATTACAAAATTACCTGTAAAATAAATCCTAACCTAAGTTACAAATACACCTAGCACTACACTATCAATGAATTAATTAAATAAATTAACTACAATTATCTAATATAAAATACAATTAAATAAAATAAACTATATTACAAAAAAACAAACACTAAATTACAAAAAATAAAAAAATATTACAAGAAGTTTAATCTAATTACACCTAATCTAAGCCCCCTAATAAAATATAAAAGCCCCCCAAAATAATAAAATGTCCCTACCCTAAACTAAATTACAAATAGCCCTTAAAAGGGCCTTTTGTGGGGCATTGCCCCAAAGTAACCAGCTGTTTTTCCAGCCCTTAAAAGGGCTTTTTGCGGGGCATTGCCCCAAAGTAATCAGCTCTTTTACCTTTAAAAAAAAAGAAATACAATACCCCCCCCAACATTACAACCCACCATCCACACACCCCTACTCTAAAACCCACCCGATCCGCCCTTAAATAAACCGAACACTACCCCATTGAAGATCACCCTACCTTGAGCCGTGTTCACACAGCCGGGCCGAACTCTTCATCCGATCCAGACACAAGTGGTCCTCCAGCCAGGCAGAAGTCTTCATCCGATCGGCGCAGAAGAGGTCCTCCATCCAGCAGAAGTCTTCATCCAAGCGGCATCTTCTATCTTCATCCTTCTGGCGATCATTTTGAAGACCTCTGGCGCTGAATATCCATCTCTGCCGATGACTACCCGATGAATGGCTGGTCCTTTAAATGACGTCATCCAAGATGGCGTCCCTCGAAATTCCGATTGGCTGATAGGATTCTATCAGCCAATCGGAATTAAGGTAGGAAAAATCCGATTGGTTGATTTAATATAATATAAATCCTAAAATAGCTACAATGTAATTATTAATAATATTGTAGCTATCTTAGGGTTGTTAGGGTTAGACTTAGGTTTAGGGGGTAATATATTTAATATAGGTGGCGGCGGTGTAAGGGGGTCAGATTAGAGGGTAATATATTTAATGTAGGTGGCGGCGGTGTAGGGGGGTCAGATTAGGGGTTAATATATTTAATGTAGGTGGCGGCGGGGTCCGGGGGCGGCAGTTTAGGGGTTAATACATATAATACAGGTGGCGGCGGGGTCCGGGAGTGGCGGTTTAGGGGTTAATACTAGGATAGATTTATTGTGGTGTGGGCTATGGTGTTTTAGGGGTTAATAATTAGGCTTATTGCGTTGTGGGGGGTTGTCGGTCTAGGGGTTAATACATTTATTATTAAGAGTGAGAGGGGGGATTGCGGATATAGGGGTATACGTGTCGGGATGATGTTTGGGAGGCATGTTAGACAGTTATGGGAGATTTCATATTTTAGTAAGTTTTTGTAGGCGCAGGCAGTTTCTAGTGCCGTAAGTCACTGGCGACTCCAGAAATTTGTAGTTACGCTTATTTCTGGACATCGCTAGTTTGTCCGACTTACGGCACTTTAGCAACTGCCGGCGGGTTATATGTAATACCCCGATGTGCGAGGTGAAACTACAGGCTTGCGCCAAAAACTACGCCATATATCGGATCGCGCCCCATTATTGTATTTTTAATTATGTATTGTAAATAATTTAATAAATAAAAATATTTAGAAAATAAATAATTCATTATTTAAATTAAAGGTTCATGCAGACATCATGGGCCCTATCCGATATGTAGCGTCGCCCGCAAAAGCCGGCGACGCCGTTTTTTGTGCGGGTTTGGTATCCTATATACAGCGCCGCATATAAATGCGGCACGTATATTTCACCCGGTGGACGTAGTTTTTCCCCCCATAGACTAACATATAAAACCCGCGCAATTTGGTATCCAATATCCAGTGCAAGGCCTTACGTGGCGAAAATGGAGAAAACTTACTCCATTTTCACCTCGCCATAAAAAGCAGCCATAGCAGGCCTTGCGCTGAGTATGGGAGCACCGTAACTCCCTAAAATGCCTAAAAAAAAAAAAACTAACACCTAACGCATGCGCAATGTCTATCTACCTGTCAACCGCAATCCCCCACCGCAATACCTAATAAAGTGTTTAACCCCTATTTACTAGCTACCTAGTTTTAATAAAATACAAATTTACCTGTAAAATAAAACCTAACCTGAGTTACACTAACACCTAACCTTACACTACAATTAAATAAATTACATTAATTAAATACAATTAACTAAATTAAAAAACAAACAAACACTAAATTACACAAAACAAATAAAATGATCAAATATTTAAATTAATTACACCTAATTTAATAGCCCTATCAAAATAAAAAAGCCCCCCAAAATAAAAAAAACCCTAGCCTAAACTAAACTGCCAATAGCCCTTAAAAGGGTCTTCCCGGGGCATTGCCCCAAAGAAATCAGCTCTTTTACCTGTAAAAACGATACAAACAACCCCCCAACAGTAAAACCCACCACCCACACAACCAAACCCCCCCAAATAAAAACCTATCTAAAAAACCTAAGCTCCCCATTGCCCTGAAAAGGGCATTTGGATGGGCATTGCCCTTAAAAGGGCATTTAGCTCTTTTTCAGCCCAAACCCTAATATAAAAATAAAACCCACCCAATAGACCCTTAAAAAAACCTAACACTAGCCCCCGAAGATCCACTTACAGTTTTTGAAGACCAGACATCCATCTTCAACGAAGCGGCAGAAGTCTTCATCCAAGTGGCAAGAAGTCCTCAACGAAGCCAGGAGAAGTCTTCATAAAATCGGGCCGAAGTCTTCATCTAAGCCGGCAGAAGTTTTTATCCAGAAGCAGCCTCTTTTTGCTCAACATGTGCCTTTCACAGAGAAGAACTTTCCTGAAGCATATCAGTCTGATCCTGACTTCACAGTACAGTCTAGCCCCGAAACACAAGGCAATCCCTCTCTGAACGAGAGAAACAGCAAAACCCCAGATGTACGTTTCAGCCTATTGTGGGCCTCGTCAGTGAGGTGCAGCCATATCACTCTAGGCACACTGAGAAACGGGTCCACGTTTGGATTCCCGCATCACACTTAGGGAGACTTCCCCAAGTGTCATAATATGCATAAATAAAAAGAGAGAAGCGCTCAACCTGAGAATGAACAAAAGCATAATAGCTTGTTCTATTTCTAGTTACCACCCAAGAAGCAGCCTCTTTTTGCTCAGCATGTGCCTTTCACAGAGAAGAACTTTCCTGAAGCATATCTGTCTGATCCTGACTTCACAGTACAGTCCAGCCCCGAAATACCAGGCAATCCCTCTCTGAACAAGAGAAACAGCAAAACCCCAGACGTACGTTTCGGCCTATTGTGGGCCTCGTCAGTTAGGTGCAGCCATATCCCTCTAGGCACACTGAGCAATGGGTCCACGTCTGGATTCCCGCATGTGAAAGGCACATATTAAGCAAAAAGAGGATGCTTCTAGGGTGGTAACCAGCCATAGAACAAGCTATTATGCTATTGTTCATTCCCAGGTTGAGCGCTTCTCTCTTTTTATTTATGCAAATTATGACACTTAGGGAAGTCTCCCTAAGTGTGATGCGGGAATCCAGACGTGGACCCGTTGCTCAGTGTGCCTAGAGGGATATGGCTGCCCCTCACTGACGAGGCCCACAATAGGCCGAAATGATCAGCTGAGGTTGCTTCTCGAGCCTTTGGCTTGGATCAAGTGCAGTTTTCTGTGCTTGGTCTTGGTTTGCTGCCTGGAGACCTGCTCCTTCGGCCTGGGGTCCTTTCCCTATGGGGTTTGGGC
Organism: Bombina bombina; assembly: GCF_027579735.1. Lineage (NCBI taxonomy): Eukaryota > Metazoa > Chordata > Amphibia > Anura > Bombinatoridae > Bombina > Bombina bombina. The sequence goes on from NC_069503.1 coordinate 155,091,548, forward strand.
TCCTGCTGCTATTGGGGGGGTGGCTACTTCTTAGGCGTAGAGCAACTGGGTAGTAGGGCCGTCCCCTTGGCCTTGTGGCATCGTCCCTGGACTTCAGCCACATGCTGCTTTTGGGGGGGGGCACTCTGAAATCCAGCCTAAAGAGGCAATAGGGCAAATATGGCTACCAATGTGCCAAATGTTCCCCATACACTTCGGGTGTTGATTTCTGAGGACTTTCGAGAGAAGATTGGTTTGGCTCATGTCCAGCAGGTGGTTTTGGAGGGTGTTTTGAAGATGCCAAGAGCAAGTTTGCATTGTGTTCAGTCATTCCCTTCAAGAGGGATTTTTGATGTGGCTTTCACCGATGAGCATTATTTACAGACCTGCTATCAACAGACTATTGATATGGCTGCTGCTCCAGAGTTGGTTGGCATGAAATTTGTTGCCTGTGTGCAGAGGGAGAGAAGAATCCCGGTGATAGTACTGATGTGGAAATTCGTCTGTTTCTTTGTCGCTACTTTGATGATGTTCAAGGACGTAGCAAGCTGAAGAATCAGTTTGGGACTTTCAATGGAAAGCGTAGGTTCTGGGTGCGGTTTGTGCCAGATGAATTAGGTATTGGTGGAAAGAAACACCCTCCACAGACTTTTGCCATTGGTGGAAATAGAGGTTTCCTATACTATGATGACATGCCTCTTTTTTGCCGTAGTTGCAACCTGTTTGGTCACATTGCTGAAAATTGCCCAGGTGCCAGATGTCGAAATTGCGGTGAGGAGGATCATCTTGTTGCCCACTGTAGTAAACGCCGGACCTGTGACCTGTGTGGTTCTTCAAGTCATCTGTGCAGGATGTGTCCTTTGAAGATATTTCAGGGGCTTGATAGAGTGAAGCCTTCCTATGCTGATGTTGCAAAAAAAAACATCTTCAGTTGCAGTTGAGCCATCTGTGAATGAGGAGGAGGTCTCTGATGAGGCATTGAACTCTATATTACCTCTTTTGTGTAAGAAATCTGCAGTTGGGGTCCCTGTCGGAGAGGTGTCTGATGTTCCTGTGGTGGTTCCTGTGGTTGAGAAGGTAGAGGAAGCCCAATCTCATCTTCAGGAGGTGGATCTTGCTACATCTAATGTGATAGCTGCTTCACATGTTCTTGAAGCCCTGTTGCCCAATTCTGTGGATGATACTGTTGCTGTTCATGGGACAGAGAATTTTTCCTTCACTGAGTCATCTTGTGATGCTGCTCCTGATGCTGTTCTTGGGGAAGGGGAGAACATTGATTGGTCTGCTGTTGTGTCCTCTAGTTCTGAGGAGGATATGGACACTGAAGGGAAAAAATCTGCCTCCAAACGAAAAATAGATGTGGATTCTGATGGATGGGAAAGTCCTGATTTGAATCTTCCAGTAGTTAAGGGTGCAGATCCAGATACTACAAGTGATGCTGACTCTTTAATTTCAGAGTTTCCTTCTGTCTCTACTAAAGACGTTCCTTCTGACTCAAGCCAGTGTATAGGTGACTTTTCTGATGCCTCTTCTGTTGGTTATCTAGATAAAAGAGATGTGAACCAACTTGCTGAAGTTACTGGTTATGAGGCTGGCAAGGGGGAGCCTAGGAGGTCGGAACGTCACAGAGGCAGATTCAAAGAATCTCCTTTGAGCCCTAAGAAAAAGAAAGGAAAGAAGAAGTCCTGATGTTATTTCTTTTTTTGCTTTTCTTTAATTTATTTTTGTGATGTTTCTGACCATTTCTTCCCTTAATTTCAGGTGTATGACAACTATAGCAAGGAGAGCTGCAATTTTTAAATTATTATCTGTATGTTCTGCTAATATTTTTTGTTTGCAGGAATGTGGTCTCTCTGAACATCCTAAATGTGCTGACTGGGAATATGGTCCTAAAGTATGGTCTTGTTCTTCTGATAGGAATGGGGGGGGGGGGGGGGAGTTTTGTTTAAGGGGTTTAGTTTTTCTATCCTTAATGTAGTTCATATTGTCCCAGTTCGGGTACTTTTGGTTAGTTTTAGTTTTCGTGGCACTGTTTTTCGTTTGTTTAATGTATATGCTTCTCCAAATAGGGTAGAACGTTTGCTTAATTTTGAAACTTTAACGTTTTTTCTGCCAGGTCGAGAGCCAACTTTTTTGGTTGGGGATTTTAATTGTATTATTAAGAATGGGGACAGAGAGGGTGGGAGTTATTGTAGGGTGGATAGCTCAGGGAAGTTTTTACTTGATTTGCTTAAATCTTTCGGTTTGAAGGATGCCTTTGGGTCTGTTTCTTTTTCAGCAGAGGGTTTTACTTTCTTTAGTGATAGTGGTGGGATAAAATCTCGAATTGATTTTTGTTTTTTATCTAAATTTTTAAGAGTTGATGATTTTTCTTTAAAGCGGATGCCCTTTACGGATCATGCCCTTTTGATGTTTAAGGTGAATTGTGATTTGAAGATCAAGTATGGTAAGGGTGTTTGGAAACTGAATGTGGATTTGTTAGAAGATGAGAAGTTTAAGCGTCAATTTGTTTGGATGTATGAAAGGTGGCGTGAAAGAAAATGTGATTTTAGTAATTTGCTTATGTGGTGGGAATGGTTGAAGGTGGAAATAAAGAGTTTTTTTATTAAGAAAGGCTGTGAGAAAGCTAGAATGGAAAGGGAGTTGTATGATAAATGGTATCTGAGGTTGTTGTATTTGCATGAATTGAGAAATTGTGGTATTGATGTGCATGAGGAAATTGCTGAAGCAAGAAAGATAATTAAAAAGTGTATGCATGAAAAAGGAAAGAAAATTGTTTTTATGGCAAGATTGGAGAAAATGGAAAAGGATGAGTCTTGTAGTAAATATTTTTTTAAGAAAGCTTTTGAAGGAAAGACTGGTTTTGTTAGTGTTTTTGATAAGGTTGAGTGTGAAGTTAATGGTACGGATGGTGTTTTGCGTGAAGTTCATGAGTTTTACAGTGAGTTGTATAAAGAAAAAACAAAAGATGTTTTATTGGAAAATGAGTTGTTGGAAAACATTGAGGTTAAGTTGGAAAAATATGATAATGATTTGTTAGGAAGGGGTCTAAGTTTGGATGAGATTGCAGAGGTTGTTAGGAGTTTTAAGAATGGGAAGGTACCTGGTTGTGATGGTTTGCCTGTTGAATTTTATACTTGTTTTTGGAATGTGATTGGGGTGGATATGTTGGATGTTTGTAAGTTTGTTTTTAGAATGAATGTTTTGTCTGTTTCAATGAGGAAAGGATTGATTGTTTTGTTATTTAAAAAGGGTGATAAGAGAGATTTGAGGAATTGGAGGCCGATTACGTTGTTGAATGTTGACTATAAGGTTATTGCAAATGTGTTGGCAAATAGAATGCGTGGAATGATTGGTAAGGTTGTGGGTGAAGAGCAATATGTGCTGTTCCTGGGCGTCAGATTTCTGAAAGTTTGTTGTTACTACGTGATGTACTGTGGTATGTGAGGGAGAGGATGAGGTCTGTTGCTGTTGCTATTGTGGATTTTGAAAAAGCGTATGATAGGGTAGTGCATGTTTTTATGTTTCATGTTTTAGAACGTTTAGGTTTTTCTGGTAAGATTATTGGATGGTTTAAATGTTTGTATAGTGATATTGTGAGTCAAGTCCAGGTTAATGGTTTTTTGACTGAGGAATTTTGTGTAAAATCTGGAGTGAGTCAAGGATGTCCTTTGTCTCCTGTGTTATTTGTATGTGTCATTGAGCCATTATTAACTAGTTTGAGGAAGGATAAATTAGTTAGAGGTGTGAGTGTTCCTGGTAGTAATGGAAGGTGTTTAAAAGTGATTGGGTATATGGATGATGTGAGTGTGGTATGTGAGACTCAGGCTGGTTTGAGGAGGGTGAAAACTTTAGTTGAATGTTTTTGTATGGCAAGTGGTTTCAGAGTTAATTGGTATAAGTGTAAAGTTAAAGTTTTTGGTAATGATAGGGAGATTGATTCCTGTGGATGGCCTGTGACTGAAGGTGCAATTGCGGTGTTGGGTGTGAAATTTGATGTGGATTTGAAAGGCTTGGAAAGTTGGGAGAATGTTTTTGATAAAGTGAGTAGAAAACTTCAGTTTTGGTCTTTAAGGACTTTATCTTTGGAAGGAAAAATGTTAGTTATTAAATCGGTTTTGATCCCTATTATGTTATATTTGGCGTTAGTTTTTCCGCCACCTGAGAGGATTTTTCGGAGAATTTTGAGAGTGTTGTTTTCTTTTTTCTGGAGTTCTGGTATGGAGCGTTTTAAAAGAGATGTTGTTGTTAAGAATAAGAATGTTGGTGGTAAGGGGTTTTTCAAATGTGGAGATATTTTTGGCTATGAAATATGTTAGTAGGTATGTGGTTCTGAGTGGTAAGGATAGCATGGCTGGTTGTATGGTAAAGTATGCTTGTGGAAATGTTTTAAGACGATATGGTTTATTTGAGATTTATAGAAAGAAACCGGTATGTTTTGCTGTTCAGTGGTTTTATGTAAGGGTGGAATGTTGGATTAAAAAATATGGTTTGGAGAATGTTAGTAGGGAGATGTGGTGTGCAAACAGACTGGTGTTGAAAATGTTGGAGAAGAAGGAAGGTCTTGAGTTGATTGGGGGTTTGAATGAAAATGAATGTGTGTTGGTATGGAAAAATGTGTGTAATAAGTATTTGATGAATAGGCAGAAAGATATTAGTTGGATGAGTGTGCATAAGTGTTTGCCAACAAGGGATTTTCAGAGAATGCGTCGTTTAGTGGCTTCAGAAGTGTGTCCTAGAGATGGTTGTTTTCAAAGCGAGAGTGTTATTCATTTGTTTTGGAATTGTGAGTATGCTAGGGATGTTTGGAGAAGTTTGAAAAGGATGATTAAGGGTTTGACTGGAGTGCAGTTTTTTACTTTTAATATGATGATGTATGGTTTGTGTGGAAGTGGTGTGGAAAATGAGAAAGCAAGATTGATATGGTTGTTGGCATGTTGTGTGAAGGAGGTGTTGTGGGATGTGCGTAATATTTTGATTTTTAAGAAAGAGGTAGTTACTGTAGGTAATTGTGTGGGTATGATCCGTGGGAAGTTGTTTTTGTATTTTTCTTTTGATAGGAGGCGATATGGGGAATTAGATTCTGAAGGCACCTGGAAGACAAAGAAGTGGAAGGATTGGATTATTTAGTTTTTGGGGTTTTTTTTTCCTCCAGTTTGTTTTTGTCTGTATTTGAAATATGTTTAATTTTATTTTGTGTGATTATTTAAGTTTAATGTTTGCATTTTTTTTTTTTTCTGATGACAAAAATTTGGGTCAATATTTCAGTTTTGTAACAAGAGATTTTTAGTTTGCATTTGTTATTGTGATTTTATTTTGTATATATGCATATATGATTATTTTTCTAATAAAAGAATTACGAAATGATCAGCTGAGGTTGCTTCTCGGGCCTTTGGCTTGGATCAAGTGCAGTTTTCTGTGCTTGGTCTTGGTTGAAAGATTTGCTGCCTGGAGACCTGCTCCTTCGTCCTGGGGTCCTTTCCCTTTGGGGTTTGGGCTCCTGCTGCTATTGGGGGGGGGTGGCTACTCCTTAGGTGTAGAGCAACTGCGTAGTAGGGCATACCCTTGGCCTTGTGGCATCGTCCCTGGATTTCAGCCACATGCTGATTTTGGGGGGGCGCTCTGCCTAAAGAGGCAATAGGGCAAATATGGCTACCAATGTGCCAAATTTTCACCATACACTTCGGGTGTTGATTTCTGAGGACTTTTGAGAGAAGATTGGTTTGGCTCATGTCCAGCAGGTGGTTTTGGAGGGTGTTTTGAAGATGCCAAGAGCAAGTTTGCATTGTGTTCTGTCATTCCCTTCAAGAGGGATTTTTGATGTGGCTTTCACCGATAAGCATTATTTACAGATCTGCTATCAACGGACTAATGATATGAGTGCTGCTCCAGAGTTGGTTGGCATGAAATTTGTTGCCTGTGTGCAGAGGGAGAGAAGAATCCCGGTGACAGTACATATGTACAACCCTTGGGTCACTGATGTGGAAATTCGCCTGTTTCTTTGTCGCTACTTTGATGATGTTCAAGGACGTAGCAAGCTGAAGAATCAGTTTGGGACTTTCAATGGAAAGCGCAGGTTCTGGGTGCGGTTTGTGCCAGATAAATTAGGTATTGGTGGAAAGAAACACTCTACACAGACTTTCGCCATTGGTGGAAATAGAGGTTTCCTATACTATGTTGACATGCCTCTTTTTTGCCGTAGTTGCAACCTGTTTGGTCACATTGCTGAAAATTGCCCAAGTGCCAGATGTCGAAATTGCGGTGAGGAGGATCATCTTGTTGCCCACTGTAGTAAACGCCGGACCTGTGACCTGTGTGGTTCTTCAAGTCATCTGTGCAGGATGTGTCCTTTGATGATGTTGCAGGGGCTTGATAGAGTGAAGCCTTCCTATGCTGATGTTGCAACAAAAACATCTTCAGTTGCAGTTGAGCCATCTGTGAATGAGGAGGAGGTCTCTGATGAGGCATTGAACTCTATATTACCTCTTTTGTGTAATAAATCTACAGTTGGGGTCCCTGTCGGAGAGGTGTCTGATGCTCCTGTGGTGGTTCCTGTGGCTGAGAAGGTGGAGGAAGCCCAATCTCATCTTCAGGAGGTGGATCTTGTTACATCTAATGTGATAGCTGCTTCAGATGTTTTTGAAGCACTGTTGCCCAATTCTGTGGATGATACTGTTGCTGTTCCTGGGACAGATAATTTTTCCTTCACTGAGTCATCTTGTGATCCTACTCCTGATGCTGTTCTTGGGGAAGGGGAGAACATTGATTGGTCTGCTGTTGTGTCCTCTAGTTCTGAGGAGAATATGGACACTGAAGGGAAAAAATCTGTCTCCAAACGAAAAAAAGATGCGGATTCTGATGGATGGGAGAGTCCTGATTTGGATCTTCCAGTAGTTAAGGGTGCAGATCCAGATACTACAAGTGATGCTGACTCTTTAATTTCAGAGTTTCCTTCTGTCTCTACTAAAGATGTTCCTTCTAACTCAAGCCAGTGTATAGGTGACTTTTCTGATGCCTCTTCTGTTAGTTATCTATATAGAAGAGATGTGAACCAACTTGCTGAAGTTACTGGTTATGAGGCTGGCAAGGGGAGCCTAGGAGGTCGGAACGTCACAGAGGCAGATTTAAAGGATCTCCTTTGAGTCCTAAGAAAAAGAAAGGAAAGAAGAAGTCCTGATGTTATTTCTTTTTTTTTTTTTTTTCTTTAATTTATTTTTGTGATGTTTCTGACCATTTCTTCCCTTAATTTCAGGTGTATGACAACTATAGCAAGGAGAGCTGCAATTTTTAAATTATTATCTGTATGTTCTGCTAATATTTTTTGTTTGCAGGAATGTGGTCTCTCTGAACATCCTAAATGTGCTGACTGGGAATATGGTCCTAAAGTATGGTCTTGATCTTCTGATAGGAATGGGGGGGTGGACATTTTGTTTAAGGGGTTTAGTTTTTCTATCCTTAATGTAGTTCATATTGTCCCAGGTCGGGTACTTTTGGTTAGTTTTAGTTTTTGTGGGACTGTTTTTCGTTTGTTTAATGTATATGCTTCTCCAAATAGGGTAGAACGTTTGCTTAATTTTGAAACTTTAAAGTTTTTTCTGCCAGGTCGAGAGCCAACTTTTTTGGTTGGCGATTTTAATTGTATTATTAAAAATGGGGACAGAGAGGGAGGGAGTGATTGTAGGGTGGATAGCTCAGGGAAGTTTTTACTTGATTTGCTTAAATCTTTTGGTTTGAAGGATGCCTTCGGGTCTGTTTCTTTTTCAGGGGAGGGTTTTACTTTCTTTAGTGATAGTGGTGGGATAAAATCTCGAATTGATTTTTGTTTTTTTCTTTAAAGCGGATGCCCTTTACGGATCATGCCCTTTTGATGTGTAAGGTGAATTGTGTTTTGAAGATCAAGTATGGTAAGGGTATTTGGAAACTGAATGTGGATTTGTTAGAAGATGAGAAGTTTAAGCGTCAGTTTGTTTGGATGTATGAAAGGTGGCGTGAAAGAAAATGTGATTTTAGTAATGTGCTTATGTGGTGGGAATGGTTGAAGGTGGAAATAAAGAGGTTTTTTTTTATTAAGAAAGGCTGTGAGAAAGCTAGAATGGAAAGGGATTTGTATGATAAATGGTATCTGAGGTTGTTGTATTTGTATGAATTGAGAAATTGTGGAATTGATGTGCATGAGGAAATTGCTGAAGCAAGAAAGATAATTAAAAAGTGTATGCATGAAAAAGGAAAGAAAATTGTTTTTATGGCAAGATTGGAGAAAATGGAAAAGGATGAGTCTTGTAGTAAATATTTTTTTAAGAAAGCTTTTGAAGGAAAGACTGGTTTTGTTAGTGTTTTTGATAAGGTTGAGTGTGAAGTTAATGGTACGGATGGTGTTTTGCGTGAAGTTCATGAGTTTTACAGTGAGTTGTATAAAGAAAAAACAAGAGATGTTTTATTGGAAAATGAGTTGTTGGAAAACATTGAGGTTAAGTTGGAAAAATATGATAATGATTTGTTAGAAAGGGATCTAAGTTTGGATGAGATTGCAGAGGTTGTTAGGAGTTTTAAGAATGGGAAGGTACCTGGTTGTAATGGTTTGCCTGTTGAATTTTATACTTGTTTTTGGAATTTGATTGGGGTGGATATGTTGGATGTTTGTAAGTTTGTTTTTAGAATGAATGTTTTGCCTGTTTCAATGAGGAAAGGTTTGATTGTTTTGTTATTTAAAAAGGGTGATAAGAGAGATTTGAGGAATTGGAGGACGATTACGTTGTTGAATGTTGACTATAAGGTTATTGCAAAGGTGTTGGCAAATAGAATGCGTGGAGTGATTGGTAAGGTTATGGGTGAAGAGCAAGTGTGTGCTGTTCCTGGGCGTCAGATTTCTGAAAGTTTGTTGTTACTACACAATGTACTGTGGTATGTGAGGGAGAGGATGAGGTCTGTTGCTGTTGCTATTGTGGATTTTGAAAAAGTGTATGATAGGGTAGTGCATGATTTTATGTTTCATGTTTTAGAACGTTTAGGTTTTTCTGGTAAGATTATTGGAAGGTTTAAATGTTTGTATAGTGATATTGTGAGTCAAGTCCAGGTTAATGGTTTTTTGACTGAGGAATTTTGTGTTAAATCTGGAGTGCGTCAAGGATGTCCTTTGTCTCCTGTGTTATTTGTATGTGTCATTGAGCCATTATTAACTAGTTTGAGGAAGGATAAATTAGTTAGAGGTGTGAGTGTTCCTGGTAGTAATGGAAGGTGTTTAAAAGTGATTGGGTATATGGATGATGTGAGTGTGGTATGTGAGACTCAGGCTGGTTTGAGGAGGGTGAAAACTTTAGTTGAATGTTTTTGTATGGCAAGTGGTTTCAGAGTTAATTGGAATACGTGTAAAGTTAAAGTTTTTGGTAATGATAGGGAGATTGATTCCTGTGGATGGCCTGTGACTGAAGGTGCAATTGAGGTGTTGGGTGTGAAATTTGATGTGGATTTGAAAGGCTTGGAAAGTTGGGAGAATGTTTTTGATAAAGTGAGTAGAAAACTTCAGTTTTGGTCTTTAAGGACTTTATCTTTGGAAGGAAAAATGTTAGTTATTAAATCGGTTTTGATCCCTATTATGTTATATTTGGCATTAGTTTTTCCGCCACCTGAGAGGATTTTTCGAAGAATTTTGAGAGTGTTGTTTTCTTTTTTCTGGAGTTCTGGTATGGAGCATTTGAAAAGAGATGTTGTTGTTAAGAGTAAGAATGTTGGTGGTAAGGGTTTTCCAAATGTGGAGAGATTTTTGGCTGTGAAATATGTAAGTAGGTGTGTGGTTCTGAGTGGTAAGGATAGCATGGCTGGTTGTATGGTAAAGTATGCTTGTCAAAATGTTTTAAGACGATATGGTTTATTTGAGATTGATAGAAAGAAACCGGTATGTTTTGCTGTTCCATGTTTTTATGTAAGGGTGGAATGTTGGATTAAAAAATATGGTTTGGAGAATGTTAGTAGGGAGATGTGGTGTGCAAACAGAATGGTATTGAAAATGTTGGAGAAGAAGGAAGGTCTTGAGTTGATTGGGGGTTTGAATGAAAATGAATGTGTGTTGGTATGGAAAAATGTGTGTAATAAGTATTTGATGAATAGGCAGAAAGATATTAGTTGGATGAGTGTGCATAAGTGTTTGCCAACAAGGGATTTTCAGAGAATGCGTCGTTTAGTGGCTTCAGAAGTGTGTCCTAGAGATGGTTGTTTTCAAAGCGAGAGTGTTATTCATTTGTTTTGGAATTGTGAGTATGCTAGGGATGTTTGGAGAAGTTTGAAAAGGATGATTAAGGGTTTGACTGGAGTGCAGTTTTTTACTTTTAATATGATGATGTATGGTTTGTGTGGAAGTGGTGTGGAAAATGAGAAAGCAAGATTGATATGGTTGTTGGCATGTTGTGTGAAGGAGGTGTTGTGGGATGTGCGTAATATTTTGATTTTTAAGAAAGAGGTAGTTACTGTAGGTAATTGTGTGGGTATGATACGTGGGAATTTGTTTTTGTATTTTTCTTTTGATAGGAGGCGATATGGGGAATTAGATTCTGAAGGCACCTGGAAGACAAAGAAGTGGAAGGATTGGATTATTTAGTTTTTGGGGTTTTTTTTTCCTCCAGTTTGTTTTTGTCTGTATTTGAAATATGTTTAATTTTATTTTGTGTGATTATTTAAGTTTAATGTTTGCATTTTTTTTTTTCTGATGACAAAAATTTGGGTCAATATTTCAGTTTTGTAACAAGAGATTTTTAGTTTGCATTTGTTATTGTGATTTTATTTTGTATATATGCATATATGATTATTTTTCTAATAAAAGAATTACGAAATGATCAGCTGAGGTTGCTTCTCGGGCCTTTGGCTTGGATCAAGTGCAGTTTTCTGTGCTTGGTCTTGGTTGAAAGATTTGCTGCCTGGAGACCTGCTCCTTCGTCCTGGGGTCCTTTCCCTTTGGGGTTTGGGCTCCTGCTGCTATTGGGGGGGTGGCTACTCCTTAGGTGTAGAGCAACTGCGTAGCAGGGCCATCCCCTTGGCCTTGTGGCATCGTCCCTGGATTTCAGCCACATGCTGATTTTGGGGGGGCGCTCTGCCTAAAGAGGCAATAGGGCAAATATGGCTACCAATGTGCCAAATGTTCCCCATACACTTCGGGTGTTGATTTCTGAGGACTTTTGAGAGAAGATTGGTTTGGCTCATGTCCAGCAGGTGGTTTTTGAGGGTGTTTTGAAGATGCCAAGAGCAAGTTTGCATTGTGTTCAGTCATTCCCTTCAAGAGGGATTTTTGATGTGGCTTTCACCGATGAGCATTATTTACAGACCTGCTATCAACGGACTATTGATATGGCTGCTGCTCCAGAGTTGGTTGGCATGAAATTTGTTGCCTGTGTGCAGAGGGAAATTCGTCTGTTTCTTTGTCGCTACTTTGATGATGTTCAAGGAGGTAGCAAGCGGAAGAATCAGTTTGGGACTTTCAATGAAAAGCGCAGATTCTGGGTGCGGTTTGTGCCAAATGAATTAGGTATTGATGGAAAGAAACACCCTCCACAGACTTTCGCCATTGGTGGAAATAGAGGTTTCCTATACTATGATGACATGCCTCTTTTTTGCCGTAGTTGCAACCTGTTTGGTCACATTGCTGAAAATTGCCCAGGTGCCAGATGTCGAAATTGCGGTGAGGAGGATCATCTTGTTGCCCACTGTAGTAAACGCCGGACCTGTGACCTGTGTGATTCTTCAAGTCATCTGTGCAGGATGTGTCCTTTGATGATGTTTCAGGGGCTTGATAGAGTGAAGCCTTCCTATGCTGATGTTGCAAAAAAAACATCTTCAGTTGCAGTTGAGCCATCTGTGAATGAGGAGGAGGTCTCTGATGAGGCATTGAACTCTATATTACCTCTTTTATGTAAGAAATCTGCAGTTGGGGTCCCTGTCGGAGAGGTGTCTGATGCTCCTGTGGTGGTTCCTGTGGCTGAGAAGGTAGAGGAAGCCCAATCTCATCTTCATGAGGTGGATCTTGCTACATCTAATATGATAGCTGCTTCAGGTGTTCTTGAAGCCCTGTTGCCTAATTCTGTGGATGATACTGTTGCTGTTCCTGGGACAGAGAATTTTTCCTTCACTGAGTCATCTTGTGATGCTGCTCCTGATGCTGTTCTTGGTGAAGGGGAGAACATTGATTGGTCTGCTGTTGTGTCCTCTAGTTCTGAGGAGGATATGGACACTGAAGGGAAAAAATCTGCTTCCAAGCGAAAAATAGATGCGGATTCTGATGGATGGGAGAGTCCTGATTTGAATCTTCCAGTAGTTAAGGGTGCAGATCCAGATACTACAAGTGATGCTGACTCTTTAATTTCAGAGTTCCCTTCTGTCTCTACTAAATACATTCCTTCTGACTCAAGCCAGTATATAGGTGACTTTTCTGATGCCTCGTCTGTTGGTTATCTAGATAAAAGAGATGTGAACCAACTTGCTGAAGTTACTGGTTATGAGGCTGGCAAGGGGGAGCCTAGGAGGCCGGAACGTCACAGAGGCAGATTTAAAGGATTTCCTTTGAGTCCTAAGAAAAAGAAAGGAAAGAAGAAGTCCTGATGTTATTTCTTTTTTTGTTTTTCTTTAATTTATTTTCGTGATGTTTCTGACCATTTCTTCCCTTAATGTCAAGTGTATGACAACTATAGCAAGGAGAGCTGCAATTTTTAAATTATTATCTGTATGTTCTGCTAATATTTTTTGTTTGCAGGAATGTGGTCTCTCTGAACATCCTAAATGTGCTGACTGGGAATATGGTCCTAAAGTATGGTCTTGTTCTTCTGATAGGAATGGGGGGGTGGGAGTTTTGTTTAAGGGGTTTAGTTTTTCTATCCTTAATGTAGTTCATATTGTCCCAGGTTGGGTACTTTTGGTTAGTTTTAGTTTTTGTGGCACTGTTTTTCGTTTGTTTAATGTATATGCTTTTCCAAATAGGGTAGAACGTTTGCTTAATTTTGAAACTTTAAAGTTTTTTCTGCCAGGTCGAGAGCCAACTTTTTTGGTTTGGGATTTTAATTGTATTATTAAGAATGGGGACAGAGAGGGTGGGAGTGATTGTAGGGTGGATAGCTCAGGGAAGTGTTTACTTGATTTGCTTAAATCTTTCGGGTTGAAGGATGCCTTCGGGTCTGTTTCTTTTTCAGGGGAGGGTTTTACTTTCTTTAGTGCTAGTGGTGGGATAAAATCTCGAATTGATTTTTGTTTTTTATCTAAATTTTTATGTGTTGATGATTTTTCTTTAAAGCGGATGCCCTTTACAGATCATACCCTTTTGATGTGTAAGGTGAATTGTGATTTGAAGATCAAGTATGGTAAGGGTGTTTGGAAACTGAATGTGGATTTGTTAGAAGATGAGAAGTTTAAGCGTCAGTTTGTTTGGATGTATGAAAGGTGGCGTGAAAGAAAATGTGATTTTAGTAATGTGCTTATGTGGTGGGAATGGTTGAAGGTGGAAATAAAGAGGTTTTTTATTAAGAAAGGCTGTGAGAAAGCTAGAATGGAAAGGGAGTTGTATGATAAATGGTTTCTGAGGTTGTTGTATTTGTATGAATTGAGAAATTGTGGTATTGATGTGCATGAGGAAATTGCTGAAGCAAGAAAGATAATTAAAAAGTGTATGCATGAAAAAGGAAAGAAAATTGTTTTTATGGCAAGATTGGAGAAAATGGAAAAGGATGAGTCTTGTAGTAAATATTTTTTTAAGAAAGCTTTTGAAGGAAAGACTGGTTTTGTTAGTGTTTTTGATAAGGTTGAGTGTGAAGTTAATGGTACGGATGGTGTTTTGCGTGAAGTTCATGAGTTTTACAGTGAGTTGTATAAAGAAAAAACAAGAGATGTTTTATTGGAAAATGAGTTGTTGGAAAACATTGAGGTTAAGTTTGAAAAATATGATAATGATTTGTTAGGAAGGGGTCTAAGTTTGGATGAGATTGCAGAGGTTGTTAGGAGTTTTAAGAATGGGAAGGTACCTGGTTGTGATGGTTTGCCTGTTGAATTTTATACTTGTTTTTGGAATTTGATTGGGGTTGATGTGTTGGATGTTTGTAATTTTTTTTTTAAATGAATGTTTTGTCTGTTTCAATGAGGAAAGGTTTGATTGTTTTGTTATTTAAAAAGGGTGATAAGAGAGATTTGAGGAATTGGAGGCCGATTACGTTGTTGAATGTTGATTATAAGGTTATTGCAAAGGTGTTGACAAATAGAATGCGTGGAGTGATTGGTAAGTGTTAGGTGTCCCCTTCAGGGGGTAAGTGTCAGTGCAGGCCAAAGCCTGGGGCCTAGTGTACCACCTGAGGCATATGTAGATTACCTGATAAGGGCCCCTTAGAATGACTCAGACCACGCAGCATTATGATCGAAAGCCAATTCTGTTTATTGCACAGTGCAAGCCTTTCTTATAGTGACATACAGGGTTAAGGGAATGACACGTTAGGACCACGTCATCTCGTACCATATTTCATGAACAAAAGAAGCTTACAAAAATACATGAGAAAAAGAGGAGTATGAAGGAGTGTTTCTTATGACAGTAGCAAAAATATATCTGTGCGCATATTTCAGCCTAAAGCAAGGTCGTTTGGCCATCTTACCTAGATAACAGACTTCCAGGCGCCTTGCCAGGAACCTTCTACAAGGCCAGTAATACTAATACAATTTTACTAACATCAGCATATTTTCTCACTACATAATAACTGCTATAATAAATTCTAATTATTACAAAATGGATGCTAATCATCACAAGATGGCTGCGGGGAACAAGATGGCTGCAGTCAGGTTCATATCACCCCTAACATACCATCCTTTTATTCTAACAGAATAACATAAAAATAGACAGGCATAGAAAATTAGTAAAGCCTTATATTATGGTAACAGAACTCTATGAGAATAATAAAGAGAAAAATATTCGCATGTCGTGATATACTTTTATAGGCTAATTGTCACTGCATATAGGTACAGTCCCTCCAATACCTTCCATCTATCCTCCAGCCTTCCCAGAACTACCGGTCTACCAGCACAGAGACCCAACCAGCCCCCATCTACCCCCAAACAACGCTGCATCTTCTATCTCTCCACCTGCATTGCTAGCACCCCCCCAATATGTCCAACAGTTCCTTTTCCACAGTAAAGCATGACATAGCAACAGCACAACTGTCTCTAGGTGGCCTCTGAATACTTTAAGAACAGTCTTTGTCCATTTGAGAGCGCTGCACCTTAACACTTTGCTATAATACAATTCTCCAACAGTTCATTTGCAGTAGGGGTGCTTATCCACGGTTCTTCCGCAGGGAGATACTGGACGTCTGATGGTTTGTTCATGGGGTAGACAAGGCAACCAGTGGATACCCATGGCAAGCAAACACTCGAGTCACAGGGAGCCTAGGAAGCAAACAGAAACAGTACAGGATGAGTACACACCGCAATACAATCACAATTATGTCCAAATAAAACGTCACTTTCATCCTATGTCATTTAAAATCAAACAAAACATTGTTGATATATAATACAACCTAAATACATTGATATTTTTTCAGAGAATAATTTACAACTTCTCTATACACTTTTAAATGATACTTCATGAATACTACGCAAGTGAAAACCTGTCAGACTTCCTCAAGGGCCTGAATGTTTATGCTAAAACTTATGCTAAGGCCTGCCCTGTTGTAAGAATGGAAAAAAGAAAACAGTCAATGAAAATAAATGAATTTCTTTACAATATCACTTTGAACTTCTAAAAAATAAAAGAACCTTGTGTTGCTTTATTCTGGATGGCTGCTATCTATAATGCTTATAATTCTCCAACCATGATCCTAATATTCAACAATCTCATCTGATATAAACACTACTAGTTTACTAATTATTTTATGCAACCTAAATTCTCTCACACTCCTGTATGAGGACAGCATATAAACAGAACATCATTTAAAACTACAAGCTCTTTTAAAGGTAAACACATCTTGATGGTAAGAATTACTCTCTTTGAAAAACATCAGGAATGACCAAATTCACTTTGCAGATACCATACTAATTAAAAAAAGGGAAAAAATACCTTTGCTTTCATAAACTATAATTATGCTATTCCCTGAACAAACATTTCTCTGTATATTTACTATAAACTTCTAGCTTAGACGTGTCCTCCTTATGTTCTAAAGGGTGAAGGGTCTAAAATATTATTCTATGTTGCAGCATTTTCCTTGAACATATTTTCTTATACTCAGTGGGCCATTCAATAGGGTACAATACTGCAAAGTTCACAGTTACCTTTATCTAAAAAGTTACTATGTTAAGCACATAAACTACAATGTGCACTAATACCAATGAAGCATATGATTTCTTAGACCAAATATGATCAATAAAAATAAAACAAATTCAAGAAAATACAAAACAAGCAATATAAGGAATGGAGTTAAAACAATACTCCCCTAATTTAATTGGTTGATCCTGTAACAGCATAACAGGACTTCCATATCGAGCGGTAAGGCACAGTCCAGAGAAGGATAGTCTTTATGTCCTGAAGACACACATCAGAGAAAACAGTCATGGATTACCCAGAGTCCAGTTCTGGGGCTGGTACCAGCATGCAAAGCAAAGAATGGATCCAAAGATAGTTCAGTAACTTTTTTTTTACTGCAGTATGATGGTTAAAACAAGCTTGACAAAAGGTCTTTCATCTTTATCTTTTCTTTCTTTAAAGGTTTACTTGCTTTCAATCTTTAATCTTTTGAAGAGTGCACTTATGGAATTTTGCCTGTACAGATTTTACCTAAATATGGAAACTCAAAAATAATTCAGTTAGTGTGTTCCAATCTCTGAAGACAGCATACTCTTATCCTGCAAATACAAATATAGTGTTAAGAACCACATAGAAAAATAAAACATTTTAGGCATCTGAAATATGAGAGCAAAATAAAACACAGAAAGACAATAAAAAGATCTAATCCACCAGGGAGGGAAAAAAAAGGAGTGGGGTGTGGGTGTACAGGCTACGACCGGGGTGGCCAGCAAGGTAGATGCTTTTCCGTGGCCAGATTCCCAATGAATGAAAGTTCTAGACAATCCTAGGGACGTAGTGCACCCTGCATAGGGGTAAGACAAGGAAATTTTAGGGCACAGCTGGTGGTTAGACAATAACATTGTACGAGGAGATTCAAAACGTTTTAGGTTCACCTCCTAAAAGCAATCACCCCCATTACATAACGATATTCATCAATACTCATCAATACTTCTCCCATGTTTGCGTGAAACATCTCATGTGACACGCAAACACAAGATAACAAGAAACTAAACGATAACTCATGCACTCCACTCATGCAGAGACAATTCTCAATAGCAAGCAAAATGAAAAACACTTCACAATTCAATATGCTGTCCACAAAAGAGAAAAACATAACAAACAATGAAAACCAATCGTTCTTGTCTTACACAAAACGAAACATTAGCTGCTGACACAAATTTCAAACAACTACAATTAACTTAGAATGCAACACATATTCTGACATTTGCTGAAATGCAACACACTCAGAACATGACAAACAATTAAAAACATCCACTATGTACAAAACTTTAATATCACACAAAGAAAGCAATCACAGCAGATGCCCAAGAAACTTAAGTTGCAGATTGCACAAATAAAATTGCGCTTATTTGGGAAAGATCAGATAACCACAGTAGCCACTGTTAAAGGGACATTCTAGGATAAATGAAAATTCATTATTCAGATAGGACTTTTAATTTTAACCAACCTTCCTAGATTAAACCAAACATAGGTAGGCTTATATGCTATTTTTTTTTTAAACCTTTGAGGACTGCCTCTCATCACAGGCTGTATAAATCTCATTACAACACCAAGAGACAGAATACACGTAAGCCATATAAATAAAACCAAAACTGTGAACAGATAAATTAGCTAGTTATATAAATGCAGTAGAATCAGATAAAATGTGCATCATTTGTTTGCTGACCCCTATTGCCTTAATTAGGGGTGTTTATTTGTAGACACCTTATAGACCACGGCTTAGCTGTTAAGCAGCAATCAAAGTCATTGCAATAATAGTGGTAGACTAGTTAATAACCAAATAACTATATATATTTTAAAGTGTCACTGGAATCACTTCATTAGAATTAAGTTATGCTGCAAAAAAATATCTGCTATCTGAACAGCAAATTTAAAATAAATATATACAAAGAAAGGTCTCTAAAAATATATTTAGCAAAATACTAATACAGGGTTATTGCACTGGTTCTTTAAATAAGAAAATGACAATTTTCTATTGCTCCGTCTACGCACTGAGCTCTGATTTTCCAGACAAATATAAGATAATATGCCGCTTGTATAACAAGTCATGGACAATACATTAATAGCAACACCTTGTTACAGTGAACCGTCCCTTTAAGGACTAACCATTCATCACGCAAATTACATATGTATATCCTAACCATAATTTAGGCTGCTTGTATGATTTACCACACCAATTTCACCTCTGTACTGTAGCATGACCTGCAGATTAATTTACTTGCAACAAAAACGGACGCCCTTTTAGAAAAACTTTCAATTACAGCCTATAAATATATTTCATTGTGTGCACCCACGCCGTGCACAGACCTTACAAATACAACATACGTTAACCCATTAATCATACCAGAAACAATTTCATATTTACCAGAGCGTGACAAAAATCACACACCATCGCACTTTCAAAGCCGTTACTTCACTTGCAAAAACAATATCATATCTTTACATGCCGCCACACAATTATCACTTAAAACTAAAACTGCATATGAATACCACATACTTAAAACATGCTGGTGACTTTGAAATACAGTTACATAAAATAACATTACAAAATATCTTCTTAAAACGTCTGATTTCCCAACAGAGAAACATAAGGAAACATTCTTACGATACAGACACACAAGTTCATTCCATCTCGCATACCAGAGATTCACTCCCTTTTCTCCTTTCTCATAAAAACATCTAATTTCTAGCGTACGACATACATATATATATATATATAAAAAACACTAGATTAACTTTTCACCATTTCCACAATGCATTTTTTCTTTTTTTCCGAAACCCCACAAAATGGCCACTTTTGCAGGGTTTGAGACAATCATTTTCAAATAATACAAAGTAAATCTGTTACACGCATACCACAGTGAGAACCTACAGACCATCACACATTATGCATCTCAATATACAAAATTTCAGTTTTGTTACTGCAAGCAAACAAAAAAATCTTACAAACGGAGACAGGATTTCTTTTCTCTCTTTTTTTTTTTCTTTTCTGAGCTATGTGCGCGCTCAGTGGTGGCCCCCCTTCTTTGCCTGCTACATTCTTTAACACAGAGATTTCTCTATTTATCAAACAGCAGTACTTACTGACAGTGTTTTTAAAAAAATATTTCTGTCTTTTGCAGAAACTATTAACTCTTCTTTTCTTTTACCTTATACATGTAATTTTCTCTGTGCATTCTTATCTATGAGCAGTTCCCCTTTCTCAATACAATAATAACATGCACAGCCACTTAATATTTTCTACGCACAGCATAATTTTATATAGCAGCAAAAGCAAGCATCAGATATCAACATGAGCTTCAGGTGGGTAGCAAAACTCTATTATGGGAATGAATATGGGAAACTTCAAAACACGTGAGACTTACTCACTTCACTGCCAAGTTCGCCCGGGGGACCTTATCTTAAAAGAACCTCCCGTCAACTAGCATTCATATATTACTTGCGCGCTTATCACCGACAGGACTCACAATACCTGTCGTGTCCCAGCACAGGACTGATTACCTGTCTGGAGGGGTATCACAACTGCCGGCAGGACTTTAACCTCCGCAAACCTGTGCTTCAACCACAGGAACCCCTTTAACCTTATATCATTATCATCAACACCTATTACCAGACTAAATTTAGGTTCAAATTCACAGAAAGAAAGCATGGTAAAAGCACTCATAGTTACTCCCTGCGAATCCCACTTTCCTGACGCCAAAACTGTTAGGTGTCCCCTTCAGGGGGTAAGTGTCAGTGCAGGCCAAAGCCTGGGGCCTAGTGTACCACCTGAGGCATATGTAGATTACCTGATAAGGGCCCCTTAGAATGACTCAGACCACGCAGCATTATGATCGAAAGCCAATTCTGTTTATTGCACAGTGCAAGCCTTTCTTATAGTGACATACAGGGTTAAGGGAATGACACGTTAGGACCACGTCATCTCGTACCATATTTCATGAACAAAAGAAGCTTACAAAAATACATGAGAAAAAGAGGAGTATGAAGGAGTGTTTCTTATGACAGTAGCAAAAATATATCTGTGCGCATATTTCAGCCTAAAGCAAGGTCGTTTGGCCATCTTACCTAGATAACAGACTTCCAGGCGCCTTGCCAGGAACCTTCTACAAGGCCAGTAATACTAATACAATTTTACTAACATCAGCATATTTTCTCACTACATAATAACTGCTATAATAAATTCTAATTATTACAAAATGGATGCTAATCATCACAAGATGGCTGCGGGGAACAAGATGGCTGCAGTCAGGTTCATATTACCCCTAACAGTAAGGTTGTGGGTGAAGAGCAAGTGTGTGCTGTTCCTGGGCGTCAGATTTCTGAAAGTTTGTTGTTACTACGTGATGTACTGTGGTATGTGAGGGAGAGGATGAGGTCTGTTGCTGTTGCTTTTGTGGATTTTGAAACAGCATATGATAGGGTAGTGCATGATTTTATGTTTCATGTTTTAGAACGTTTAGGTTTTTCTGGTAAGATTATTGGATGGTTTAAATGTTTGTATAGTGATATTGTGAGTCAAGTCCAGGTTAATGGTTTTTTGACTGAGGAATTTTGTGTAAAATCTGGAGTGCGTCAAGGATGTCCTTTGTCTCCTGTGTTATTTGTATGTGTCATTGAGCCATTATTAACTAGTTTGAGGAAGGATAAATTAGTTAGAGGTGTGAGTGTTCCTGGTAGTAATGGAAGGTGTTTAAAAGTGATTGGGTATATGGATGATGTGAGTGTGGTATGTGAGACTCAGGCTGGTTTGAGGAGGGTGAAAACTTTAGTTGAATGTTTTTGTATGGCAAGTGGTTTCAGAGTTAATTGGAATAAATGTAAAGTTAAAGTTTTTGGTAATGATAGGGAGATTGATTCCTGTGGATGGCCTGTGACTGAAGGTGCAATTGAGGTGTTGGGTGTGAAATTTGATGTGGATTTGAAAGGCTTGGAAAGTTGGGAGAATGTTTTTGATAAAGTGAGTAGAAAACTTCAGTTTTGGTCTTTAAGGACTTTATCTTTGGAAGGAAAAATGTTAGTTATTAAATCGGTTTTGATCCCTATTATGTTATATTTGGCGTTAGTTTTTCCGCCACCTGAGAGGATTTTTCGGAGAATTTTGAGAGTGTTGTTTTCTTTTTTCTGGAGTTCTGGTATGGAGCGTTTTAAAAGAGATGTGGTTGTTAAGAGTAAGAATGTTGGTGGTAAGGGTTTTCCAAATGTGGAGAGATTTTTGGCTGGTAAATATGTTAGTAGGTGTGTGGTTCTGAGTGGTAAGGATAGCATGGCTGGTTGTATGGTAAAGTATGCTTGTGGAAATGTTTTAAGACGATATGGTTTATTTGAGATTGATAGAAAGAAACCGGTATGTTTTGCTGTTCCGTGGTTTTATGTAAGGGTGGAATGTTGGATTAAAAAATATGGTTTGGAGAATGTTAGTAGGGAGATGTGGTGTGCAAACAGAATGGTGTTGAAAATGTTGGAGAAGAAGGAAGGTCTTGAGTTGATTGGGGGTTTGAATGAAAATGAATGTGTGTTGGTATGGAAAAATGTGTGTAATAAGTATTTGATGAATAGGCAGAAAGATATTAGTTGGATGAGTATGCATAAGTGTTTGCCAACAAGGGATTTTCAGAGAATGCGTAGTTTAGTGGCTTCAGAAGTGTGTCCTAGAGATGGTTGTTTTCAAAGCGAGAGTGTTATTCATTTGTTTTGGAATTGTGAGTATGCTAGGGATGTTTGGAGAAGTTTGAAAAGGATGATTAAGGGTTTGACTGGAGTGCAGTTTTTTACTTTTAATATGATGATGTATGGTTTGTGTGGAAGTGGTGTGGAAAATGAGAAAGCAAGATTGATATGGTTGTTGGCATGTTGTGTGAAGGAGGTGTTGTGGGATGTGCGTAATATTTTGATTTTTAAGAAAGAGGTAGTTACTGTAGGTAATTGTGTGGGTATGATCCGTGGGAAGTTGTTTTTGTATTTTTCTTTTGATAGGAGGCAATATGGGGAATTAGATTCTGAAGGCATCTGGAAGACAAAGAAGTGGAAGGATTTGATTATTTAGGTTTTTTTTTTTTTGTTTTTTTTTTTTGTTTGTTTTTTCCCTCTAGTTTGTTTTTGTCTGTATTTGAAATATGTTTAATTTTATTTTGTGTGATTATTTAAGTTTAATGTTTGCATTTTGTTTTTTTTCTGATGACAAAAATTTGGGTCAATATTTTAGTTTTTTAACAAGAGATATTTTGTTTGCATTTTTTATTATGATTTTATTTTGTATATATGCATATATGATTATTTTTCTAATAAAAGAATTATGAAACGTACGTCTGGGGTTTTGCCATTTCTCTTGTTTAGAGAGGGATTGCCTGGTATTTCGGGGTTGGACTGTACTGTGAAGTCAGGATCAGACTGATATGCTACAGGAAAGTTCTTCTCTGTGAAAGGCACATATTGAGCAACAAAAGGCTGCTTCTAAGGTGGTATCTAGCCATAGAACAAGCTATTATGCTATTGTTCGTTCCCAGGTTGAGCGCTTCTCTCTTTTTATTTATGCAAATTATGACACTTAGGGAAGTCTCCCTAAGTGTGATGCAGGAATCCAGACATGGACCCGTTGCTCAGTGTGCCTGTGTGTTTTTTGAGCATTCAGTGTACTTAAAATATAATTTAGCAATTATTTTTTCCTTTAAGCAAAAAAAGAGCTAATTATGTACAATGTATTAATACAACAATGAGGCTTGTGAGCTTATCAATGGCTTCACACATGACCCTCACATAGAAACGTATTGGTCCGGAAACTCGCTTAACTTCTAAAGTGTCTCTGACATTTTAAAAATGGACGGGACCTATCGGGTATAAGAAGTGAGCCTGGTGTCACAAAATATTCACTCTTGAAAAGGTTCCATTGCACACGGAATGAAACGTACGTCGAGGATTTTTATTGGAGAACCTCTTTCCCAGTGAGTCTACCGCACCCAGAATTTGTACCGGGAGCGAAATAGCCGAGAGTATCAGGTTTCCGTTTTGCTAGCACTGCTTAGTGCATTGTATTAAGACACAGGTCTTACTGGAAGATCCGGGCGGGTTCCGGGCTACAATTAAAAGACTTGCAATCCCAAGAAGCTGTTACGGACACTCGAGGAGACTAAACCTGGTAGCCAGACGTCTGGTAATTCACCAACCCTTTGATGATATCACGTATCGTTTTGCCTGTTTTTAACATTTATCTTGTAAGTAACTACCCATTGTCAGGGGCTCTAATAAATTATTTTTAATCCTGCACATAGATCCTGTGTTGCGCTTCTCTCGTTTTTTCTACTTTCTCTATAATTTACGCTATGCATATTTAATAGGATTTACTCCTGTGTAATTTACATTTTTGATAAAATAAGATGTTTGGTGAAGAATGTTGCTATGATTTTTGATGCAACTTAACAATATTTTTTTTCCTTTGTACTTTTGTGTGAATGGTTCAATTATTCATTTTGTAAGATTTTTAAAGTACAAATTTCATTGTGCACTTTTGTAATGTAAGCATCTCCTCACCATACAAAAATGCAGTATACGCCCCTTAGCGATACACTCTGCTTTCAGGGTAGAAAGTGGCTTTAGATAATTCCATCAGGGAAATAGAGGGACTTTCAAGCATTCTTTAATAATCTCGCCAGCCCAGAGACCTTTCGATATTTGAGTCCTAAGTATTGGAATTTGGTATACAGACATAGATAATATAAAGAAGCTTGTTTTATGATTTTCTTGAAAGCTCAACTCAATTTAATGGTTTGTGGTTTCAAAGAACAAAGTCAACTATTTAATTTACAAAAATAAACCCAAAAATGCATTTTCTTATTTATTTTAAACTCTGCAACTGGTATGACAAGTCATTACAAACACATAAAGTGAAAAACAATTTTACAGTATGTTCTCCCTATTAAGAATGTATTTTACAGTCTCAGTATTTAATATACTTTCTAAAATGCCTGTACCTAGAGAGACAAAGAAATGTGTTTACTTGCTGATATCATTTATTGGTTTTGAAGAATCAGATTAATCATTGCATGAGGTATGGATCAACTCTGCATTTAAATATGAGATGAAAGTCCCTTTTATAGCACATCATTTTTTAAAGGAAATAAAAGCCATTCATCTCTATTTATTGGACTGGCTAACACAGGTTCACCTGCCAGCATTTATTCAAATGATCTAAAACTGTGCTTTTGTACATATATTTTATTTACCCTTCATTAAAAAGAAAATTTGTATCAACCACTAATAGTTTGTAACAGCAATAACTGTGTGATACAAACTAGAATGCATTTTAAAGCCTTCTATATACAAAAGATATCATTGCAATCATTCTGTACAACTGTATCTTTATACTATTAGACTAATTGTTTGTATTTATTTTTCTCTGGTAACAAAGCAAACAGATAAATACTAATTTTAGTGAAAAATAGTTACAGCAGAATGAACGCAGTGTCATTCTGTAACATCTAGATGGCAAATTTACATTTAAATATAAACAAGTAATAATTATATTATCCAATAAACAAAGTGAACATTAAAGACAAAATTCATAAAAACTAATTCAAATAAAGCTGTATTTTCTAATAGTTTATCTTTATTTCTGTGTTAGTGTTTTGTGTTTATTTTGCTTCTGGTTTACAATTAAATTAAATAAAAGCTTTAGCATCTAATTAATCTTTTTTTCATTAACCCCAGTGTTTTGTACATTTTTGCAATATAAACATTTACATAATATACAAAATATTTTTACTATTTTATTCATTTCTGAGTAGTTTTTTTTCTTAGTAATTGTCTGTTTAAAAGGGACAGTGAATGTCAGTATTAAACTTTTATGATTCATATAGCACAAACAAATTTAAATAACTTTTCAATTCACTTCCATTATCAGATTTACTTTATACTCTCTTTGTCTCATTTGTTGAAAAGATATTCTCAGGAGATGTCTTTTGTCATTGGCTATCATTAATGTGTTGAGGTAGCGTCCAGTAGTGCATTGTTGCTCATTTAACAAAATATACCAAGAGGATAAAGCAAATTTTATTGTAGAAGTAAATTCAAATTTGTTTAAAATGTTGCGCTCTATCTGAATCAAGAAATAAAGGTGAGGTTACATTTCCCTTTAAAGGGACACTATACCCAAATGTTTCATGATTCAGATAGAGCATGCAATTTTAAGCAACTTTCTAATTTACTCCTATTATCAATTTCTGTTCATTCTCTTGCTAGCTTTATTTAAAAAGCAGGAATGTGATGCATAGGAGCCGGCCCATTTTTGGTTGAGAACCTGGGTTATGCTTGCTTATTGGTGAGTAAATGTAAGCCTCCAATAAGCAAGCGCTATCCATAGTGCTGAACCTAAAATGGGCTGGCTGCTAAGATTTACATTCCTGCTTTTAAAATAAAGATAGCAAGAGAACAAATAAAAATTGATAATAGGAGTAAATTAGAAAGTTGCTTAAAATATCATGCTCTATCTGAATCACGAAAGAAAAAAATTGGGTTTAGTGTCCCTTTAAGTATTTTACTTAATAAATGGCTAGATTATGAGTTTTGCGTTATGAGCAGATCGGTACTAACTTGCAAGTTATTTCCACTGCTCACCTCCCTATAGCGCTGTTAGCAGGCAATATGTCAGCGTTGAGCAAAATTGAGCTCCATACCGCACTCAAATACCAGCGCTGCTTTGAGCTGGTTTTACGTGCTTGTGCACGATTTCCCCATAGATATCAATGGGGAGAACCGGTTAAAAAAAAGCTTAACACCTGCAATAAAGGAGCGTGAAGCTCTTTAACGCAGCCCCATTGATTCCTATGGGGAAAGAAAACTTATGATTACACCTAACACCCTAACATAAACTCAGAGTCTAAACACCCCTAATCTGCTGCCCCAGACATCAACAACACCTACATTACACTTATTAACCCCTAATCTGCTGCCCCAGACATCGACGACACCTACATTACACTTATTAACCACTAATCTGCTGCCCCAGACATCGACGACACCTACATTACACTTATTAACCCCGAATCTGCCACCCCTGACATCGCTGACACCTACCTACACTTATTAACCCCTAATCTGCCGCCCCCACCTACATTAGTTATTAACCCCTAATCTGCTGCCCCCGACATCGCCGCCACCTACCTACACTTATTAACCCCTAATCTGCCGCCCCCAACGTCACCGCCACTATACTAAAGTAATTAACCCCTAAACCTAACCCTAAGTCTAACCCTAACCCTAACACCCACTAACTTTAACATAATTAAAATAAATCTAAATAAAAATTACTATTAATACCAAAATAATTCCTATTTAAACCTAAATACTTACCTATAAAACTAATAGTTATATTGCAGCTATCTTAGGTTTTATTTCTATTTCACAGCTAAGTTTGTATTTATTTTAACTAGGTAGACTAATTAGTAAATAGTTATTAACTATTTACTAACTGCCTAGTTAAAATAAATACAAATTTACCTTTGAAATAAAACCTAACCTGCCTTACACTAAAACCTAACATTACACTACAATTAAATCATTTACATTAATTAAATACAATTAACTAATGGCTAGATTATGAGTTTTGCGTTATGAGGGGTGCGGTGCTAACTTGCACGTTATTGTCAACGCTCACTTCCCTACAGCGCTGGTATTACAGGTTTTCAGAAACCCGGCGTTATTAGGCAAGAAGTGAGCGTAGAGCAAAAATTGAGCTGGTTGTACGTGCTCATGCACAATTTCCCCATAGACATCAATGGGGAGAGCCGGCTGAAAAAAAGCCTAACACTTGCAATAAAGAAGTGTAAAGCTCAGTAACGCAGCCCCATTGATTCCTATGGGGAAACTAAATTTATGTTTACACCTAACACCCTAACATAAACCCCGAGTCTAAACACCCCTAATCTTACACTTATTAACCCCTAATCTGCCGCCCCCGACATCACCGACACCTACATTATACTTATTAACCCCAATCTGCCGCTCCGGACATCGCCGACACCTACATTATACTTTTTAACCCCTAATCTGCTGCCCCAACATCGCCGACACTTGCATTATATTTATTAACCACTAATCTCCCACCCCCAATGTCGCCGCAACCTACCTACACTTATTAACCCCTAATTTGCCACCCCCAACGTCGCCGCCACTATAATAAACATAATAACCCCTAAACCGCCGCACTCCCGCATCGCAAACACTAGTTAAATATTATTAACCCCTAATCTGCAGCCCCTAACATCTCTGCCACCTACCTACATTTATTAACCCCTAATCTGCCACCTACAACGTCACCGCCACTATACTAAATTTATTAACCCCTAAACCTAAGTCTAACCCTAACCCTAACACCCCCTAACTTAAATATAATTAAAATAAATCTAAATATAAACTACTATCATTACCTAAATAATTCCTATTATAACTAAATACTTACCTATAAAATAAACCCTAAGCTAGCTGCAATATAACTAATAGTTACATTGTAGCTAGCTTAGGGTTTATTTTTATTTTACAGGCAAGTTTGTATTTATTTTAGCTAGGTAGAATAGTTATTAAAAGTTATTAACTATTTACTAGCTACCTAGCTAAAATAAATACAAATTTACCTGTAAAATAAAACCTAACCTGAGTTACACTAACACCTAACATTACACAACAATTAAATAAATTACATTAATTAAATACAATTACTTAAATTACAAAAAAAAAAACCCACTAAATTACACAAAATAAAAAACAAATTATCATATATTTAAACTAATTACACCTAATCTAATAGCCCTATTAAAATAAAAAAGCCCCCCCCCCCAAATAAAAAAAAACCCTAGCCTAAACAAAGCTACAAATAGCCCTTAAAAGGGCCTTTTGCGGGGCATTGCCCCAAAGAAATCAGCTCTTTTACCTGTAAAAAAAAATACAAACAACCCCCAACAGTAAAACCCACCACCCACACAACCAACCCCCAAATAAAATCCTAACTAAAAAAACCTAAGCTCCCCATTGCCCTGAAAAGGGCATTTGGATGGGCATTGCCCTTAAAAGGGCATTTAGCTCTATTGCTGCCCAAACTCTAATCTAAAAATAAAACCCACCCAATAAACACTTAAAAAACCTAACACTAACCCCCGAAGATCCACTTACAGTTTTTGAAGACCGGACATACATCCTCAACAAAGCCTGGAGAAGTCTTCATCCAAGTGGGCAGAAGTCCTCAACGAAGCTGGGAGAAGTCTTCATCCAAGCAGCAAGAAGTGGTCCTCCAGACGAGCAGAATTCTTCATCCAGACGACATCTTCCATCTTCATCCTTCCGACTCGGAGCGGCTCCATCTTCAAGGCATCCGGCGCAGAGCATCCTCTTCTTTCGACGGCTACTGTAGAATGAAGGTTCCTTTAAGAGACGTCATCCAAGATGGCGTCCCTTGAATTCCGATTGGCTGATAGAATTCTATCAGCCAATTGGAATTAAAGTTGAAAAAATCCTATTGGCTGATGCAATCAGCCAATAGGATTGAGCTTCAATCCTATTGGCTGATCCAATCAGCCAATAGGATTGAGCTCGCATTCTATTGGCGATTTTGGGGGCAGCAGATTAGGGATTAATAACAGTAATGTAGGTTGTGGCGATGTTAGGGACAGCAGATTGGGGTTAATAATATTTAACTAGTGTTTGGGATGCAGGAGTACGGTGGTTTAGGGGTTAATCCGTTTATTATAGTGGCGGCGATGTAGAGAGCGGAAGATTAGGGGTTAATAATTTTATTTTAGTGTTTGCGATGCAGGAGGGCCTCTGTTTAGGGGTTAATAGGTAGTTTATGGGTGTTAGTGTACAATTTTAGCACTTTAGTTATGAGTTTTATGTTACGGCTTTGTAGCGTAAAACTCATAACTACTGACTTTCAGTTTACGGTACGGATCTTGACGGCGCTATGGAAGTCCCATTGAAAAATTACTTTTTGAAAGCTGCGGTAGTTACGTTGCGTTACGGCCAAAAAAGTATGTGGGACAGATATACCTGCAAAACTCGTTATAGCAGCGGTAGTGAAAAAGCAGCGTTATGAAGCTTTTTCACTCATAACGCAAAACTCGTAATCTAGCCGATTGTAAATAAAAAATTATTATTGTTTTGCTTTTCAGAAAATCTTTAAGAGACAGCCCGTGAGCAAAGATTTTATGTTTTTATTATGTCTTTATTAGTTATACAAAATGAGCATAAAAAAACCCATTTGGTAGGAATATGGAAAACTTATATGAACCTACAAGTTCCATGGGACAGAGATAATAATTTATGCTTAGATTACACTTTTTTTTTAAATGTATTCTTAAAATTGTTTTACTCATATTTAGACATTACATAACTTGTAACAAATTTTAATCAGCATAATCTATTATAAACACAATACTATTAAATCAAATTAAAGGGATAGTAAACCCCCCAAAAAAGTTTATGATTCAGATAGAACATACAATTTTAAACAATTTTCCAATTTAATTATATTATCACATTTTCTTCATTCTCTTGTTATCCATTGCTGAAGGGACAGCATTGCACTACTGACAGGAAGCTGAACACATCTAGTTAGCCAATCACAAGAGACAAATGTGTGCAGGCACCAATTAGCAGCAGCTCCCACTAGTGTATGATATGTGCATATTCATTTTTTAACAAGGGATACTAAGAGAATGAAGCACATTTGAAAATAGAAGTGAATTTAAAAGTGTCTTAAAATGACCTGCTCTATTTGAATCATGCAAGTTTCATTTTGACTTTCTTATCCCTTTAAATTGAAACTGATAGCATTGCATATATCATATTATATTCTAGATTATATGCTATCAGGCATTCAGAGTTTTTTGTCTATTGCTGACACTGAATGGGCTTTGCATCTCTAAAAAACACAATTCAAATAATAGATAAATTCTGATGAATGACTGTGCTAGCCATCTCATTGGAGGCTGAAGATGAATTTAACAGGTTAATCTGGCAGGATTTCTTAATCAAATCTCTGGTTAATTTTAAAAATGTGCCCCAATTGCCCTCAAACTTAAGTGTTAGATTCCTTTTTGAATTAAAAAGCCTGTTATCAGCATGAACTCATATGTGTTAGATCTACCTTATAGAATTATACCAGCTCAAAGATTTAACGGAGCACACTATTGACGTGGATCACCACTCTGCTAGACACTAATACGTGATCCAGAGACAAGACCCCAGGTGGAGGTATTATTCAAGTCCCAGAAAGTTATATAGAGGACAGAAGAGGCCCTTCCCTCACCTTTACAGAGCTGACACCTTACTTCATAAGATTGAGGTTACATCTGGTAAGCAGATAGCTTTTCACTAGTGCTGATTTGCCCAGACGGGAATTGTGATTTAAGTAACTTTCATTTCCAGTACAGAAACTAAGATCAGATTTATCTACGCTCACCCCCCTTTTTTTTATAGATACACTGGCCTCTAGTTATGAAGCTCCGTATTTTCCTGCATTCGCCGGCCAAATACGCTCGCCTAAGCTCGCCTAACATCGCCGCCGCGGACCTGAATACGTTCGCCAAAGTTATCAAGAAAGCTGTCAAGACGCCGCGCACCAAGTACGGAGCGATGAGCAGCGGTCTGTTGTTAACTGACAGTCATCGATCTCGCTGCTCATCGGCTTCTTCGCAGCTTTCTTGCTAGCCTGTCACTAAGCACCCACACTATACTATACTGTTTTACCCCCTAAACTGCCGCTCCCGGAGACCCCGCAACTAAATAAACCTATTAACCCCTAACCCCTCTGCAACTATAATAAATATATGAACCCCTAAACCGCCGCTCCCGGACCCCACCGCCACTATAATAAATATATGAACCCCTAAACCGCCGCTCCCGGACCCCGTCACCACCTACATTATACATATTAACCCCTAACCTTCTGCCCCTACACCGCCACCACCTACATAAAGTTATTAACCTCTATCCTGCCAATCCCGAACCCCTCCGCAAATAAATAAATTGTTTAACCCCTAAACCGCGGCACCCGGAGCCCGCCGCCACCTACATTACATTTATTAACCCCTATCCTGCCCCCCCCTACACCGCCGCCACCTACATTACATTGATTAACCCCTAATCTACCCCCCTACACCGCCGCCACTATATTAAATGAATTAACCCCTAAACCTAAGTCTAACCCTAACCCTAACACCCCCCCTAACTTAAATATAACTAAAATACATCTAAATAATATTACTGTTATTAACTAAAGTATTCCTATTTAAAACTAAATACTTACCTATAAAATAAACCATAAGATAGCTACAATATAATGAATAGTTACATTGTAGCTATTTTAGGGTTTATTTTTATTTTACAGGCAACTTTGTAATTATTTTAACTAGGTACAATAACTATTAAATAGTTATTAACTATTTAATAGCTACCTAGCTAAAATAACTACAAAATTACCTGTAAAATAAATCCTAACCTAAGTTACAATTACACCTAACACTACACTATTATTAAATAAATTAAATTAATTAACTACAATTACCTAACATTAAATATAATTAACTAAAAATAACTAAAGTACAAAAAAAAATCTAAATTACAGAAAATAAAAAAAATTACAAGAATTTTAAACTAATTACACCTAATCTAAGCCCCCTAATAAAATAAAAAAGCCCCCCAAAATAATAAAATTCCCTACCCTAAACTAAATTACAAATAGCCCTTAAAAGGGCCTTTTGCGGGGCATTGCCACAAAGCAATCAGCTCTTTTACCAGCACTTAAAAGGACTTTTTGCAGGGCATTGCCCCAAAGTAATCAGCTCTTTTACCTGTAAAAAAAAGAAATACAATAACCCCCCAACATTACAACCCACCACCTACACACCCCTACTCTAAAACCCACCCAATCCCCCCTTAAAAAAACCTAACACTACCCCATTGAAGATCACCCTACCTTGAGACATCTTCACCCACCCGGGCACAAGCGGTCATCTGATCCATCCAGAAGTCTTCATCAAATTCGGGCAGAAGAGGTCCTCCAAGCGGCAGATGTCTTCATCCAAGCGGCATCTTCTATCTTCAATCAACCGGAGCGGAGCGGAGCCATCTTGAATCCAGCCGATGCGGAGCCATGCTCTTCTTCCAACGCCCTAACACCGAATGAAGGTTCCTTTAAATGACATCATCCAAGATGGCGTCCCTTGAATTCCAATTGGCTGATAAGATTCTATCAGCCAATCAGAATTAAGGTAGGAAAAATCCGATTGGCTGATGCAATCAGCCAATCGGATTGAAGTTCAATCGGATTGAAGCTTGCATTCTATTGGCTGATTGGATTTTTCCTACCTTAATTCCGATTGGCTGATAGAATCCTATCAGCCAATCGGAATTTGAGGGTCGCCATCTTGGATTACGTCATTTAAAGGAACCTTCATTCGGTGTTAGGACGTCGGAAGAAGAGGATGGCTCCGTGTCGGCTGGATTCAAGATGGCTCCGCTCCGCTCTGGTTGATTGAAGATAGAAGATACCGCTTGGATGAAGACATCTGCCGCTTAGAGGACCTCTTCTGCCCGGATTTGATGAAGACTTCTGGACGGATCGGATGACCACTTGTGCCCGGCTGGCTAAAGACGGCTCAAGGTAGGGTGATCTTCAAGGGGGTAGTGTTAGGTTTTTTTAAGGGGGGATTGGGTGGGTTTTAGAGTAGGGGTGTGTGGGTGGTGGGTTGTAATGTTGGGGGGCTATTGTATTTCTTTTTTTTTACAGGTAAAAGAGCTGATTACTTTGGGGCAATGCCCCGCAAAAAGCCCTTTTAAGGGCTGGTAAAAGAGCTGATTACTTTGTAATTTAGTTTAGGGTAGGAAATTTTATTATTTTGGGTTTTTTTTATTTTATTAGGGGGCTTAGATTAGGTGTAATTAGTTTAAAATTCTTTTTTATTTTCTGTATTTTTTTTGTACTTTAGTTATTTTTAGTTAATTTTATTTAATGTTAGGTAATTGTAGTTAATTAATTTAATTTATTTAATGATAGTGCAGTGTTAGGTGTTATTGTAACTTAGGTTAGGATTTATTTTACAGGTACTTTTGTAGTTATTTTAGCTAGGTAGTTATTAAATAATTAATAACTATTTAATAACTATTGTTCCTAGTTAAAATAATTACAAAGTTGCCTGTAAAATAAAAATAAACCCTAAAATAGCTACAATGTAACTATTAGTTATATTGTAGCTATCTTAGGGTTTATTTTATAGGTAAGTATTTAGTTTTAAATAGGATTAATTTATTTAATTATAGGAATATTTATTTAGATTAATTTAAATAATATTTAAGTTAGGGGTGTGTTAGGGTTAGGGATAGACTTAGGTTTAGGGGTTAATTCATTTAATATAGTGGCGGCGGTGTAGGGGGGGTAGATTAGGGGTTAATCAATGTAATGTAGGTGGCGGCGGTGTAGGGGGGCAGTATAGGGGTTAATAAATGTAATGTAGGTGGCAGCGGGCTCCGGGTGTGGCAGTTTAGGGGTTAAACATCTAATTTATTTGCGGCGGGGTCCGGTATCGGCAGGATAGGGGTTAATAACTTTATGTAGGTGGCGGAGGTATAGGGGGCGGCAGATTTGGGGTTAATAGGTATAATGTAGGTGGTGGAGGGGTCCGGGAGCGGAGGTTTAGGTGTTCATATATTTATTATAGTTGAGGCGGGGTCCGGGTGCGGCGGTTTAGGGGTTAATATATTTATTATAGTTGTGACGGGCTCCAGGAGCAGCGGTTTAGGGGTTAATAAGTGTAATGTAGGTGGCGGCGGTGTAGGGGGGGCAGATTAGGGGTGTTTAGACTCGGGGTACATGTTAGGGTGTTAAGTGCAGACACTTCCCATAGGAATCAATGGGATATCGGGCAGCAGCGAACATGAGCTCTCGCTGCTGTCAGATTCCCATTGATTCCTATGGGATCCGCCGCCTCCAGGGCGGATTGAAAACCAGGTACGCTGGCCCGGAATAGTGGCGAGCGTACCTGCTAGTTATTTGATAACTAGCAAAAGTAGTCAGATTGTGCCGAACTTACGTTCGGAACATCTGGAGTGACGTAAGCATCGATCTGTGTCGGACTGAGTCCTGCGGATCGTATGTTACGTCACTGAATTCTACTTTTGCCAGGCTGTAGGGCTTGATAACTACAGCGAATCAGCCTCGCCACAAATACGCTGCGTATTTGCAGTTGATTGCTTGATAACTAGAGGCCACTGTGTCAGGGCGCTTATTTTATATTATTGATTTTCTCTTTCTATTTGCATATATATATATATATATATATATATATATATAAACATTTATATTTTAAATTTGCTGCCCATCGCTGTGCGACTTACCCCCTTTGCTGAGCTTAGGTTCTGTGTCATGTATGATGGCATCAGAACAAGGCTTTTATTGGAGCCTATGTAAGCGCACAAAGCTTCCATGCAATGCGAATGAGAGGTCGCGTTCGCATTGCAGGTCACCTCTAATACCAGTGCACAATTGCATGCCCTAGTATTGTGAGTGGAGCGCAAATATCACGCTCTCAAAAGTGTAATTTTTCTCTCTACTCGTAATCTGGCCCTAAATCGTTGACTGAATACTCTCTTACTGGACATTTAAATAAAGTGTTGATGAAAACAATGCCTGGTCATTGGTATCCATTATCATTCAGCGTCGCAAAAATGCGCTTCCTGCTGCAAGGTGGTGTCCTGGCCATGGCTAACCACCTCAAGTAAATGAAGATGGCACCACACCAACTTCCCTGACTTGTTTTTTGCAATCTGTTACTTCATCAGAAGTCACTAAAGTCAATGTTTTATTTATACATCAAAACCTATTCACTGCATTGCAAAAGTTCTGCATGCATAATAAAGACTTTAAATCAACCTTTTAACACGGTTAGGGCATTGTATTCCGTCCGAATTTTGCTGGGCTTTAGCCCCGAAGGATGGAATACAACGTCCTAACCGCTTGGCTTTCCTGAAGCCACTGGCGTTTCTCTGATGGGATCGCGGTCTGGAGGGCATGCCTAGCATCATAGGGACGCCCCCTGACGCGATCCCATCATTAAAATCTCATGATCACGTGCACGATCGTGAGATTTCAATTTGTTTACATCGGAACAGTTGTTCCAATGTAGATACGTTAACCTCTGCACGAAAGGGTTAAAAGTATTTCAAACTGTAATTTTGTTAGAACAATATGCAGGTTTTTTTTCAGGCTCTAAATTACATTCCTTAAAAAAGCCTCTTAAATGTAGTTTATCTGGCGTAATATACAAATGTTAAGGTTAATTAGCAAGAAAAGTATGTCAAATATATTTAAATATTTTATTTTTTTAAATGTTGTATAATTACACATTTTGGCCCATATTACAAGTGAAGTGCTATTGATAGCATAAGTGGTATTACAAGTGAAGTGCTATTGATAGCACAAGTGGTATTACAAGTGAAGTGCTATTGATAGCACAAGTGGTATTACAAGTGAAGTGCTATTGATAGCACAAGTGGTATTACAAGTGAAGTGCTATTGATAGCACAAGTGGTATTACAAGTGAAGTGCTATTGATATCACAAGTGGTATTACAAGTAAAGTGCTATTGATAGCACAAGTGGTATTACAAGTGAAGTGCTATTGATATCACAAGTGGTATTACAAGTGAAGTGCTATTGATAGCACAAGTGGTATTACAAGTGAAGTGCTATTGATAGCACAAGTGGTATTACAAGTGAAGTGCTATTGATAGCACAAGTGGTATTACAAGCGAAGTGCTATTGATAGCACAAGTGGTATTACAAGTGAAGTGCTATTGATAGCACAAGTGGTATTACAAGCGAAGTGCTATTGATAGCACAAGTGGTATTACAAGTGAAGTGCTATTGATAGCACAAGTGGTATTACAAGTGAAGTGCTATTGATAGCACAAGTGGTATTACAAGTGAAGTGCTATTGATAGCACAAGTGGTATTACAAGTGAAGTGCTATTGATAGCACAAGTGGTATTACAAGTGAAGTGCTATTGATAGCACAAGTGGTATTACAAGTCCATAGTAAAACAGAATTACCAGAGAATGTTAAAGGAACATAAAAGTCAAATTGTTGCTTTCATGATTCATGTAGAGCATACGATGTTAAATACATTTCCTTGTTACTTCTTTTATCAAATTTGCTTAGTTCTCTTGGAATCCTTTGCTGAAGGAGAAGCAATGCACTGCTGGGAGCTATCTGAAAATATCTGGCGAGACAATAACAAGAGACAAATATGTGTAGCCACCAATCAGCCGCAGCATTGCTATTGTTGAGCATATGTACATATGCTTTTCTACCAAGGAAAAAGTAAATTTGATAATACAAGTGATTTAGAAAGTTTTTAAAATTGCATGCTGTATCTGAATCGTTAATGTTTATACCGCCCAGAGGTACACCTAAGTGTAGAAGTAGGTGTTACAGTGAGCCTTATGGATGAAAAGTTAACAGCGGGCTCAGATATAGTGATGTCGCGAACCTAAAAATTTCGGTTCGCGAACGGCGGACTCGAACTTCCGCAACTGTTCGCGAACTGGCGAACCGCCATTGACTTCAATAGGCAGGCGAACTTTAAAACCAACAGGGACTCTTTCTGGCCACAATAGTGATGGAAAAGTTGTTTCAAGGGGACTAACACCTGGAATATGGCATGCGGGAGGGGGATCCATGGCAAAACTCCCATGGAAAATTACATAGTTGATGCAGAGTCTGGTTTTAAGCCATAAAGGGCATAAATCACCTAACATTCCTAAATTGTTTGGAATAACGTGCTTTAAAACATCAGGTATGATGTTGTATCGATCAGGTAGTTTAAGGGTTACGCCCGTTTCACAGTGACAGACCAAACTCCCCGTGTAACACACTGCAAACAACCGCAAACAGTCCATTTGCACAACCACGAGAAAGATAGATTTGATAGATAGATACATAGATTACATAGATCAATAGATGCAATATACATTTGATAGAAACGATTGATAGTTAGATAGTTTTGATAGATAAATAGATAGATTTGATAGATATATAATTTTCCAGACAGAGAATTACAAGACGTGCGGTCTGAGACCCATGGTAAGGTTCCCAGAAGCAGTTGCAGCGCCAGGGGACGTGTATATGGCAGGGATTTTAGGAACCTGGAGATGGAAAAAGATGCTTGGTCGGTCCTCCTACTTCAAATTTGGGGCACTGCGCGTGCAATCTATTGTGCCACCAGATATGAGTGGTGTGTTAAGTAGTACTATTATGATCAGTTTAATACCTGTTACTCCCCCTATCGGGGGAGGTGTATATGGCAGGGATTTTAGGAACCGGGAGATGGAAAAAGATGCTTGGTCGGTCCTCCTGCTTCAAATTTGGGGCAC
This sequence comes from Bombina bombina, assembly GCF_027579735.1. Lineage (NCBI taxonomy): Eukaryota > Metazoa > Chordata > Amphibia > Anura > Bombinatoridae > Bombina > Bombina bombina. The sequence continues at coordinate 155,129,250 of NC_069503.1, forward strand.
TGCGCGTGCAATCTATTGTGCCACCAGATATGAGTGGTGTGTTAAGTAGTACTATTATGATCAGTTTAATACCTGTTACTCCCCCTATCGGGGGAGGTGTATATGGCATGGATTTTAGGAACCGGGAGATGGAAAAAGATGCTTGGTCAGTCCTCCTACTTCAAATTTGGCCGAAACACAAGTGGCTGTCACAAAACAGTCCGGCCACAAGATAGATAGATTTGATAGATAGATACATAGATTACATAGATCAATAGATGCAATATACATTTGATAGATAGGAATTACATAGATCAATAGATGCAATATACATTTGATAGATAGGAATTACATAGATTAATAGATGCAATATACATTTGATAGATATGAATTACGTAGATCAATAGATGCAATATACATTTGATAGATACGATTGATAGTTAGATAGTTTTGATAGATAATTAGATAGATTTGATAGATATATAATTTTCCAGACAGAGAATTACAAGACCTGTGAGGCAGTTGCGGCGCCAGGGGACGTGTATATGGCAGGGATTTTAGGAACCGGGAGATGGAAAAAGATGCTTGGTCGGTCCTCCTACTTCAAATTTGGGGCACTACGCGTGCAATCTATTGTGCCACCAGATATGAGTGGTGTGTTAAGTAGTATTATTCTGATCAGTTTAATACCTGTTACTCCCCCTATCGGGGGAGGTGTATATGGCATGGATTTTAGGAACCGGGAGATGGAAAAAGATGCTTGGTCAAGTGGGCACAGTATACGCTGTGAGCCTGACACAAAAAAGCACACTGATGTTTCACAATCCAAAAAGTTTATTTTTTTTAAATGTACACTTACACTACTATTAAACAAGATATGAGTGGTGGCACTGGGCAAGTGGGCATAGTATACGCTGTGAGCCTGACACAAAAAAGCAGACTGATGTTTCACACGCTGGCAGGCAGGCAACTGCAATTAGATTACACTAGCAGACTGATGTTTCACAGTCAAAAAAGTAGTTTTTTTAAATATTTACACTACTGTTACAACAAATATGAGTGGTGCCACTAACTTGGCAAGTGGGCCTGGCACACACGCTGGCAGGCAGGCAACTGCAATTAGATTACACTAGCAGACTGATGTTTCACAGTCAAAAAAGTTTTTTTTTTTAAATATTTACACTACTGTTATAACAAATATGATTGGTGGCACTAGTTGGCAAGTGGGCCTGGCACACACGCTGGCAGGCAGGCAACTGCAATTAGATTACACTAGCAGACTGATGTTTCACAGTCAAAAAAGTTTTTTTTTAAAATATTTACACTACTGTTATAACAAATATGATTGGTGGCACTAGTTGGCAAGTGGGCCTGGCACACACGCTGGCAGGCAGGCAACTGCAATTAGATTACACTAGCAGACTGATGTTTCACAGTCAAAAAAGTTTTTTTTTTAAATATTTACACTACTGTTACAACAAATATGAGTGGTGCCACTAACTTGGCAAGTGGGCCTGGCACACACGCAGGCAACTGCAATTAGATTACACTAGCAGACTGATGTTTCACTGTCAAAAAAGATTTTTACAAATATTTACACTACTGTTATAAAAAATATGATTGGTGGCACTAGTTGGCAAGTGGGCCTGGCACACACGCTGGCAGGCAGGCAGGCAACTGCAATTAGATTACACTAGCAGACTGATGTTTCACAGTCAAAAAAGTTATTTTTAAAATATTTACACTACTGTTACAACAAATATGAGTGGTGGCACTAACTTGGCAAGTGGGCCTGGCACACACGCTGGCAGGCAGGCAACTGCAATTAGATTACACTAGCAGACTGATGTTTCACAGTCAAAACATTTTTTTTTTAAAATATTTACACTACTGTTACAACAAATATGAGTGGTGCCACTAACTTGGCAAGTGGGCCTGGCACACACGCTGGCAGGCAGGCAACTGCAATAAGATTACACTAGCAGACTGATGTTTCACAGTAAAAAAGTTTTTTTTAAAATATTTACACTACTGTTATAACAAATATGATTGGTGGCACTAGTTGGCAAGTGGGCCTGGCACACACGCTGGCAGGCAGGCAACTGCAATTAGATTACAATAGCAGACTTATGTTTCACAGTCAAAAAACATAATTTATGTAAGAACTTACCTGATAAATTCATTTCTTTCATATTAGCAAGAGTCCATGAGCTAGTGACGTATGGGATATACATTCCTACCAGGAGGGGCAAAGTTTCCCAAACCTCAAAATGCCTATAAATACACCCCTCACCACACCCACAATTCAGTTTAACGAATAGCCAAGAAGTGGGGTGATAAAAAAGTGCGAAAGCATATAAAATAAGGAATTGGAATAATTGTGCTTTATACAAAAATCATAACCACCACAAAAAAAGGGCGGGCCTCATGGACTCTTGCTAATATGAAAGAAATGAATTTATCAGGTAAGTTCTTACATAAATTATGTTTTCTTTCATGTAATTAGCAAGAGTCCATGAGCTAGTGACGTATGGGATAATGACTACCCAAGATGTGGATCTTTCCACACAAGAGTCACTAGAGAGGGAGGGATAAAATAAAGACAGCCAATTCCTGCTGAAAATAATCCACACCCAAAAATAAAGTTTAACGAAAAACATAAGCAGAAGATTCAAACTGAAACCGCTGCCTGAAGTACTTTTCTACCAAAAACTGCTTCAGAAGAAGAAAATACATCAAAATGGTAGAATATAGTAAAAGTATGCAAAGAGGACCAAGTTGCTGCTTTGCAAATCTGGTCAACCGAAGCTTCATTCCTAAACGCCCAGGAAGTAGAAACTGACCTAGTAGAATGAGCTGTAATTCTTTGAGGCGGAGTTTTACCCGACTCAACATAGGCAAGATGAATTAAAGATTTCAACCAAGATGCCAAAGAAATGGCAGAAGCTTTCTGGCCTTTTCTAGAACCGGAAAAGATAACAAATAAACTAGAAGTCTTACGGAAAGATTTCGTAGCTTCAACATAATATTTCAAAGCTCTAACAACATCCAAAGAATGCAACGATTTCTCCTTAGAATTCTTAGGATTAGGACATAATGAAGGAACCACAATTTCTCTACTAATGTTGTTGGAATTCACAACTTTAGGTAAAAATTCAAAAGAAGTTCGCAACACCGCCTTATCCTGATGAAAAATCAGAAAAGGAGACTCACAAGAAAGAGCAGATAATTCAGAAACTCTTCTGGCAGAAGAGATGGCCAAAAGGAACAAAACTTTCCAAGAAAGTAATTTAATGTCCAATGAATGCATAGGTTCAAACGGAGGAGCTTGAAGAGCTCTCAAAACCAAATTCAAACTCCAAGGAGGAGAAATTGACTTAATAACAGGTTTTATACGAACCAAAGCTTGTACAAAACAATGAATATTAGGAAGAATAGCAATCTTTCTGTGAAAAAGAACAGAAAGAGCAGAGATTTGTCCTTTCAAAGAACTTGCGGACAAACCCTTATCTAAACCATCCTGAAGAAACTGTAAAATTCTCGGTATTCTAAAAGAATGCCAAGAAAAATGATGAGAAAGACACCAAGAAATATAAGTCTTCCAGACTCTATAATATATCTCTCGAGATACAGATTTACGAGCCTGTAACATAGTATTAATCACAGAGTCAGAGAAACCTCTTTGACCAAGAATCAAGCGTTCAATCTCCATACCTTTAAATTTAAGGATTTCAGATCCTGATGGAAAAAAGGACCTTGTGACAGAAGGTCTGGTCTTAACGGAAGAGTCCACGGTTGGCAAGAGGCCATCCGGACAAGATCCGCATACCAAAACCTGTGAGGCCATGCCGGAGCTACCAGCAGAACAAACGAGCATTCCTTCAGAATCTTGGAGATTACTCTTGGAAGAAGAACTAGAGGCGGAAAGATATAGGCAGGATGATACTTCCAAGGAAGTGATAATGCATCCACTGCCTCCGCCTGAGGATCCCGGGATCTGGACAGATACCTGGGAAGTTTCTTGTTTAGATGGGACGCCATCAGATCTATTTCTGGAAGTTCCCACATTTGAACAATCTGAAGAAATACCTCTGGGTGAAGAGACCATTCGCCCGGATGCAACGTTTGGCGACTGAGATAATCCGCTTCCCAATTGTCTATACCTGGGATATGAACCGCAGAGATTAGACAGGAGCTGGATTCCGCCCAAACCAAAATTCGAGATACTTCTTTCATAGCCAGAGGACTGTGAGTCCCTCCTTGATGATTGATGTATGCCACAGTTGTGACATTGTCTGTTTGAAAACAAATGAACGATTCTCTCTTCAGAAGAGGCCAAAACTGAAGAGCTCTGAAAATTGCACGGAGTTCCAAAATATTGATCGGTAATCTCACCTCCTGAGATTCCCAAACTCCTTGTGCCGTCAGAGATCCCCACACAGCTCCCCAACCTGTGAGACTTGCATCTGTTGAAATTACAGTCCAGGTCGGAAGCACAAAAGAAGCCCCCTGAATTAAACGATGGTGATCTGTCCACCATGTTAGAGAGTGTCGAACAATCGGTTTTAAAGATATTAATTGAGATATCTTCGTGTAATCCTTGCACCATTGCTTCAGCATACAGAGCTGAAGAGGTCGCATGTGAAAACGAGCAAAGGGGATCACGTCCGATGCAGCAGTCATAAGACCTAGAATTTCCATGCATAAGGCTACCGAAGGGAATGATTGTGACTGAAGGTTTCGACAAGCTGCAATCAATTTTAGACGTCTCTTGTCTGTTAAAGACAGAGTCATGGACACTGAATCCATCTGGAAACCCAGAAAGGTTACCCTTGTCTGAGGAATCAAAGAACTTTTTGGTAAATTGATCCTCCAACCATGATCTTGAAGAAACAACACAAGTCGATTCGTATGAGATTCTGCTAAATGTAAAGACTGAGCAAGTACCAAGATATCGTCCAAATAAGGAAATACCACAATACCCTGTTCTCTGATTACAGACAGAAGGGCACCGAGAACCTTTGTAAAAATTCTTGGAGCTGTAGCTAGGCCAAACGGCAGAGCCACAAACTGGTAATGCTTGTCCAGAAAAGAGAATCTCAGGAACTGATAATGATCTGGATGAATCGGAATATGCAGATATGCATCCTGTAAATCTATTGTGGACATATAATTCCCTTGCTGAACAAAAGGCAAGATAGTCCTTACAGTTACCATCTTGAACGTTGGTATTCTTACATAACGATTCAATATTGTTAGATCCAGAACTGGTATGAAGGAATTCTCCTTCTTTGGTACAATGAAGAGATTTGAATAAAACCCCATCCCCTGTTCCGGAACTGGAACCGGCATAATTACTCCAGTCAACTCTAGATCTGAAACACATTTCAGAAATGCTTGAGCTTTTACTGGATTTACTGGGACACGGGAAAGAAAAAATCTCTTTGCAGGAGGTCTTATCTTGAAACCAATTCTGTACCCTTCTGAAACAATGCTCTGAATCCAAAGATTGTGAACAGAATTGATCCAAATTTCCTTGAAAAAACGTAACCTGCCCCCTACCAGCTGAGCTGGAATGAGGGCCGCACCTTCATGTGGACTTAGAAGCAGGCTTTGCCTTTCTAGCTGGCTTGGATTTATTCCAGACTGGAGATGGTTTCCAAACTGAAACTGCTCCTGAGGATGAAGGATCAGGCTTTTGTTCTTTGTTGAAACGAAAGGAACGAAAACGATTATTAGCCCTGCTTTTACCTTTAGATTTTTTATCCTGTGGTAAAAAAGTTCCTTTCCCACCAGTAACAGTTGAAATAATGGAATCCAACTGAGAACCAAATAATTTGTTACCCTGGAAAGAAATGGAAAGTAAAGTAGATTTAGAAGCCATATCAGCATTCCAAGTTTTAAGCCATAAAGCTCTTCTAGCTAAAATAGCTAGAGACATAAACCTGACATCAACTCTGATAATATCAAAAATGGCATCACAGATAAAATTATTAGCATGCTGTAGAAGAATAATAATATCATGAGAATCATGATGTGTTACTTGTTGCGCTAAAGTTTCCAACCAGAAAGTTGAAGCTGCAGCAACATCAGCCAAAGATATAGCAGGTCTAAGAAGATTACCTGAACACAGATAAGCTTTTCTTAGAAAGGATTCAATTTTCCTATCTAAAGGATCCTTAAACGAAGTACCATCTGACGTAGGAATAGTAGTACGTTTAGCAAGGGTAGAAATAGCCCCATCAACTTTAGGGATTTTGTCCCAAAATTCTAATCTGTCAGACGGCACAGGATATAATCGCTTAAAACGTTTAGAAGGAGTAAATGAATTACCCAATTTATCCCATTCTTTGGAAATTACTGCAGAAATAGCATTAGGAACAGGAAAAACTTCTGGAATAACCACAGGAGCTTTAAATACCTTATCCAAACGTTTAGAATTAGTATCAAGAGGACCAGAATCCTCTATTTCTAAAGCAATTAGTACTTCTTTAAGTAAAGAACGAATAAATTCCATTTTAAATAAATATGAAGATTTATCAGCATCAACCTCTGAGACAGAATCCTCTGAACCAGAAGAGTCATCAGAATCAGAATGATGATGTTCATTTAAAAATTCATCTGTAGGGAGAGAAGTTTTAAAAGATTTTTTACGTTTACTAGAAGGAGAAATAACAGACATAGCCTTCTTTATGGATTCTGAAACAAAATCTCTTATATTATCAGGAACATTCTGCACCTTAGATGTTGAAGGAACTGCAACAGGCAATGGTACTTTACTAAAGGAAATATTATCTGCTTTAACAAGTTTGTCATGACAATCAATACAAACAACAGCTGGAGGAATAGCTACCAAAAGTTTACAGCAGATACACTTAGCTTTGGTAGATCCAGCACTAGACAGCGATTTTCCTGTAGTATCTTCTGGCTCAGATGCAACGTGAGACATCTTGCAATATGTAAGAGAAAAAACAACATATATATAAAGCAAAATTGATCAAATTCCTTAAATGACAGTTTCAGGAATGGGAAAAAATGCCAAAGAACAAGCTTCTAGCAACCAGAAGCAATGAAAAATGAGACTTAAATAATGTGGAGACAAAAGCGACGCCCATATTTTTCGCGCCAATAAGACGCCCACATTATTTGGCGCCTAAATGCTTTTTGGCGCCAAAATGACGCCACATCCGGAACGCCGACATTTTTGGTGCAAAATAACGTCAAAAAATGACGCAACTTCCGGCGACACGTATGACGCCGGAAACGGAAACAAATTTTTTGCCAAAAAAGTCCGCGCCAAGAATGACACAATAAAATGAAGCATTTTCAGCCCCCGCGAGCCTAACAGCCCACAGGGAAGAGTCAAATTGAAGGTAAGAAAAAATGATTAAATCAAATGCATTATCCCAAATATGAAACTGACTGTCTGAAAATAAGGAAAGTTGAACATTCTGAGTCAAGGCAAATAAATGTTTGAATACATATATTTAGAACTTTATAAATAAAGTGCCCAACCATAGCTTGGAGTGTCACAGAAAATAAGATTTACTTACCCCAGGACACTCATCTACATGTTTGTAGAAAGCCAAACCAGTACTGAAACGAGAATCAGCAGAGGTAATGGTATACATAAGAGTATATCGTCGATCTGAAAAGGGAGGTAAGAGATGAATCTCTACGACCGATAACAGAGAACCTATGAAATAGACCCCGTAGAAGGAGATCACTGCATTCAAATAGGCAATACTCTCCTCACATCCCTCTGACATTCACTGCACGCTGAGAGGAAAACCGGGCTCCAACTTGCTGCGGAGCGCATATCAACGTAGAATCTAGCACAAACTTACTTCACCACCTCCATCGGAGGCAAAGTTTGTAAAACTGAATTGTGGGTGTGGTGAGGGGTGTATTTATAGGCATTTTGAGGTTTGGGAAACTTTGCCCCTCCTGGTAGGAATGTATATCCCATACGTCACTAGCTCATGGACTCTTGCTAATTACATGAAAGAAAAGTTTTTTTTTAAATATTTACACTACTGTTACAACAAATAGGAGTGGTGCCACTAACTTGGCAAGTGGGCCTGGCACACGCGCTGGCAGGCAGGCAACTGCAATTAGATTACACTAGCAGACTGATGTTTCACAGTCAAAAAAGTTTTTTTTAAAATATTTACACTACTGTTACAACAAATATGAGTGGTGGCACTAACTTGGCAAGTGGGCCTGGCACACACGCTGGCAGGCAGGCAACTGCAATTAGATTACACTAGCAGACTGATGTTTCACAGTCAAAAAAGTTTTTTTTTTTAACCCCTTAAGGACCGGACCATTTTTCAATTTTCTTACCCTTAATGACAATGGCTATTTTTAAATTTCTGCAGTGTTTGTGTTTAGCTGTAATTTTCCTCTTACTCATTTACTTTACCCACACATATTATATACCGTTTTTCTCGCCATTAAATGGACTTTCTAAATATACCATTATTTCCATCATATCTTATAATTTACTGTAAAAAAAAATACAAAATATGAGGAAAAAATTGAAAAAAACACACTTTTTCTAACTTTGACCCCCAAAATCTGTTACACATCTACAACCACCAAAAAACACCCATGCTAAATAGTTTCTAAATTTTGTCCTGAGTTTAGAAATACCCAATGTTTACATGTTGTTTTTTTTTTTTTTGCAAGTTATAGGGCCATAAATACAAGTAGCACTTTGCTATTTCCAAACCACTTTTTTTTTAAATTAGCGCTAGTTACATTGGGACACTGATATCTTTCAGGAATCCCTGAATATCCCTTGACATGTATATATTTTTATTTAGAAGACATCCCAAAGTATTGATCTAGGGCCATTTTGGTATATTTCATGCCACCATTTCACCGCCAAATGTGATCAAATAAAAAAAATTGTTGACTCTTTCACAAATTTTTTCACAAACTTTAAGTTTCTCGCTGAATTTATTTACAAACATCTTGTGCAATTATGGCATAAATGGTTGTAAATGCTTCTCTGGGATCCCCTTTGTTCAGAAATAGCAGACATATATGGCTTTGGTGTTGCTTTTTGGTAATTAGAAGGCCGCTAAATGCCGCTGCACACCACACGTGTATTATGCCCAGCAGTGAAGGGGTTAACTAGGGAGCTTGTAGGGAGCTTTTAGGTTTAATTTTAGCTTTAGTGTAGTGTAATAGACAACCCAAATTATTGATCTAGGCCCATTTGGTATATTTCATGCCACCATTTCACCGCCAAATACAATAAAAAAAAAAAAAAACTTAAATTTTTCACAATTTTAGGTTTCTATCTGAAATTATTTACAAACAGCTTGTGTAATTATGGCACAAATGGTTGTAAATGCTTCTCTGGGATCCCCTTTGTTCAGAAATAGCAGACATATATGGCTTTGGCGTTGCTTTTTGGTAATAATAAGGCCGTTAAATGCTGCTGCGCACCACACTTGTAATATGCCCATCAGTTAGGGGGTTAATTAGGTAGCTTGTAGGGTTAATTTTTAGCTTTAGTGTAGAGATCAGCCTCCCACCTGACACATCCCACCCCATGATCCCCCCCTGACCTCCCTCAAACAGCTCTCTTCCCTCCCCCACCTCACAATTGTCACCGCCATCTTAAGTACTGGCAGAAAGTCTGCCAGTACTGAAATAAAAATCATTTTTTATTTTTTTTTATTTATTTTTTCATACTGTCTACAGTCTGCATCCCCCCTTACCCCACAACCTCCCTGATCCCACCATACATCTTTCTAACCCTCCCCCTCTACCTATTTTCCGCCATCTTGGGTACTGGCAGCTGTCTGCCAGTACCCAATTTGCCCCCCAAAATAGTTTTTTTTTTACTTTTTAGATGAAAAATATGTTTTCTGTAGTGTAGCTGGGCCCCCCTTAATAATCTACATCCCTCCCCCTCCCAGGTCTACTTACTACTCAAAGAAGATCCCCAGGACCCCAGGCATCTGCATTTGTTATATATTTTTTTTTTCTGTTCCCGCCCCCGCTCCCCCCCCCCCCGCCGCAACCGCCGAAATTAATGGAACTACTCAATAACAACACAGATCGGGAGCATATAATTAACGGTCCTCCCAGAAGCTGCTCCCACCCACCAACGAATGTGTGATCGCTATAGTCCGATGCAGGCCCTTTCTGCATCGGTGGGTAAAATAAGGGATTGCAGTGATGCCTCAATATTGAGGCATCACTACAATCCCTTGGAAGCAGCTGGAAGCGATCATGATCGCTTCCAGCGCTTCTAACAACAGAGGACGTACCAGGTACGTCAATTGTCATTAAGGGAATGTTTTTCCATGACGTACCTGGTTCGTCCTCTGTCATTAAGGGGTTAAATATTTACACTACTGTTATAACAAATATGATTGGTGGCACTAGTTGGCAAGTGGGCCTGGCACAAACGCTGGCAGGCAGGCAACTGCAATTAGATTACACTAGCAGACTGATGTTTTACAGTCAAAAAAGTTTTTTTTTTAAATATTTACACTAATGTTACAACAAATATGAGTGGTGGCACTAACTTGGCAAGTGGGCCTGGCACACACGCTGGCAGGCAGGCAACTGCAATTAGATTACACTAGTAGACTGATGTTTCACAATCAAAAAAGGTTTTTTTCCAAATATTTACACTACTTTTATAACATATATGATTGGTGGCACTAGTTGGCAAGTGGGCCTGGCACACACGCTGGCAGGCAGGCAACTGCAAATTAGATTACAATAGCAGACTTATGTTTCACAGTCAAAAAAGGTTTTTTTTTAAATATTTACACTACTGTTACAACAAATATGAGTGGTGGCAATAACTTGGCAAGTGGGCCTGGCACACACGCTGGCAGGCAGGCAACTGCAATTAGATTACACTAGCAGACTGATGTTTCACAGTCAAAAATTTTTTTTTTTTAAATATTTACACTACTGTTATAACAAATATGATTGGTGGCACTAGTTGGCAAGTGGGCCTGGCACAAACGCTGGCAGGCAGGCAACTGCAATTAGATTACACTAGCAGACTGATGTTTCACAGTCAAAAAAGTTTTTTTAAAAAATATTTACACTACTGTTACAACAAATATGAGTGGTGGCACTAACTTGGCAAGTGGGCCTGGCACACACACTGGCAGGCAGGCAACTGCAATTAGATTACACTAGCAGACTGATGTTTCACAGTCAAAAAAGTTTTTTTTTAAATATTTACACTACTTTTATAACAAATATGATTGGTGGCACTAGTTGGCAAGTGGGCCTGGCACACACGCTGGCAGGCAGGCAACTGCAATTAGATTACACTAGCAGACTGATGTTTCACAGTCAAAAAAGTTTTTTTTTAAATATTTACACTACTGTTACAACAAATATGAGTGGTGGCACTAACTTGGCAAGTGAGCCTGGCACACACGCTGGCAGGCAGGCAACTGCAATTAGATTACACTAGCAGACTGATGTTTCACAGTCAAAAAAGTTTTTTTTTTTTAAATTGACACTACTGTTACAACAGATATGAGTGGTGGCACTTAGCAAGTAGGCCTGGCACACACACTGGCAGGCAGGCAACTGCAATTAGATTACACTAGCAGACTGATGTTTCACAGTCAAAAAAGATTTTTTTTACAAAATGTACACTACTGTTACAACAGATATTAGTGGTGGCAGTGCAGGCAGGCAATTGCAATTAGATTACACTAGCAGACTGATGTTTCACAGTCAAAATTACACAGGCAAAAAAAAAAAAAAAAAAGACTGATGTTCTAGCCCTAAAAAGGGCTTTTTGGGGTGCTGTCCTTACAGCAGAGATCAGATGAGTCCTTCAGGACTGTAGTGGACTCTGAATACACTAGCCTAGCTATCAATTTCCCTATAAAATCAGCAGCAGCTACACTATCCCTCCTCTCACTAAGAATGCAGGATCAGAATGAATCTAAAATGGCTGCTGCCCAGGAGCTGGGAGGGTCTGGGAGGGAGTGTCTGCTGCTGATTGGCTGAAATGTGTCTGCAGACTGTGAGATACAGGGTCAAAGTTTACTCAATGATGACGAATAGGGGGCTGATCGAACATTGCATATGTTCGCCCGCCGCGGCGAACCCGAACAAGCTATGTTCGCCAGGAACTATTCGCCGGCGAACTATTCGCAACATCAGTACTCAGATATATATATATATATATATATACTTAACTTTTATTAATTCACTAATGGCTAGATTTAGAGTTTGGAATTAACCGTCAAAAGCAGTGTTAAGGGGTCCTAACGCTGCTTTTTTGCTGCTTTTTTGCAGGTGTTAGGTTTTTTTTCAGCCCAAACTGCCCCGTTGTTTCCTATGGGGATATCGTGCACGATCACGTTTTTCCAGCTTACTGCTACCGTAAGCAACGCTGGTATTGAGGGTTGAAGTGGAGCTAAATTAGGCTCAAAGCACCCTTTTCTGAGCCTAATGCAGCCACTCAGACAACTCTAAATACCAGCGTTGTTTGAAGGGTGCGCTGGGGAAAAAAGCAGCGTTAGCTACGCGGGTCTTTACCGACAAAACTATTAATCTAGGCGCTAGTTTAAACAAGGTGCTAAAAGATAACATGTCTAAAGTGTATCAGCTTTATGCTGTATTCATTTAAACACCTGCATAGTTTTAAATTCTGATTCTTTTTAAAATAGGTTAAACCCAATCTCTGGTGATGCTACTCAAAAAAAGTTAACCTCCTAATATATCAACATACAAGAAAACCACAAAAAAAAAATAGACAACAAAAAGCAAAACATAATAAGTGATTGAGCGTTAACTCATCCATTTATCTTTTTATCAGAGCTTCAAGTCTATAAAAGTTTTGAGAAGTAATTGGAGCCAAAGGGGGGTAGTGATATCATGTCTAGTGTGTATGACATTGTGGTGACATTTTATCACTGGAATATTCACTTAGCTGTTATTGGGATCCCTTCCCCCAGGTACACCTTTCTCTCTGAACTATAGACACTCCCATTGGTCTTTTTGAGTGGCATTTGATAAGCCACTCCCTTTTGAATTGGGTTATAAAATATTGTAACACCAGAGCCTCTGCCTCTTTTTTTGTATCCTGGGCATGCTGTAAAGATGGATGATGTTGGACACAGAGAATCTGGCTAAGTATTTCTGGGATAATATTCTGTGTAGCACAATTGGGGTTAGTTTAGAAAAGTTGCCCTGTATCTTAAAATGTGGACTGTATCTGTAAAATAGATTGATATATATATACCTGTAAATATTTATCTTATTATTAACATATATTGATTCCTAAATAAACTGTTTGACAAATAATGGAGGATCCTCATATAGTTTATTTTCACAATTTATCTGTGTTGGTTTTAGTGGTACCACCATAGAGATTTAGTATATTATATTTAGTAGAAAGTAGAGATATTTTAAATTAATAGATAACCACATTTTGGCGGCCATGAAGTTGTAGACGAATCCATATGCCATTTAGTTTTGCAGGAATCAAATGAATGTTGTATGTCTCAAGAAAAGCATGGCTTTAAAAAAACTGTATTTCTGGTCTGTATAAATTTGCATTTTTGCATAGGGGAAGCAAATAATGGTTGGTTTCAGCAGGCCTGCTGTTTGTAGCTTACTAAATCTTAAATAACCCCCACAGTGTTATCTCTGTGTTTGTGTTGAAAAGAGATTTTAAAAAAAAGCATGTGATAAGAGGCAACCCTAAAATGCTTAGAAATCAGCATATGAGCCTACCTATGTTTGGCTTCAACTTAGAATACCAAGAGAAAAAAAGCAATTTTGATGATGGAAGTAAATTGTGAAGTTGATTATACTAGACTGTCCCTTTAACTCTTGTATTTTTCTTGTTTTTGGAAACTGGATACTTTTATTGTTGAGACAGTTTTCTATCAGTTTTCTAATGAATTTTAGAGACATGTGTTGTTCCCATCTAAATGTTTTTACAAACAAAAGCTTTACAGTACTATGTAATAGCTGCCAACAGTAAGGTTTTTTTTATTTATTTCTTTTTACAAAGGATTCATTTCTGTGAATGTGTTACACCCAGAGCTGTAGCTTGCCCTATACATAAATTTAATTCTGAATTGTATGGGAAATTGTGTAGAATTTAAAGTTAAGAAATTACAGTTTAATTAAGCTTTGTTTTGGGTAACAAAGTTAAAAATTTGCATTTCCTGTGTTTGGAGCAGAACCTGGAACCAAAACTACAGTTGAAATTAGCATTTAGAAGTTTTATAGAATCTTCCTGTACTTAAAATATTTTTATAATTTTTTCCTCAATTTGGGAAAATATCAGTAAAAAGGATTCCTTGCTTTGCTTTGTTCATTTATTTTATTTAGGTTAGTATTATTGATGGTTCACACCTTTTAAAAGAGAACAATATTTAATTTTTTAATTTTGTTCTGCTTAATTTCTGTTTAGTTTCATTGCCCTATAGAGATTATAATTCCTTGCATTTGGGGCAGTTAAAATAGTCTGGCAAACTATGCTGTGAGAGACACACAATAGTCTGTTCCCCAGATTTAAAATAAAGAATAATCAGCAGTGGTTAGAAAAACTAAATTTAACTATATTACCACCTCTGCTGGAATGCTGACCTGCTTATAACAGATCTAATTCCTACCCATGGCTTAACTGCTATGTCCTTTGTTGTGTAAAATTAGCATCTCAATGGTATCTTGTACATCCTGTGTTAACATTTAAAAAAAAAAAAAAAACTACTATGCTGTGAGAGACACACTATTCTAGTATATAATATATATAGAATTTTTTTTTATTTATTATTTTAGTTCTAACGGCTATCTGTTAAAAATGTCTGGAAAAAACTATATTTCACAGGAAATCTGTGATTACTTTAACAATTACATTCATAAATATAATGGTCCATTCCTCATCCCAGAAGCTAAAAACAACAAGTGTGAAAGTGTTTTAGATATACTAACACAGGTATTAACTCTTAAAAAGATGAATAATAATAAAAAAAAATGTATGATAGCACAGGCAGTGATTTCAACTATAAAGAGATTAACGGACATTATTGGAGAACTTACAGAGCAAAATAAAGACCTTAAATTAAAGTTAGATAACACACAGACTGACAGAGATTGTATTAAGCTTTCTGCTTTAACTAACACCATACAGATCAGTAAATTACAACGAAAATTAAAATTAACAGAACACATCAGTAACGAATACTCAAACAAAATTACTGAGTTACAGATGAAAATTGAACAAAAAGAAAAAATATTAGTGATATTTCTGGGAACAATGCAGATAGTGATAACTTACTGCCACAAAGGAAAGAGCCAAAACAATTAGTAAAACAAGATAAAATGCAAATGGGCCCTACTAAAAACCCAAGTTCTGTTCCAATTGCCCCTGTCATAATTTCTGAGAATTTTAACAACCTGAAAGTTCCTACAGGTTTTTCAAATCAGACCAGGCCAATGACTGTAGCAGATAAAGACATTTTTAAGAAATGGTGGGGCACAATCCCCACAAACAGCTTTAATAACTTTTCACATTGGTTTCACAAGGGGGCTGAAAAAGCCATAAAATTAGGTATGAGCATGCCGGAATGGACCGAATTGCTTCAAGATGCCATGGGCCCCTATGCCAACAGGTTATTAGGATTTAATTCAAGTATTTGTGATCAGGCTGGCAGGATAGCTAAAACCTTTTTCAATTTTACTAGTCTAGAAAAAGAGATTAGTGAAATTACCATGAGACCTCTAGATGGGCCATTTGAAGTAGCAAAAAGAGTTTTATTTTGGTGTGTGCTGCGCCAGCCACAGACCCAAATGGTCTGGGGATCACCAGCTCACATACAGAGGGTACTTGAAGCTCTCCCCAGAAAATGTCAGGAGTTTGTAAAGCTGTATGATCCAAACTCCACAAACCTACATATGGTGCTCACTAGAGCTGAGAAGTGGTGGAATTATTACCCATACACCAATAAGGCAAATTCTGCAGTGAAGCAGTCAATGGAGAATAATCTGAATATTCACAGGCAGGAATCAGAGAGGGGTAATAGAAGGAATGTTTGTGGATATCAGAATAGTAGAGCATCAAATACAGAAAACTGGAGAGACAGGAATTTAAATGGCGATATTAACAGAGGAGAAAATTGGAGGCTGAGGTCAAATGAGATAAACAATAAGGCCAACTTAAGTTATTGGGAACTCAAACAAAAAAACAGGACAATGAGAGATCAAATTGGGTTTCTAAAGAAGCAACTGACAGAGCTGGAGGGCTCAAATTAAATCATTCATTTTTTTTTTATAAGCATATTTGTTTGCAGTACATTTTTATCGTGTAATGTGTACTTTAGTTTTAAGTTCAATTAATAATATTAAGTGTTTTTCATTATTAAGTTTTAAATGCCAATATTAAGAATGTATAGTTAATTGATGCATTCTCTTTCTAAAAAAACAATAACAGATACCTCCATTGTGATTAGTTTTGGGAGGCCACATGCAATACCATTTCTATGCAAACTGTCTGAAGTCTTATCTTGCAGGAAGAAAACCAATGAAGATAGAAGGCTTCTCACCTTTCCTTCCAGTTTTTCCCCAATAACACATATTATAGATTGTTGTTTTTCAGCTGTCTTCAGGACTGATCTTACCATGAAGTTATGATGGTGGCGTTGGACAAATTAAATAAGTATAATGTATCACAATGGAGATGTAAAATGGTGCATTAGGCCAAAATAATTATGTATATATATATATATATATATATATATATATATATATATATGTGTGTATATGTATATATATGTATATATATATATAGCATAAAGGGGTAAATAATCATATAAATCAAGCAACATAAGTTAAGTAAGGGTGCGAGTGGGATGATGCAATAACAGAGGCACTTTCCAACTTGAAGTTAATAACTGTGAATGTGGTTTCTACTGCAGATGGAGTGTTGTAGTGTGAAGTAAATATATGCCCGGTTTTAATCTTTTTTTCATTCCTTTGAGGGTCTTGGAAAAAAACAAAGTGGTTCAAAGAGAGAGATTTGGTAAAGCAAAAGCAAGGACCAGATGCCAAAAGATGACAACAAAGAACTTCAGTGAACCATTTGTTTTACAGGCACAATTCACACTTTCTTAATAAAGATTTTACTACACGCATACCCATCTAGTGTACCCACACTCACACACTCATACATGAACTTTTCCCAATATTTAAGACCATTGTATAAATGTTGCTAATGGGGTTTAGCATAGGATTTTGTGTTTCTATGTATAATTTTAAATTATTTTTTCTAATGAATTGTATAAAGTTAGATTAGGAATTGACAGTCCTAGGAAAGTACAGAAGAGCTCATATCGCCGAGGGAATTATTCCGAAGGGATGGTGGGAGAATTTCTCCTGTAAGGTTTTCGCTCCCACTGTGTTCTTCTGTACTAGTGGGGATAACTAGAAAACGGGGCAACATAGGAGAAGAAAAAGTGAGGGAATGTGGTGACATTTTATCACTGGAATATTCACTTAGCTGTTATTGGGATCCCTTCCCCCAGGTACACCTTTCTCTCTGAACTATAGACACTCCCATTGGTCTTTTTGAGTGGCATTTGATAAGCCACTCCCTTTTGAATTGGGTTATAAAATATTGTAACACCAGAGCCTCTGCCTCTTTTTTTGTATCCTGGGCATGCTGTAAAGATGGATGATGCTGGACACAGAGAATCTGGCTAAGTATTTCTGGGATAATATTCTGTGTAGCACAATTGGGGTTAGTTTAGAAAAGTTGCCCTGTATCTTAAAATGTGGACTGTATCTGTAAAATAGATTGATATATATATACCTGTAAATATTTATCTTATTATTAACATATATTGATTCCTAAATAAACTGTTTGACAAATAATGGAGGATCCTCATATAGTTTATTTTCACAATTTATCTGTGTTGGTTTTAGTGGTTTCACCATAGAGATTTAGTATATTATATTTAGTAGAAAGTAGAGATATTTTAAATTAATAGATAACCACAGACATCGGCAGTGTCTATCTAAGTAAAGAAAAGAATGGGATTAGCTTCATGCACAGGGATAGGCACGGATCAAGGCTGTGGCGGACATTTTCCAAAGTATAGATCTTAGTGAATGACACAAAGGTACAAATTAAAAACACTCTCTTTACCTAGAGGATAGTGGATGCATGGTAGAATAGCCATCCATCAGAAGTGGTAGAGACAGTGAATGAGTTTAAACATGTATGGGATAGGCATAAGGCTATGCTAGATATAAGATAAGGTCAGGAACTAATGAAAGTTTTCAGAAAATTGGGTAGACTAGATGGGCCGAATGGTTCCTATCTGCCAATACATTCTTTGTTTCTATAAGTCAGGAGATCTGCATTTTGCTGTCAAATGGGCCGCACGTGAAACGCCCTTGGTCTAGTTCAAGTACAAAATATTAATCTAATCAAACAAGTTTAAAATAACATTTATATAAATACTGCTTGTAGTATACTGGTATAAAATGTTTTCAAAATTACCTTTTATTTTTTTTTATTGTATTGAGAGTCTGCAGCTCCTGATCAAATCTTCCTACCTTGATGTTAATTGCATGATCATCATGGTTGGTTACTTACTTGGTTAGGTAATGTTTGTCAGAGTAGGCAGCGGTCTTCTACACACAGACACCAGCGCTATGCTGCTGCACAGATCAAGGAATCTGGATGGGTCATGACTCATGTATGGTTGACCCAGGCTGCACTGCAGGCAGTTTGCTTCTTGCTTCACTCTTACTCACTTTTCTGCTACTCATGCCACGTGCATCAAGGAGGAGTCAGGATCAGCATGCATCTGTCCTACTCCTCCCTCCCTGCTGAAAAATGGGTGGCGGACACTACAAGGGCCAGTCACGGACACCAGTGTCCATGTACGGACACCTTGCCTATCCTTGTTCATGCACTGTTACAAAAGGGAGATAAATCATTTATGTGTTATAATATTATCTATGAAAAATTAATGAGCAGAATGAAATTATGGTTGTACATTTATATGTAGTAATAATATTAAATCAACATTATTCATCTTTCCCACTTCTCCCCCCCCCCCCTTTAATCCATCCTAAATGCCTCTGCTAGGCTAATCCACCTCTCCCGTCGCTCTGTATCAGCTGCACCTCTCTGCGAGTCCCTTCATTGGCTCCCCATTCACAGCAGAATTAAATTCAAAATCCTCATTCTGACCTACAAAGCCCTCACCAACTCTGCCCACCCTACCTATCCTCACTCATCAACAAATATACTCCAGCCCGCCCCTAAGATCCAACAATGACCTGCTCCTTGCATCCTCTACCATCACCTCCTCCCATGCTAGACTACAGGACTTCTCTTGTGCGGCACCAACCCTCTGAAACGCACTTCCTCAAGCTGTCAGACTCTCCCCTAAACTCTCCTCCTTTAAATGCTCCCTGACCTTTTTGTTCAGGGAAGCCTATCTCCAAATCAGTAACAAATTTATTCCACTTACCTAATTGCCCTCTAACATCTAACCCTGTACTAACATTTTCCCCTTTGCAGTCCTCACCTCCTGTTTCTCACCCTCCTCCCCATCTAGATTGTATGTTCCCTTAGGAATAGGGCCCTCAACCCCCCCCCCCCCTCTGCATTTGTTTGTTAAATTTAGTGTGATGTCTTGTATTGTATCACCATTGTACATTTATCTTTGTACCCATGGACAGCGCTGTGGAATCTGTTGGCGCTTTATAAATAAAAAATAATAATAATAATAAAATTTACATCCAAAATAAAAATGTGCATTTTCTTTTGCCAATAATATGGTAAAATGTGTTATCTGGAATCTTAGGCTGGATAACCGGATCAAGCAACATCATTTACAAATTGTAAGTATATAGTTAAATATTTTTTATTAGAGGAACAGTACACCAGCCAAAACCTATAGCATAATTTTGTTAATTAATTCTTATAAATAACGATCCTAAGATCATAATTCTGTAACTTGCTGAGTCAGTAGAAATAGCCAAGGACACAACTGTAACTGCAGTGCATGATGCAGGAAATCGGGCCAGCTGATATAACACATGTACGCAAGGTGCTATTAAAGGCAAAAGTGTTAATAAAATCAAAATAAAATTATCCATAAAATGTTAACCCTTTAACTGCTGAGCCATTTCCATCCATATGCTGAGCTATTTTGACGTTTTGAGATGCTGCTTACATTTAAGCCCTACTGTAGGTCATTCTTCATTGAGAAACCCACACACATTAAATACGTTTTTTTCAGCAGACCATGCAGATTCACTCTTTATCATTATCTCATGTATATATCATGACACCCGAGAAATAGAACTCAACAACAAATTGTGTAAAAAAAATGTATAAATAAATGAATTGATAAGAAATAGCTTGTGTTTTTTAAAGCTCTGTTGTAAAAGGAAGAGGGGGCTATCTATAGATAACAAAAAGACCCTTTGTTTATATGTACATAAGTTTGATGTGCCCTTAGGGGCTCCCATGAACCTCTACTCAAATAAATTTACAATTAAACATGGCAGATGATCGTGATCACTATTACCACAGGGGTCTCCCAGCTACAAAAACCTGTATGGGGCTTTATTTTGAGGAACGGCTTCTGGGTGTTAAAACAAGGGCTCCAGGGGTCTTTAGGACTTTTTGATGGTCTGTTCTAAGTGCCTAGAGACCCCCAGTTTCCAAACAGTGGGCTGAAGTGTGAAGAATTCTTCCTTTTAAATGTTGAATCTTTAGGGTTTCTAGACCTTAAGGCAGCTGAGATTGACGGGTTTAAATATTTACCCCCCCCCCCCCATCCAGCTCCTTTAAATTCTTTGGAGCTGCTTCTTCACTTTCAGTTTTCTATTGCGTGGTGACATCATTAGCAGTAAGGGGGTTAATTTTGTCTAGTGAAAGAATACCATGTAATATACTTTTATTATTTACATTTCACACTTTTCCTGTAATTTAACTCTGAACATTATGGGTCCAATTACAGGTGGAGCACTAACAGTTCCGGGTGAGCAATAAGAGGATTATTGTGGGTGTTTGCACGGCTGGTTTATCACTCATTTTACAAGTTGAAAGTAAACGTGATCGCTAAAGCACAATTGAAGTTAACGCTCGTAGAGATAGCGTGTCCCTTAGAGCTCTGGTTAACTGTTTCGCAAAACAAAAAAGTTTTAAAAAATACACTTAAACGTCAAGTTACACTAATAATAACACTATCTGATAAAAAATTATTTTAAAAAAATTGCACAAAAAAGGTATAAGGATTCAAAGATATGAGGTCGCAGTTAGAAAACAAAGTCAGGCAAAGAACTTTAACACTGAGATACATACATATACATGTCTAAATATGTATATATATATATATATATATATATATACATTTACACATATATAAATGAAACAATTAAAGAAAGTATCTAGATGGACTAATCCAGCACAAATTTATATATAGGACAAAGAGTAAACAAGATATTTTGTGTGCATATAATCACGAAGATCCCACATTTTTAGCAAAACAGAAAAATATTTATTAAGCATAATTATTTAAACATAATTAATGCAACATAAGATACTATGCATGCTAATGAAATAAAGCATAATGGAAGCAATCCTAAAAAGTAGAGAGATATTGAGCCCTTATTTGAGGTTACTGGTATGAAAGTCCAAGAAATATACCACATATATTTGACACAGTGGTAATATTGTCCACAGAAAATATAAAGAAGTAAACTTGTGTCCAACAAAATTCAAATGGATTTACAAGGCAGTTTGTTAATCTAGCCAAGCAAAGCAGAGAAAAGATTGATTAGTTATGCAGGGTAATCCTTTGGATATAACAGTCCTGCGTCAGGTGTTAGTAAGGCAGAGTCATGGAAGCAGATAGTGGAATTCCTCCTAGAGTGAACATTCAAGACTGGGTTCAAAAAGGCATATGAAGCCCACAGCTCACCGAACCATATAATCGTTATAATCAGTTCCACAGTCCCCCCAGAGCTGCCCCTCCTTCTTAACACTCACCTGATTCACACAGGTATGTAATAGAAAAGTTATCCGCTCATGCAGCTTGTTACAAACCTCATCGTCTGCTGCAAAGGCACTTCAGTGCTGAAAATGGACACTTATTGTACTTCAATCAGGGTGTCAAAAGTTAGCAGGTGCCATTATTGTCTACTTGCAGGCGTAACAAGCCACCTTCCAAACAGGGGCGTGATTTACAGCGCTACGCGCGTTTTACCCTTCTCATTAGTCTAGGACTTTCTCAAGCGTCATACTTGATTGACAATACAGGCAGGCTTTATATCGTCTGTAGATAGGCACGGTGAAATGGACCAATCGGATTGCTCATATATCAATAATGCTCACACAAAATTATAAAAAAAATTCCTAACAAAGAATTTGAATTATATACAAGTTAGTCTTACGTAACATTAAGTAATTATCGGCTAGATTACGAGTTTTGCGTTATGGGTGACAAAGCCTCATAACGCTACTTTTTCACTACCGCTGCTATTATGAGTTTTGCAGGTATATCTGTCCCACACACTTTTTGGCCGTAACGCAATGTAACTACCACAGCTTTAAAAAAGTCCTTTTTCAATGGAACTTCCATAGCGCCTGTATTACGAGTTTGCCTGTCCGGCCAAAAAGTGAGCGGTACAGCCCATAACTACAAGATCCATACCGTAAACTGAAAGTCAGTAGTTATGGGTTTTAAGTTACAAAGCTGTAACATAAAACTCATAACTAAAGTGCTAAAAAGTACACTAACACCCATAAACTACCTATTAACCCCTAAACCGAGGCCCTCCCGCATCGCAAACACTAAAATAAAATTATTAACCCCTAATCTGTTGCTCCTGACATTGCCACCACTAGAATAAACATATTAACCCCTAAACTGCCATACTCCTGCATCGCAAACACTAGTTAAATATTATTAACCCCTAATATGCAGTCCCTAACATCGCTGCAACCTACATTACTGTTATTAACCCCTAACCTGCTGCCCCCAAAATCGCCACCACTATACTAAAGTTATTACCCCCTAAACCTAACCCTAAGTCTAACCCTAACACCCACTAACTTTAATAAAACTAAAATAAATCTAAATAAAAATTACAATTAATACCTAAATAATTACTATTTAAAACTAAATACCTATAAAATAAACCCTAAGCTAGCTACAATATAACTAATAGTTACTTTGTATCTATCTTAGGTTTTATTTTTATTTCACAGGTAAGTTTGTATTTATTTTAACTAGGTAGACTAGTTACTAAATAGTTATTAACTATTTACTAGCTACCTAGCTAAAATAAATACAAATTTACCTGTAAAATAAAACCTAACCTAAGTCACACTAACACCTAACCTTGCACTACAATTAAATAAATTACATTAATTAAATACAATTAACTAAATTACAAAAACAAAAAAAAACTAAATTACACAAAATAAAAAAGAAATGATCAAATATTTAAACTAATTACACCTAATCTAATAGCCCTATCAAAATAACCCCCCCCCCAAAATAAAAAAAAACCCTAGCCTAAACTAAACTGCCAATGGCCCTTAAAAGGACCTTTTGCGGGGCATTGCCCCAAAGAAATCAGCTCTTTTACTTGTAAAAAAAAATACAAACAACCCCCAACAGTAAAACCCACCACCCACACAACCAAACCCCCCAAATAAAATCCTATCTAAAAAAAACCTAAGCTCCCCATTGCCCTGAAAAGGGCATTTGGATGGGCATTGCCCTTAAATGGGCATTTAGCTCTTTTTCAGCCCAAACCCTAAGCTAAAAATAAAACCCACCCAATAAACCCTTAAAAAAACCTAACACTAACCACCGAAGATCCACTTACAGTTTTTGAAGACCGGACATCCACCCTCAATGAAGCCGGGAGAAGTCTTCATCCAAGCGGCAAGAAGTTCTCAACGAAGTCGGGAGAAGTCTTCATCCAGATGGCAAGAAGTGGTCCTACAGGCAGGCAGAAGTCTTCATCCAGACGGCATCTTCTATCTTCATCCTTCTTACACAGAGCGGCTCCATCTTCAAGACATCTGGCGCAGAGCATCCTCTTCTGACGACGGCTACTGAAGAATGAAGGTTCCTTTAAGGGACGTCATCCAAGATGGCGTCCCTTGAATTCCGATTGGCTGATAGAATTCTATCAGCCAATTGGAATTAAAGGTGAAAAAATCCTATTGGCTGATGCAATCAGCCAATAGGATTGAGCTTCAATCCTATTGGCTGATCCAATCAGCCAATAGGATCAAGCTCGCATTCTATTGGCTGATTCGTTGAGGATGGATGTTTGGTCTTCAAAAACTGTAAGTGGATCTTCAGGGGTTAGTGTTAGGTTTTTTTTAAGGTTTATTGGATGGGTTTTATTTTTAGCTTAGGGTTTGGACTGAAAAAGAGCTAAATGCCCTTTTAAGGGCAATGCCCATCCAGATGCCCTTTTCAGGGTAATGGGGAGCTTAGTTTTTTTAGATAGGATTCTATTTGGGGGGTTTGGTTGTGTGGGAGGTGGGTTTTACTGTTGGGGGTTGTTTGTATTTTTTTTTTACAGGTAAAAGAGCTTACTTCTTTGGGGCAATGCCCCGCAAAAGGCCCTTTTAAGGGCCATTGGCAGTTTAGTTTAGGCTAGAATTTTTTTTTTATTTTGGGGGGCTTTTTATTTTGCTAGGGCTAATAGATTAGGTGTAATTAGTTTAAATATTTGATAATTTCTTTTTTATTTTGTGTAATTTAGTGTTTGTTTGCGTTTGTAATTTAGTTAATTGTATTTAATTAATGTAATTTATTTAATTGTAGTGTAAGGTTAGGTGTTAGTGTAACTCGGATTAGGTTTTATTTTACAGGTAAATTTGTATTTATTTTAGCTAGGTAGCTAGTAAATAGTTAATAACTATTTAGTAACTAGTCTACCTAGTTAAAATAAATACAAACTTACCTGTGAAATAAAAATAAAACCTAAGCTAGATACAATGTAACTATTAGTTATATTGTAGCTAGCTTTGGGTTTATTTTATAGGTAAGTATTTAGTTTTAAATAGGAATTATTTAGGTATTAATTGTAATTTTTATTTAGATTTATTTTAATTATGTTCAAGTTAGTGGGTGTTAGGGTTAGGGTTGGGGTTAATAACTTTAGTATAGTGGTGGCGACGTTGGGGCGGAAGATTAGGGGTTAATAAGTGTATGTAGGTAGCGACGACATTGGGGGTGGCAGATTAGGGGTTAATAAATGTAGGTAGGTGGCGGCGATGCTAGGGGCAGCAGATTAGGGGTTAATAAGTGTACTGTAGGTGGTTGTGATGTTG
Organism: Bombina bombina; assembly: GCF_027579735.1. NCBI lineage: Eukaryota > Metazoa > Chordata > Amphibia > Anura > Bombinatoridae > Bombina > Bombina bombina. The sequence goes on from NC_069503.1 coordinate 155,154,577, forward strand.
AGGGCGGCAGATTAGGGGTTAATAAGTGTAATATAGGTGGCGGCAATGTTGGGGGTGGCAGATTAGGGGTGTTTAGACTCTGGTTTATTTTAGGGTGTTAGGTGTAAACATAAATTTTGTTCCCCCCATAGGAATTAATGGGGCTGCGTTACGGAGCTTTACGGTCCTTTATTGCAGGTGTTAGGCTTTTTTTTAGCCGGCTCTCACCATTGATGTCTATGGGGAAATCGTGCTCGAGCACGTAAAACCAGCTCAAAGCAGTGCTGGTATTTGGGTGCAGTATGGAGCTCAACGCTGCAATATTGCCTGCTAACGCCGGGTTTATGAAAACCTGTAATAGCAGTGCTATAGGGAGGTGAGCGGTGGAAATAACTTGTAAGTACCGAGCCGCTCATAATGCAAAACTCGTAATCTAGCCGTATATTAAGTATAGAGAGAGAGTGGGATTTAAAGCAGACATACATATTTATTTTGTTAGACAATTGACATTAATGTCAATAAGTGGGTTATTTTACAGCTTGCACCTGCTACATATATACAAGCAAACCAAATTATTTTCAAAGTTAACCTAGGGATCATTTATGTTTTAAAACTATTTAATGAAATGAATTTACTTCACATTACAGCCAGAAGAAATATACATTTTGTAGGAGAATAGCTAGAACATCATTAAGTCAAAAAAGGGGCATAATTAATTCCTTCATTCAAGCCAGCAGGTTTAAGCAAGTTCTAATTATATATCCATTTACACTCTGCTTTTAAGAGCAAGTTATCAATATCACCACCTCTGGTTTTTAGATGTATTAACTCTAAACCCATCCATCTTAAATCCGTATCCTCAATATTGTGATATTCCAAAAAATGTCTAGCTACCCAGCTACTTTTTACCTTTTTATTTAAAATGTCTATGATATGCTCTTTTATTCTTTCATGGATTTCTCTATAGGTTTTCCCAATATAAAACTTAGGACATGTACAGTTTACATTTAATATGTCCCTTTACTTTGAAACGTTTCCCTTCAAGATTAGTAATTTTGTTTCCTTTCATCATGAACTTACAAATTACATATTTCCCACATATAAAAGAACCATTTTCTTTCTTCTTAGCCAACCAATTCACATTAGTACTAATATCCACAAAATTACTATTGACTAGGTAATCTTTAAAGGGACACTGAACCCAAATTTCTTCTTTCATGATTCAGATAGAGCATGACATTTTAGGAAACTTTCTAATTTACTCCTATTAACAATTTTTCTTTGTTCTCTTGCTATCTTTATTTGAAAAATAAGGCATCAATGCTTCCTTTTTGGTTCAGAACTCTGGAGAGCACTTTTTTATTGGTGGATACATTTATCCACTAATCAGCAAGAACAATCCAGGTTGTTGACCAAAAATGGGCCGGCATCTAAACTTACAATCTTGCATTTCAAATAAAGATAGCAAGAGAACAAAATTAATTATAGGAGTAAATTAGAAAGTTGCTTAAAATTTCATGCTCTATCTGAATCACGAAAGAAAAAAATTTGGGTTCAGTGTCCCTTTAAGTGAAGGTGCTCTTTTAGCTGTGAGTGAAGGAAATTCACCCACTATATCTCTGAATCTATAGTAAGCAGATCCCAATGTTTTCTAAGTATAGCTCTAATATCCTTCCATCTATCACTATATGTTGAAATATATCTAACAATAGGTTTCTTCCATTCTTTATGTTTATAAAGGAGAATATCACGCTCAGAATCCCAAGCTCTTTTATAGCCTTCTTTGAAGCATTTATTAGGCTAACCCCTGGCTTTGAATATCTTTGTCTGATCCATAGCATGAATTTTAAAGCCCTCAACTGTGGAGCAGTTCCTACGATGTCTAAGAAACTACCACACAAGAATAGACTCAATTTGACTCTTAGGGTGATAACTACTAGCTTGCAAGAGTGTGTTTGCTGCGGTAGGTTTTCTATATGATTCAGTGACTATTGTGTCCCATTCTATAATAATTTTCAGGTCTAGGAAAGTTATTTTTTTTTATTCACTGTATTCATAAATGAATTTTAAATTTCAAATATTATTTTTAAGGATTTTCATAAATTCATGCAAGTCTGTTACAGTGCCATTCCATAGAAGGAGGGGCATCATCAATATAGCGTATCCATAAATCAATTGATTGGCCATAATGTGCTGATATGTCAATGATATTCTGGGCCTCCCACATACCCAGGTATAGAAAACAGTCAATGTCACTGTCCAGCACGTCCTTGTAACTCACGTGCAAGCTGTAGGGGCCTGCAACCCCAAACAATCAAAGTAATAACACAATACCAGCAGCTCTGTGAACTTGAGATACAAATACTCAGCTTTATTCCAGCATAGAGGGAACAGAAAAAGACAACGTTTTGGGCTACCTGCCCTTACTCATGTCTTAAAAGGTAATACCCAAAATGCTCACCTTTTTACACAATCACAGGTGGTTTAATTAATTTGACCTTTTCATTAACTACTTCATACTTCTTGCAGAGTTTACTTATATTATATCCCCACCTAGTGGTGTCTAGTATATTAACATTTAAAACAAAAACAGAACACTGTGGCAGCGAATATCTATACAAATAAATTCCATTCCATGTCCCTATTCATTCCTTTTAGATACATAAAATCTAATTTATAAATCCAATGTGCTTCTCGCCTCTTAAGATAAAGCTCTCTATTACCTCCCCTTCTTAAAGGGGTAACCTGTTCAATTATCTGAAATCTAAGTTGGGAGACAGAATGACCAGCTTCAACAAAGTGGTGAGCCACTGGGGTTTCCTTATCCTTACATCTTATTGCTGATTTATGCTGTATCATTCTGTCTCTCATTTTTTGGGTTGTCTCGCCAAATAAATAATCCCACATGGACATTTGATTAAATAAACTACATAAGTAGTATTGCATGTGTGAAATCCACAGATTTTAAATTTCTGACCAGTAAGGGGATGTGTGAATGTATCTCCTTTAATCATACTATTGTAATTTGAACATGATAGACAAGGGAAGCAACCATTCCTCTTGGATACAATATATCCTGTATTATCTGTTTATTGCTCCCTACATCGGCCCTCACCAGTCTATCTTTAATATTGCAAGACCTTCTATATGCTGAAAGGGGATAACTTTTAAAAACCTCATGTAATGGATGACAATCCCTCAATAAATGCCAATGTTTCCTCATAATCCCTGAAATACGTTTACTTAACACATTATACTCAGAAACAAGAGCCATTCTATTCTGTTTTTGTTTACTCCCTTCATTTATTTTGGGTCTCAATACCTCTATTCTGGGAATTTTATGGACTTTTTTTAATAGTTTCTTGAATATTAGACTTAGGATAACCCCTTACAATAAACTTATTACCCATCTCACTTAATCTAGTTTTAATCAAAGATTCATCTTGTACAATGCGTCTCACTCTCAATAATTGGCTGTATGGAAGGGTCTTCAGTAGGGTCTCCGGGTGTGCACTAGTAAAGTGCAACAAACTGTTGCAATTTGTCTCTTTAGTATATAAATCTGTTTTTAAAACATTACCTTCCTGGGGGGGCGGAGCCTAGCAGCACTCCAAGATGGACGTGCTGGCTTAGAGCTCTGTGTACAGGGGAAACTATTGAACGGACTACCTTCTCAATCTGAACCTGATGATCCACAAAACTGGGGACATTTAAGTAGTGACACAGAGCAGAGCGGAATAATATAAAAATTGCCTACACCATTACTCCAGACAGCGGCTAATCACTGGAGAAGAAAACGGCGTGACCATGTAGCTGCAAACTTATAGAGCGGTCACACTAACACTAACGGCCTAGAGAACTCTCAAAGAGGATGGTGTATGGGAGTTGAAAGCTGAAATAAGGGTGTACCTTGACAGATGAGGCATATTTAAAAGATGGAAGAAGCCTACATAACTATACAAGCTTTAATGCTTCAGTTGGAACGGCAGATGTTCCACAGATTTGACCGCCTCCTGGCCCGCATAGAGAGCGCATGTTCCGGGGAGACGTCCCTGGAGCTTGGAGCAGTAATGACCACAGAGCTCACCACGCAGGAAGAAACCATGCAGCTATACGGGACTGAGTCCCTCGGGGAGGAGAATCCTGGCTGTCTGCTAATGGGGGTCCATGAGAGACACATACAACACACCTTAGCCCCTGTTTGGGGGGATGCGGCCGGCCCTCCACAGGGAGTCGGTGATAATTTTTCTGACCGGCAGGAGAGCCCCAAAGCCCAGATGAGTGCCGAGCGGAGTGGTCGACCTGAGGAGGTCTCCGGGTCTGAGATTGGTCATTCGGCAGCCCCACTTCAACAGACCTGCCTAGTCGCGATGGATGGGCTCTCCCTGGGAATAGCTGGAACCTTACAGCGTTACAACGTAAGCGCCAAAGATCAGCCCTTTCACTATTTGACTCATATGGAATATTCCGTTCTGGGGGACCTGCTGTTTGAGGAAGGGCTACCCCCTCAGGGTCGAAATCGATGTACCAGACTTGTAAGCAAATGTGCATACTTTAACGGCCCCAGTGACTCTGTATTGTATAGTGGGAGACAACGACCCTTAACACTTGAGAAATGTAAACAGGGAATTGGTTAAGACTGTGACTATGCCATTGGACTGCACTTCCAAACTACTATTAACTTTTTCTTTATTCTATCTCTATATATAGGCAGTCATACATGTTGGAATAGCAGCATTACCTTCTGTTCAGATTATTGCGGTTAACTATGACGGCCCTAGGGCATGAGATATAGACTTGCAATATGTTCTTATACCTGCCACAATACATTATATATTCCCCTTGAGAAGCAATATATATATTCATATTACTTTATTTATTTTTTTAGACATCTGCTATGTATCTGAATGTTTGCAATACCCAGGCTAGTCTAGGGCAGTTATACTCTCCAAGATAGGATCCCTATACACTGTGATGTCTACCCTATTAAGTATCTACTCTATGTATAGGTAGCCTGTAACTTACTGCCTGCCCTCTAGGTTAACACAGTGAACTGCACGTTACAAGAATGTTTTTATGTATGCAGAAGTCCAAAAGTAGATTTACACCTATAAGGGGGTATATATATATAGTAAGTAAGGTGGGATTGCTGCTCTGCTATGTTGTACCTTTTATAGTATTTAGATGAATGCACTACTCTATATCTTGATAGATTTTTTCAGGTGTCTTTATGTTTCTAAAAGTGCCCAACATTGCAACAATATGTGCTCTGGTCATAGACCTTTTCCAAGCTTCCCTATACCCTCTGATGCTAAGTATTAATTTGGACCTATATTCCCTCCCGTAAATATAGATGGTAGCACATGGCCTATCCCCTGGTTCCACGTAGGGATTCTTACTAATATTACTAATTGCAATTGAGCTAGGAGGGATCTATGCCTGTTTTACATTTTGGGATGGACTTACAGTATGTTCCAGAAACAGAGGATACTTGTTTGTATATTTGGCCCTATAGGATTGTACACACAAGTTTATGAACCTTCATTTGACTGAACATATAACTCCAATTTACCTATAGGGAGCGGGCAAAAAGAGTCAGCAACTAATACCATTATACATTTTATCCCATGCAACCCATTAAGAGCTGGCTGTAGGGCTAAGGGCTTTCCAGATTGTCTATCCTTTAAAGGAGCCCACTTAGAAAGTGCCATTCAGTTCGCCCTAATGCGCAATTCAGCTTAACAAGTTCCTTTATTTGCTATGTCTTGGTATATGCTGGGAAAAACCTTCTCCTATATTACTTAACGGTTGAGTTAGTAAAGCTTGACAGATATTTGTGATTTATAAAGGGTTGCGTCTATTGCAGCACCAAATTATTGTCTTGTTGGGTAACTTCCTCCACCCCCCCCCCGCTTGGACCTACTGCGATTAGGGGTAACTAAAACCCTCCGCAGTCCCAGGCAGAGTTAGATAGTCTCTGCCCACTCCTGAGTGCTAACTGTTCTGTTTCGCTCGGGACCAACCTAGTTTTACCTGTTATTGTTAAAGAAGATAATTATAGGTCGATGATGGACCTGAGTTGTTGTAATTATATATAACCTCCTGTGCTTTGTAAGTAGCTGCCTAAGGCCCAGGAGAGGCCTTCACAAAGTTAGGAGGTCAGAATAACAAACAACACTTTTTTAACACCCTATTAAGGTATCCCCCAGAGTTTACTTCTCACTTCTATTTACTGCATGTGACCCACATGTGGCCACCAATGCCTAAATGAAGCACGCTTTCCCTTAATTTCTGTATAGTTAGGGGGATTCCTTATCTCCATGTTTATTTACTTTCTGTTCAGATGTGAAAGGCATGGACACATAAAGGCCTACTTTTTATTTAGAGCCTTCCGCGAAAGTTAGGCCATATAATTACCTCTTGTTAACTTACTTCCTGTTGTCCAAACTAACTGTACTTATATAAAAAGAGGTGCCACTCATGGCTTGTTATATTTTCCTATTGTTTAGGATCTAGTACTGCTTATGGTCTCTAGGACATGCCTTCTGTATAGGATACATGAGAATTAATGTATGTTGATAGGCGTGTTGCCATGACAAATGTAAGATTGTTTTTTGTGTGCCATTGCTACCTCAATAAAAAAGTATTTTAAAAAAAAAACAAAAAAACATTACCTTCCTTATATTCTAGAGTATTCAAGAAAGGGACAGATATTTCACTATGTGTCAATGTGAACTTAATGTGGGATGTAGCAGCATTAAGGATAGATACAAATTTCTTTAGGGATCCAATGTCCCCCTACCACACGCCAAAAATGTCATCTATGTAGCGCCATTTTGTTCTTGATTGATTCATGTATATATTGGCGTAGGTGAGGGCGACATTGGATCCCATGGCAGTTCCCTGTCTCTGCATATAGAAAGTATCCTGAAATAAAAAATAATTGTAATAGAGAACAATTTCCAACAATTCTATGATAAATTCCTGTTGAATAATTGGATAATCATTAGTGGAGGACAATGTTTTCCTTACAGCTCATAATTTGTCTAAAAAGATGGAAATATTTGAAAATACAGAGTTAGTGCTGGCCACAATTGGTCTCCCAGGTGGTGTAGATCTATTCTTATGAATCTTTGGGAGCGTGTAAAATACAGGAATAATAGCATCCTCTACCAACAAAAACGTTTTGGTGTCTGAATCTATAATGACATTTTTTCAGCTCTTTCCATGCACCCAAATATTTCTTTCTTGATTAATTTTGTGGGGTCATTAATCATTTTTTTATATACACTATTATTGTTAAGCTGTGTTAATTTTTCATTGACATAGTACTCCCTGTCCAAAATAACAGTGGCCCCGCCCTTGTCTGCCTGTTTGCAAATAATATCTCTGTTTTTCTTTAGATTATCCATTGCTGCATATTCCAATTTATACATATTTCTATTAAAACTTAATGATTTCTGTTTCGATTTTAATGCTTCAATATCTTTATTAACTAAATCAATAAATGTATCTACGCTACTGTGGTAATTACTGGGTGTGAAATTGCTCTTATTTCTTAAGCCCACTGATTTTATACTAAGACAACCAACATTGTCAATATTATTTACACTATTTACTTTCATGATAATGGGTTTCTTGGAAGATTGGAGACCAATTGTGGCCAAAACTAACTGTATTTTCAAATATTTCCATCTTTTTAGACAAATTATTACAACCATATGTAGTAAAATCTATGTCTTATATAAAATATACTAGTGATTTCTTGGTGAAATTGGAAAATCTAGATATTACTTCCAATAAATGTATATTGTATACTTTAGACATAACTAGTTTGTATATGTCTATCACCCACTCTAGTGGGTTAGGAGCTGTAAGGAAAACATTGTCCTCCACAAATGATTATCTGATTATTCAACAGGAATTTTTGGATACTCTAGTATATAAGGAAGGTAATATTTTAAAAACAGATTTATATACTAAAGAGACAGATTGCAACAGTTTGTTGTACTTTACTAGCATTTCTGTATTGAAAAGAAACAATTTTGTAATATACATGCATTAGCAAAAATGCTTCTAATAAAAGTGTATTTAAGTATGCACCATGCACCAGCATTTTAAACACAACACTTGTTCGTAGAGCCTAAGGTGCTTGTACCATCTGGTAATGACTCAATTTGTTTATTGCTGACATGATACAAGCCCCACTGATGATCTGAGCAGCTGCATTATTTAAAATGTGGATGCAGTAAAAATATCTAGCTATGCTTCACATGCACCTGCAGAGAAAAATGTTAACACTAAAACAGTGATAACTCTTAATAGAAGCATTTTTGCCAATACATGTACTGTATATTGCAAATATGTTTCTATTTAAAGATGCAATAAATCTATGTGCATTGATTTTTTGACTGGAATGTCCCTTTAAGAGCAATGCCCATACAAATGCCCTTTTCAAGGCAATGGGTAGATAAGGTTTTACTTTATTTTTATTTTGTGGGTTTGAGCAGTGGGGGTTTGTATACTGTTAGGGGGTGTTAGCACTTTTCCTACAAATAAACAACAGTTATCTTTAGGGCAATGCTCTACAAAATGCCCTTTTAAGGGCACACAAAAGGCCCTTTTAAGGGCCGTTGGTAGTTTATTATAGATTAGTTTTTTTTTTGTTTTTTTTCTTTAAAAAAAGGGTATTAGGGTTTGTACAAAAAAACTGTCGTCTGAATTTAAACAATGGTGGAACGTGGACTCTCTATGCCCGGAAATAAATAAATTTATCAGGTAAGCATAAATTTTGTTTTATTTCCTATGGTATAGAGAGTCAACAATTTATTCCAATTACTAATGGGAACCAATATCCAAGTTAGAGGACACAGAATGAAAGGGAGGAAGAACAAGACAGGCGGACCTAAACCAAAGGCACCGCCCGCTTGAAGAACTTTTCTCCCAAAAGAAGCCTCAGCCGAAGCAAAATTATCACATTTGGAAAATTTGGAAAAACTATGAACAGAGGACCATGTGGCCACCTTGCAAAATTGCTCCACTGAAGATTTATTTTTGAAGCCCAGGAAAAAGAAACAGATCTAGAGGAATGAGTCATAATTCTCTCAGGAGGCTGATGTCCAGCTGTCTCATAAGCTAAACGAATAACACTTCTCAACCAGAGAGAAAGAGTGGTAGAAGTGGCCTTCTGACCCCTATGCTTACCATAGAAAACAAACAGGGCAGAAAACTGCAGAAAATCTTTAGTTGCTTGAAGGTAAAATTTTAAAGCACTCACAACATCCAAGTTTTGCAAAAGATGTTCCTTCTGGGAGGAAGGATTAGGACAAAAAGAGGGAACAACATTTTCCTCATTAATATTGCGATCCAACACTACCTTAGGGAGAAACCCAAGCTTAGTATGAAGGACCATCAAAAATAAGGTAAGGAGAGTCACATTGAAGATCCGAAAGTTCGGAAACTGTGCAAGCAGAAGAAATAGCAATAAGAAATAAAACCTACCAAGAAAGTAATTTAATGTCCATGGAATGCATTGGTTCAAACAGAGCCTACTGTAAAACCTTAAGAACTAGGTTAAGACTCCAAAGAGGAGCAACATGTTTAAACACAGGCCTGATTCTGACTAAGGCCTGAACAAAAGACTGAACATCTGGCAGAACCGCCAGACGTTTATGCCAAAGAATAGCCAAAATTCACGGAACCTTCACTTTCAGCAGCTGACTAGACTACGGCAATGCACTCTACTCCGGCTCCACCATCAAGCTCCAAAACAGACTCCAGCGCATCCAGAATGCCTCGTCCAGACTCATCCTCAACCTCCCTGGCCAATGCCACATCACCAAACACCTGCAAGACCTGCACTGGCTACCCATCAACAAAAGGATCACATTCAAGCTTCTCACCCATGCATTCAAGGCCCTCCACAACATCGGTCCCAAATACGTCAACCACCGCGTCACCTTCTACACCCCCGCCAGACAGCTTCGATTGGCCAAACAAGCCCTCACAGTCATCTAATGCATCAGGAAGACCACAGCGGGAGGCAAATCCTTCTCTCACCTGGCAGCCAAGACATGGAACACTATCCCGCTGCAGCTCAGACAAGCTACCTCCCTAACTAAGTTCAGAAAGGACTTTAGGACCTTGCTCTTGGACTGAACTGAAGCAACCCCAAGCACCTTGAGACCCTTATGGGTGAGTAGCCACACTTTACAAAAACCCAATAGTTAGACTTTGTTCCAAGAAAAACCCTTTGGACCACCTTTACACCATACTCTATGGTAAATTCTGTGAGTAACTAGTTTACAAGCCTGAAGCATAGTATCTATAACTTTCTCAAAGAAGCCACGTCTAGCCAAAACTAGACGTTCAATCTCCTAGCAGTCAGCTTCAGAGAAACCAGATTTGGATGAAGGAATGGACCCTGAAGTAGAAGCTCCTTCCTCAAAGGTAACCTCCAATGAGAAAGAGATGACATTGTTCGTCACCAGATCTGCAAACCAGATCCTGCAAGGCCATGCAGGAGCTATTAGAATCACTGAAGCTTTCTCCTGCTTGATGTGAGCAACTACTCATGGAAGTAGAGCAAACTTGAATAGATTGAAATTCCAAGGAACCGCCAGAGCATCTACCAGAACAGCTTGAGGATCTCTTGACCTTGAACCTAACTTGGAAGTTTGGCTTTTGATGAGACGCCATCAGATCCAATTGCGGAATCCCCCACCTGAGAGTTATCATCGTGAAAACCTCTGGGTGGAGAGCCCACTCTCCGGGATGAAAAGTTTCCCTGCTCAGAAAATCCGCCTCTCAGTATTCTACCCCTCAAATGTGGATGGCAGAGAGATGGCAATCGTGAGACTCCGCCCACTGGAGAAAGTGCGTCACCTCGTCCATTGCCAAGGAACTCCGAGTTCCTCCCTGGTGGTTGATATAAGTCACAGAAGTGATGTTGTCCAACAGGAATCTGATAAACTAAACCAAAGCTAGTTGAGGCCAAACTATCAAAGAATTGAAGATTGCTCTCAACTCCAAGATATTTATTGAAAAAGACGACTCCTCCAGAGTCCACAAGCCCTGTGCTTTTAAGGAACCCCAAACTGCTCCCCAGCCCAACAGGCTGGTGTCCGCAGTCACAATCACCCAGGAAGGTCTCAGAAAGCATGTGCCCCGAGACAGATGGTCCTGAGAAATCCACCACGAGAGAGAGACTCTTGTTGGGGAGTCCAGATTTATCCTCTGCAAGAGATCTGAATGATCCCCATTCCATTGACTGAGCATGCACAGTTGCAGAGGTTTCAGATGGAACTGAGCAAAAGGAATCATGTCCATGGAGGCAACCATCAGACCAATCAGCTCCATGCATTGAGCCACAGATGGAAGAATAGCAGACTGGAGAGAAAGGCAAGAAGCATGATGTTTTGATTTTCTGATGTCTGTCAGAAAAATCTTCATGGACAAGGAATCCAAAATTGTTCCTAGGAAACACACCCTTGTATTTAGTACAATGAAACTATATCCCAGATTCACTTTCCATCCGTGGGACCGCAGAATAGACAACAACATCTCTGTATGAGATCTTGCTATATCAAAAGAGGGCGCTTGAACCAAGATGTCATCCAAGTAAGGTGCCACAGCAATGCCCTGGGACCTGACCACTGCCAGAAGAGCCCCAAGAACATTTGTGAAAATTCTGGGAGCTGTAGCAAGGCCAAAAGGAAGAGCAACAAATTGGAAATGTCTGTCCAGAAAGGCAAACCTCAGATACTGGTAATGATCCCTGAATGGGAACATGAAGATACGCATCCTTCAGGTCTATGGTCAACATGAATGGACCCTCTTGTACCAAAGGAAGAATGGAATGAATGGTCTCCATTTTGAAGGACGGGACTCTGAGAAACTGATTGAGACACTTTAGGTCCAGAATGAGATGGAAAGTGCCCTCCTTTTTGGGAACTACAAATAGATTTCAATAGAATCCTAGACCCTGTTCCTCTTTTGGAACTGGAACAATCACTACCAAGGAGGAAAGATCCTTTATGCAGTAAAGGAAGACCTTTCTCCTTCTCTGGTCCACAGATAACCTTGACAGATGGAATCTGCCCCTGGGAGGATAAAATTTGAATCCTATTCTGTAACAGTGAGATACAGTATCTATTGCCCAAGGATCTGAAACATCTCTTAACCAAGCCTGCTGAAAGAAAAAGAGCCTGCCCCCCCCCCCCCACTTTATCCAAAACAGGAATGGGGGCGGTCCCTTCATGACGATTTAGAATAAGCGGAAGGCTTCTTAGCTTGCTTTGCCTTATTCCAAGGCTGACTGGACCTCCAAGAAGACTTATGTCCCTTAAAGTTACGAAAGGAATAGAAATTAGAATTCTGGCAACCCTTAGGCCTATTCTTCTTATCCAGAGGTAGGAAAGAGCCACCTGTAATATCGGAAATTATTTCAGCCAAACCAGGACCAAACAAAGTTTTACCCTTATAAGGCAAATATAAAAGCTTGGACTTGGATGTGACATCTGCAGACCAAGACTTTAACCACAGAGCTCTGTGAGCTAAAACAGTGAAACTAGAAATCTTAGCTCCCAGCCTAAGAACCTGCATATTGGCATCACAAATAAATGTATTGGCTAGCTTTAGAGCTTTGATCATATCACAGATCTCCTCTATAGTAGTTTCTTCTAGGATAAGATTAGAAAAATAATTGCACCAATAAAATGTTGCTCCGCAACTGTAGCAATACTAGCAACAGGCTGCCACTGTAATCTCTGATGAATTTACATTTTCTTAAAAAGAACTCAAGCTTTTTATCCATAGGATTCTAGAAAGAACAACTATCCTCAATAGGAATAGTAGTTCTCTTGGCAAGAGTAGAGATAGCTCCCTCTACTTTGGGCACTGTATGCCAAGAGTCATGAACAGAGTCAGCAACAGGAAAACAGGGGGCAGGGAAAAAGGAATCCCTGGCTTATCCCATTCCTGAGTTATGATATCTGCCATACAGTCTGGAACTGGAAACACTTCCACAGACCTCTTTGGATTCTCCACTGAGTCAGATTCTTCTAAAGTAGCAAGAACCTCCTTTAACAGTATTCAGAGGTGTTCCAACTTAAATCTGAATTTAATCTCCTTTGAATCTGCAGATTTGGTCACTACAGTATCAGAATCTGACAAATCTCCCTTAGACATTGAGGAATCATCCTCATCAGATAACTGAGACAAACTGACTAACGCAGCCTTAGCGGAGTCAGAACCCTTATTAATAGCAATATGTTTAGATTTCCTCTTGCACTTACCAGCAACTTTTGGAAAAGCTGATAAGGCTGCTGAAACAGCCGAAGTTATCTGTGCAGAAAAATCCACAAGTAAAAACACACCCCAGAAGGTTTGAGAGGAACTGCAGGTCACTGCATGTGAAGCTTGGGAAGCTTGAGGGGAAAGCTGAGGCGTGGCTAGGATAACACTATCCTGAGAGACAGGAGGCTCAGGGAGAGACATTTTATCTTTAAAATTTAAAATGGGGAGAGAGTAAGCGCTAAAAGCTTAAAAGGCTAGTAAAAAGTACATTTTAATAGATATACAAATTTACAAATGGCAATCAGACGCATGGATCCATGTCTGACTTAACAAAAAAATATATAATAAACAAATCTAAAAATATCTAAAAAAATCCAATGGAGTATAGCATGTGACACTGACTTAGTGAGCCAGTGATGAGGAGTTAGAAGGACATGTACATTCAATAATATAAACAACCTAAGTGAGTGATTGAGTGCACACAATAGCTGTCAACAAAGAAAAATAGCATTCACAAAGAAGAAAAATAGCATTCACAAAAAATAGTGTTCACAAAAATTGGCGTACATAAAAAATGTTCAAATGTTCAACCGGTTATATGTAAGTGAATCCAGTAGTGTTTCCTCCAAAGTGACGTGTGGAAATATAACGTGAAGTCTATAATAGTAGAATGTAAACGTTGAGTGGGTCAAATTATTGTGGTTCAGCTGCTAAATTAAAAAATTGTAAATCCATGAGGTGTATAAAAATAAAAATAAAAATAACTTGTGAAAAAATCCACGTGGAAAACTTGAATTCAAATGATAAACAAAGGTCAAAAATCAAAAGACAAAAATATCAAAAGACAAAAATAGAAAATCAGTGATAATATTAAAAAGCACTAAAGATCTAGTGAAAATAAATCCTTAATTCAGATGTTAAAAATCCTTGGTAAGATCCATAACAAACAAATACATCGATAAAATACCTAAAAGGGAACAAAAGAGAAACAAATAGTGCAACACTGTATATGATATATAATATAGGTAATTAAAACCAAGCTCACCAGTATGCCAACGCGTTTCGGCCTAGACTAGGCCTTTCTCAAGACTATACTGTATCAGAAAATCTGGGAGCTTTAAGTAGGGTCAGTGTTGAAATGATTGGTGCTGTTTTGGCGCCATTTTTAGAGGCACCTCCATTTCCTGTTTCACCCATTGCATCTCTGGGATATTTCCTATGTTATGTTTCCTGTTTCACCCATTGCATCTCTGAGATATTTCCTATGTTATGTTTCCTGTTTCACCCATTGCATCTCTGGGATATTTCCTATGTTATGTTTCCTGTTTCACCCATTGCATCTCTGGGATATTTCCTATGTTATGTTTATGTTTTCCCATCTTAAAGGTTAATTGGTTCCTATTATTGCCACAAATTCTAGTATAAATCTAGATTTTCCTATTTATTTGTTTTTTATTTTCATTATTAGGTAATAGTAGTGTTTTGTCAATGTTGTTATTATTATATTCTGTGTTAACTCAGTTAGTTTTCTGGGCGGGTTTCCCCTTTCTTTGGGCTCAAATTGCTTATTTATTTACATGGACTGGTTCTCATTTATGAATTGCCCCTGTTGATGTCAAAAACTTAATTTCCAATGCGATCTTATTTTGAAAATTGCTATGACCGGAAGTGGCCTGGTATCGCGGCATCAACTTCCGTTTTAGCTTTTGGGAGACATAGTTTATTCGATTCACCGGTCTCTATCATGTGACCGGAAGTTCTTTGGTCCACCGGTCTGCATCATATGACCGGAAGGTGCAGCATCATATTCCCCATTGACTTATGGGATATGTAGTTCCCTCACTTATTAGGACTACAGATCTTTCTCAGATGTTCGGTATTACCCGATCTTACTATGGCTCATTGTCTCTATGTGTCTATAACATATAATGTCAGAGTCAATGTGCCAATATGTAATAGAATCAGTTACTGGGAATAGTCAATTCTTTGAATAATGTATGTAATTTCTTACGATGCTGATCTGTCACTGCTTATAGTAAAACTGCTTCTAATAAAACTCGCTATATTAATTCTAAGCACATTCTTGGATCCTAATAAAACTCACTTTCTTAATTCTAGGCACATTCTTGGATCCTAATATTGAATAGCTTTACAATTCACTTTTATTTGTTCATACTTTCGTAATGGATAGCCGTTTCACTGCTTCCTTCTAGTTCTTTTGAAAATAAAGCCTATGGGTATTCTCAAGGAGCCATTGAGTCATATATGACCTTGATAAAGTATAGACCTGCAATGTTTATCTAACTTAACATTGTGAGACGTTTATTGCATCCTAATGCTGTATCTCACCGCCGATGGTGGGATGACAAACTGTAATGTCTCAAGAGGGATCAAAGATCTTCCTATCTGTTCACAGTGAAGGTGTAAGCTCAAATCTAATTGGGAGGGTTTCATTACATTTGTATGTGTATATAAAGGACTTTAAGTGCCCATTAACCAGAAATCAGCTGGTGTAAGATCAGACGTAAATACACTCAAAGTGATGGCTTCTGTTTGACTTTGGGGCAGATGTGGGGTAGAGGATACAAGATACAAAATATTCAAATTGTGATATTTCATTTCACACATTAAGTAGTCCTACATTGGATTGTTATGTATAGACCAGTGTATGAATACAGGGTTTTTTCTTTTCTATGATACTTTTTTTGTTCAATATGACAATTTTAAAGTTGTCATACTGAATGTGTTCAGTTTGACAAAGCTGGGTGTATTCAATACGACATTGTCGCAATTCTTTAGGTCTATTATTCCCGTGTATGGATCTTTTGCCAGGTGTTAATTACTTGACAAATGTACTTATGCTTGTATATTTACTCACTGGTGCTGATGTATCTTTGTGACCAAATTGTCCTATGCCTGATGTTATGTTTCTCTCTCTGATATGATTTTGTTCTTTAATGAGCGACTAACATTTTGTAATACAGAACAAGTATTATGCCCACTCTAAATTTTTACATTTCCCTTGGTTTTTATAGGAAACGGAGAGGGTTAGTATTTTCGATTTTTACTTCCACTCTAGTTTATAGCTTTCATGTATTCGATCTCCCTTTATAAGTACATAGAAAATAGTGATGAAAGCGGAGGTAAATATTTAGTTGGGATACTGTGTGGGGTAACCAACTTAGCGGTCGCATGTTGGGATCCTATCTCTCTAACTTAGGTCATATCATATTTGAGCACTTGGAGATGGATGGTGGTTGTTATTTAATAGATGTCATTTAATGGAGATCAGGTGTGCAAGGTCTTCTTTCTGATTTAAACCTCTAGGGTATAGACAGTCCATCATAAATATCCATCTTGACTCATTGAATAGTAGTTTTTGCTCATGGTTTCCTCCTCTCCAGTCTTTTTTTACCTTCTGTATCCCAAAATAACTAAAATCTTTCAGATTCCCCTTGTGGGTAGTTGCAAAATGCTTGTAGAGTGGGGTATCTATTCTGCCTTTCTCTATGCATAGGATGTGTTCCCTGATCCTATCTTTGAGGGCCCTTGATGTCTGCCCTATATATTGTAATCCGCAGGAGCAGGAAACTAGATAGATCACATTTTTGTCGCTACATCTGATCAACTCTTTGATCCTATGTTTCTCGTTTCTCTGATGTGATGAGAAAGTATCCGTTTTTCGTTCTTACAAGCTTTACAGCTTGGACATGGGTAGAAGCCTTTAATGCTTTTTCTTTGGTGATTGGTCGTGTCGTTATTATTTCCTTTCCTAGGTGTACTAGGAGCTATCATCGTTTTCAGGTTCCTAGCTCTCCTATAAATGAATCTCGGATGTGGATTCAGCCTTTCCCCAATCACGTCATCATCTTTGAGTATCGCCCAATGTTTCTTAATAATCTTTTCCAGGATGGATCTGTTCTCACAGTACTTGTATATCATAGGTACGTCGATTGTTTCATCATCCCAGGTTTTTCTCGGTTTGTTTTTATAACTCAGGAGGTTCTCTCTCTTGATCTTACTGACTTCTTCGATTTTATCATCCAACGACTTATTGTCATACCCTCTTTCCAAGAAACGTTGTTTCAGTATGTCAGCCTGTGCAGTCCATTGTTCTATAGTAGAACAATTTTTCTTGACCCTCAAGAATTGGCCCTTGGGTATATTTGACTTCCAGGTGGGATGATGGCAGCTTGTGTTATGGATATAGTTGTTACAGTCAACCTCCTTGAAGAAGGTTGACGTCTCGAGCTTCCCATCTTTCACTTCAATTCTCAGATCCAGAAAGTCCAGTTTCTCTTGGCTGTATTGGTATGTAAACTTAAGGTTCTTTTCGTTGTGGTTCATTACATTGATAGTATGTAGCAGATCTTCCAATGTTCCACTCCAAATCAAAAAGATGTCATCTATATATCTTGAATATAGGACCAGGTCTGCGCCGGCTGGACATGAGTCCCAGAAGATGTTTTCCCATAGGCCCATGTAGAGATTGGCGTAGCTTGGCGCGAACCTGGTCCCCATTGCTGTGCCGCACAATTGCCTGTAAAACTGATTATTGTTACAGAAATAGTTGTGATTCAAGATATATTTAATACAGTCCAAAATGAATATCCTCTGTTCTTCTGGTATTTCCTCATCCTTTAGTAGGAATGAGTTTACTGCTTCAATCCCTAGGTCATGTGGGATATTTGTATAAAGTGACGTAACGTCACATGTGGCCATTATATAGTTGTTCTTCCAGGTCATTGAATTTAGCAGTGACAGAATTTGTGTGGAGTCTCTGAGATGTGATGGTAATGATATTACATATTTCTGTAACATCTTATCCACGTATTCAGATAAGTTGCTTGTCAAAGATCCTATCCCAGATATAATGGGCCTTCCTGGTGGATCGTTTAAGGATTTATGGACTTTTGGTAGTTGATAAAATACGGGTGTTTTTGGGTATGGTATTCTTATGTAATTATATTCTCTTTCACTGAGTATCCCTTCGGTTTTAGCTGTTCCGAGGAGGGCATCTAGCTCTTTCTTGAACCTAACTACTGGGTTGCTGCAGAGCTTTTGGTAGGTATTGGTGTCATTTAGAATCCTCAGACATTCGTCCTCATACTTTACCTTGTCCATAATAACAATTCCACCTCCTTTGTTGGCTGGTTTTATAGTCAGTTTATGATTCTTTTCTAGGCTTTTAATTGTCTCCAATTGTGATCTTGTCAGATTATGCCTGATTTTATTACATTTGGATAAATTCAGGTTCCTGATGTCTTGACAGATATTCATTTCGAATGTCTCGATGTGACTCCCTTTGCTGGTTATAGGGTAGAATGAAGACTTCGCCTTCAGATCAGTATGCGTAAATCTGTTATCTATATTGCTACTTAGAGGTGTTTGATAAGTATCAATGGGAGATTTTAGGAAATGCCTTTTTAGGGTTAATTTCCTTACCAGCTCCTTTGCGCTTATGAAAGTTTGAAACTTGTCCATTTTCTTAGATGGAGCAAAGCTCAGTCCATATGAGAGTACCTCTTTCTCTTTTTCTGTCAGAACTGTGGAGCTTAAGTTAAACAGTCCTTTCGTCGTTTTGACAGTATCAACACTTCTGGGGTCGCTACTCTTTGGGCTTCGTGTTATGATCTGTTCAGGCTTCTGTTTCCTTGACCTGCTGCCCCCTCTGGACCCTCTAGAGGTCTTTTTTTGTTTACGGAACAGGATTGTTCTTCCATTTCCAGGTTCTTTCTCTTTAATGTTGATTTGTTTTTCTCTTTTTCCCTTGGTGGAAGGGGGCTTTCCCCTAAAAAAACCTTGCCTGTTTTTTGGCCTTTTTCTTGTATTGTAACACTCCTATGTTGTTGTGGGGTGTGTTTTTGTTGGCCCACCTTCAAATTGGAGTATTGCTGGTTGTTCCTCCATTGTGATTCTTTGGATATATTTTGGTTGTAGGGAGGGTCGTCTTTCCAACTTTGTTTTCTGTGTCCGTTATACATGTAATCATTGTGTTCTCTATGGCCTGTATGGGCATAAGGTCTCTCATCAAACCTCGAATGATTTTTCCTTTGGTCCATGAAGAATGGACTCTTTCCATAGTTGTCCCCTAGTGGAAACGGTGATCTTCTATCATCACGATAATGGTGCTGCCGTCTGTGATAATGAGTTTGTTAACGGAAGTGGCCATAGTATGGCCTGGTATTTCCAAACCTGGGTTCATGTTCCCAATTTGTTTGGTCCTGGTTTCTTCTGTTGTCATAGTGTGGTCTCCTTTCGGGGTAGTTGTAGTTGTTATAATCTCTCGGGTATTGTTGGTCCTCCCGGTGTGCATTATACACATAGCTTCTGTTGTATGGAGAATCTCTTGTGTGAGAATAGTAGCTGTTGTTTGGACAGGGGACCGGAAGTATGGTCTTCGTCTTCCATAACTCTCATTCCCTTTTTTGGAATGGTATCCCTGTTTTTTCTTTTTTCTATAGTTCACCTCTGTCCAGTTGTCTCTTACATCTTCGGTTCTCTCTTCACTGTCTTGTTCTGTTGTGTCTTGCGGACAGTTCCCCTTTGGGCCCATGGGCCTATGGGAAAACATCTTCTGGGACTCATGTCCAGCCGGCGCGGACCTGGTCCTATATTCAAGATATATAGATGACATCTTTTTTATTTGGAGTGGAACATTGGAAGATCTGCTACATAATATCAATGTAATGAACCACAACAAAAAGAACCTTAAGTTTACATACCAATACAGCCAAGAGAAACTGGACTTTCTGGATCTGAGAATTGAAGTGAAAGATGGGAAGCTCGAGACGTCAACCTTCTCCAAGGAAGTTGACTGTAACAACTATATCCATAACACAAGCTGCCATCATCCCACCTGGAAGTCAAATATACCCAAGGGCCAATTCTTGAGGGTCAAGAAAAATTGTTCTACTATAGAACAATGGACTGCACAGGCTGACATACTGAAACAACGTTTCTTGGAAAGAGGGTATGACAATAAGTCGTTGGATGATAAAATCGAAGAAGTCAGTAAGATCAAGAGAGAGAACCTCCTGAGTTATAAAAACAAACCAAGAAAAACCTGGGATGATGAAACAATCGACGTACCTATGATATCCGAGTACTGTGAGAACAGATCCATCCTGGAAAAGATTATTAAGAAACATTGGGCGATACTCAAAGATGATGACGTGATTGGGGAAAGGCTGAATCCACATCCGAGATTCATTTATAGGAGAGCTAGGAACCTGAAAACGATGATAGCTCCTAGTACACCTAGGAAAGGAAATAATAACGACACGACCAATCACCAAGGAAAAAGCATTAAAGGCTTCTACCCATGTCCAAGCTGTAAAGCTTGTAAGAACGGACGAAAAACGGATACTTTCTCATCACATCAGAGAAACGAGAAACATAGGATCAAAGAGTTGATCAGATGTAGCGACAAAAATGTGATCTATCTAGTTTCCTGCTCCTGCGGATTACAATATATAGGGCAGACATCAAGGGCCCTCAAAGATAGGATCAGGGAACACATCCTATGCATAGAGAAAGGCAGAATAGATACCCCACTCTACAAGCATTTTGCAACTACCCACAAGGGGAATCTGAAAGATTTTAGTTATTTTGGGATACAGAAGGTAAAAAAAGACTGGGGAGGAGGAAACCATGAGCAAAAACTACTATTCAATGAGTCAAGATGGATATTTATGATGGACTGTCTATACCCTAGAGGTTTAAATCAGAAAGAAGACCTTGCACACCTGATCTCCATTAAATGACATCTATTAAATAACAACCACCATCCATCTCCAAGTGCTCAAATATGATATGACCTAAGTTAGAGAGATAGGATCCCAACATGCGACCGCTAAGTTGGTTACCCCACACAGTATCCCAACTAAATATTTACCTCCACTTTCATCAGTATTTTCTATGTACTTATAAAGGGAGATCGAATACTTGAAAGCTATAAACTAGAGTGGAAGTAAAAATCGAAAATACTAACCCTCTCCGTTTCCTATAAAAACCAAGGGAAATGTAAAAATTTAGAGTGGGCATAATACTTGTTCTGTATTACAAAATGTTAGTCGCTCATTAAAGAACAAAATCATATCAGAGAGAGAAACATAACATCAGGCATAGGACAATTTGGTCACAAAGATACATCAGCACCAATGAGTAAATATACAAGCATAAGTACATTTGTCAAGTAATTAACACCTGGCAACAGATCCATACACGGGAATAATAGACCTAAAGAATTGCGACAATGTCGTATTGAATACACCCAGCTTTGTCAAACTGAACACATTCAGTATGACAACTTTAAAATTGTCATATTGAACTAAAAAAGTATCATAGAAAAGAAAAATCCCTGTATTCATACACTGGTCTATACATAACAATCCAATGTAGGACTACTTAATGTGTGAAATGAAATATCATAATTTGAAGATTTTGTATCTTGTATCCTCTACCCCACGTCTGCCCCAAAGTCAAACAGAAGCCATCACTTTGAGTGTATTTACGTCTGATCTTACACCAGCTGATTTCTGGTTAATGGGCACTTAAAGTCCTTTATATACACATACAAATGTAATGAAACCCTCCCAATTAGATTTGAGCTTACACCTTCACTGTGAACAGATAGGAAGATCCTTGATCCCTCTTGAGACATTACAGTTTGTCATCCCACCATCGGCGGTGAGATACAGCATTAGGATGCAATAAACGTCTCACAATGTTAAGTTAGATAAACATTGCAGGTCTATACTTTATCAAGGTCATATATGACTCAATGGCTCCTTGAGAATACCCATAGGCTTTATTTTCAAAAGAACTAGAAGGAAGCAGTGAAACGGCTATCCATTACGAAAGTATGAACAAATAAAAGTAAATTGTAAAGCTATTCAATATTAGGATCCAAGAATGTGCCTAGAATTAAGAAAGTGAGTTTTATTAGGATCCAAGAATGTGCTTAGAATTAATATAGCGAGTTTTATTAGAAGCAGTTTTACTATAAGCAGTGACAGATCAGCATCGTAAGAAATTACATACATTATTCAAAGAATTGACTATTCCCAGTAACTGATTCTATTACATATTGGCACATTGACTCTGACATTATATGTTATAGACACATAGAGACAATGAGCCATAGTAAGATCGGGTAATACCGAACATCTGAGAAAGATCTGTAGTCCTAATAAGTGAGGGAACTACATATCCCATAAGTCAATGGGGAATATGATGCTGCACCTTCCGGTCATATGATGCAGACCGGTGGACCAAAGAACTTCCGGTCACATGATAGAGACCGGTGAATCGAATAAACTATGTCTCCCAAAAGCTAAAACGGAAGTTGATGCCGCGATACCAGGCCACTTCCGGTCATAGCAATTTTCAAAATAAGATCGCATTGGAAATTAAGTTTTTGACATCAACAGGGGCAATTCATAAATGAGAACCAGTCCATGTAAATAAATAAGCAATTTGAGCCCAAAGAAAGGGGAAACCCGCCCAGAAAACTAACTGAGTTAACACAGAATATAATAATAACAACATTGACAAAACGCTACTATTACCTAATAATGAAAATAAAAAACAAATAAATAGGAAAATCTAGATTTATACTAGAATTTGTGGCAATAATAGGAACCAATTAACCTTTAAGATGGGAAAACATAAACATAACATAGGAAATATCCCAGAGATGCAATGGGTGAAACAGGAAACATAACATAGGAAATATCCCAGAGATGCAATGGGTGAAACAGGAAACATAACATAGGAAATATCCCAGAGATGCAATGGGTGAAACAGGAAACATAACATAGGAAATATCCCAGAGATGCAATGGGTGAAACAGGAAATGGAGGTGCCTCTAAAAATGGCACCAAAACAGCACCAATCATTTCAGCACTGACCCTACTTAAAGCTCCCAGATTTTCTGATACAGTATAGTCTTGAGAAAGGCCTAGTCTAGGCCGAAATGCGTTGGCATACTGGTGAGCTTGGTTTTAATTACCTATATTATATATCATATACAGTGTTGCACTATTTGTTTCTCTTTTGTTCCCTTTTAGGTATTTTATCGATGTATTTGTTTGTTATGGATCTTACCAAGGATTTTTAACATCTGAATTAAGGATTTGTTTTCACTAGATCTTTAGTGCTTTTTAATATTATCACTGATTTTCTATTTTTGTCTTTTGATATTTTTGTCTTTTGATTTTTGTCTTTTGATTTTTGACCTTTGTTTATCATTTGAATTCAAGTTTTCCACGTGGATTTTTTCACAAGTTATTTTTATTTTTATTTTTATACACCTCACGGATTTACAATTTTTTAATTTAGCAGCTGAACCACAATATTTTGACCCACTCAACGTTTACATTCTACTATTATAGACTTCACGTTATATTTCCACACGTGACTTTGGAGGAAACACTACTGGATTCACTTACATATAACCGGTTGAACATTTGAACATTTTTTATGTACGCCAATTTTTGTGAACACTATTTTTTGTGAATGCTATTTTTCTTCTTTGTGAATGCTATTTTTCTTTGTTGACAGCTATTGTGGGCACTCAATCACTCACTTAGGTTGTTTATATTATTGAATGTACATGTCCTTCTAACTCCTCATCACTGGCTCACTAAGTCAGCGTCACATGCTATACTCCATTGGATTTTTTTAGATATTTTTAGATTTGTTTATTATATATTTTTTTGTTAAGTCAGACATGGATCCATGCGTCTGATTGCCATTTGTAAATTTTTATATGTATTAAAATGTACTTTTTACTAGCCTTTTAAGCTTTTTAGCGCTTACTCTCTCCCCATTTTAACTTTTATATTGTTAGCCTACTAGGAGGCTATATAGTTAGTAAGCGTAAGGCCCTGGGTGTAGCGCTCGGTCCACTTCTCCTGTTCTTATCTTTAAAATTTAACATTTTATGAGACATGAAGAACAAAACTCTATAGGAGGAATTATCTTAGCCTCCAAACATGATAAGCATTCTTCAAATGAATCAACTTCAGAATTAGTGTCCATAATTGGGTAACAGTTCCTAACAATTAACAAACAAAATGTAAATGCCAAATTAAATTTATTTATATAAGGCAATAAAACATAAATAAGCACCTAAAACCCTCAACTCTGATGAGGTCTTACCCCTCCAGAAGTTGTTATCCCACTAGCACAGAAAACCGGACACACCCGGTAGCAAAATACACCTTCTTGTTACCCGAACAGCCCAAATCCACTTGCCACTGAAGATAGAGGAAACTGCAGCCTCCACACTCGCTGTGGCAAACTCTGATCTGAACAGACAAGCCAAAAACCAGAAGTGCCGAGGAGCAGTTACGGGACCGCAATAAAAAAACTTTTATTTTTAAATTGCGGCAAACAAAAATGGCGCAAAAAACAAAGGCCTAGATTTGGAGTTTTGTCGGTAAGGACCCGCGTAGCTAACGCCGGCTTTTTTCTGGCCGCACCATAAAAATAACTCTGGTATTGAGAGTCCACAAAAAGGCTGCGTTAGGCTCCAAAAAAGGAGCGTAGAGCATTTTTACCGCAAATGCAACTCTCGATACCAGAGTTGCTTACGCAAGCGGCCAGCCTCAAAAACGAGCTGAAAAAAAACCTAACACCTGCAAAACAGCCGCGTTCAGCTCCTAACGCAGCCCCATTGTTTCCTATGGGGAAACACTTCCTACGTCTGCACCTAACACCCTAACATGTACCCCGAGTCTAAACACCCCTACCCTTACACTTATTAACCCCTAATCTGCCACCCCCGCTATCGCTGACCCCTGCATATTATTTTTAACCCCTAATCTGCCGCTCCGTAAACCGCCGCTACTTACATTATAGCTATGTACCCCTAATCTGCTGCCCCTAACACCGCCGACATCTATATTATATTTATTAACCCCTAATCTGCCCCCCTCAACGTCGCCGACACCTGCCTACACTTATTAACCCCTAATCTGCCGAGCGGACCGCACCGCTACTATAATAAAGTTATTAACCCCTAATCCGCATCACTAACCCTATCATAAATAGTATTAACCCCTAATCTGCCCTCCCTAACATCGCCGACACATAACTTCAATTATTAACCCCTAATCTGCCTACCGGAGCTCACCGCTACTATAATAAATGGATTAACCCCTAAAGCTGAGTCTAACCCTAACACTAACACCCCCCTAACTTAAATATAATTTTAATCTAACGAAATGAATTAACTCTTATTAAATAAATTATTCCTATTTAAAGCTAAATACTTACCTGTAAAATAAACCCTAATATAGCTACAATATAAATTATAATTACATTGTAGCTATTTTAGGATTAATATTTATTTTACAGGCAACTTTGTAATTATTTTAACCAGGTACAATAGCTATTAAATAGTTAAGAACTATTTAATAGTTACCTAGTTCAAATAATCACAAAATTACCTGTAAAATAAATCCTAACCTAAGTTACAATTAAACCTAACACTATACTATCATTAAATTAATTAAATAAAATACCTACAATTACCTACAATAAAACCTAACACTACACTATCAATAAATAAATTAAATACAATTCCTACAAATAACTACAATGAAATAAACTAACTAAAGTACAAAAAATAAAAAAGAACTAAGTTACAAAAAATAAAAAAATATTTACAAACATAAGAAAAATATTACAACAATTTTAAACTAATTACACCTACTCTAAGCCCCCTAATAAAATAACAAAGACCCCCAAAATAAAAAATGCCCTACCCTATTCTAAATTAAAAAAGTTAAAAGCTCTTTTACCTTACCAGCCCTGAACAGGGCCCTTTGCGGGGCATGCCCCAAGAAATTCAGCTCTTTTGCCTGTAAAAAAAAACATACAATACCCCCCCCCAACATTACAACCCACCACCCACATACCCCTAATCTAACCCAAACCCCCCTTAAATAAACCTAACACTAAGCCCCTGAAGATCTTCCTACCTTGTCTTCACCTCACCAGGTATCACCGATCCGTCCTGGCTCCAAAATCTTCATCCAACCCAAGCGGGGGCTGGCGATCCATCATCCGGTGCTGAAGAGGTCCAGAAGAGGCTCCAAAGTCTTCCTCCTATCCGGCAAGAAGAGGACATCCGGACCGGCAAACATCTTCATCCAAGCGGCATCTTCTATCTTCTTCCATCCGGTGCGGAGCGGGTCCATCTTGAAGCAGCCGACGCGGATCCATCCTCTTCTTCCGGCGACTCCCGACGAATGACGGTTCCTTTAAGGGACGTCATCCAAGATGGCGTCCCTCGAATTCCGATTGGCTGATAGGGTTCTATCAGCCAATCGGAATTAAGGTAGGAATATTCTGATTGGCTGATGGAATCAGCCAATCAGAATCAAGTTCAATCCGATTGGCTGATCCAATCAGCCAATCAGATTGAGCTCGCATTCTATTGGCTGTTCCGATCAGCCAATAGAATGCGAGCTCTATCTGATTGGCTGATTGGATCAGCCAATCGGATTGAACTTGATTCTGATTGGCTGATTCCATCAGCCAATCAGAATATTCCTACCTTAATTCCGATTGGCTGATAGAATCCTATCAGCCAATCGGAATTCGAGTTACGCCATCTTGGATGATGTCCCTTAAAGGAACCGTCATTCGTCGGGAGTCGCCGGAAGAAGAGGATGGATCCGCGTCAGCTGCTTCAAGATGGACCCGCTCCGCGCCGGATGGAAGAAGATAGAAGATGCCGCTTGGATGAAGATGTTTGCCGGTCCGGATGTCCTCTTCTTGCCGGATAGGAGGAAGACTTTGGAGCCTCTTCTGGACCTCTTCAGCACCGGATGATGGATCGCCAGCCCTCGCTTGGGTTGGATGAAGATTTTGGAGCCAGGACGGATCGGTGATACCTGGTGAGGTGAAGATAAGGTAGGAAGATCTTCAGGGGCTTAGTGTTAGGTTTATTTAAGGGGGGTTTGGGTTAGATTAGGGGTATGTGGGTGGTGGGTTGTAATGTTGGGGGGGGGGTATTGTATGTTTTTTTTACAGGCAAAAGAGCTAAATTTCTTGGGGCATGCCCCGCAAAGGGCCCTGTTCAGGGCTGGTAAGGTAAAAGAGCTTTTAACTTTATTAATTTAGAATAGGGTAGGGCATTTTTTTTATTTTAGGGGTCTTTGTTATTTTATTAGGGGCTTAGAGTAGGTGTAATTAGTTTAAAATTGTTGTAATATTTTTCTTATGTTTGTAAATATTTTTTTATTTTTTGTAACTTAGTTCTTTTTTATTTTTTGTACTTTAGTTAGTTTATTTCATTGTAGTTATTTGTAGGAATTGTATTTAATTTATTTATTGATAGTGTAGTGTTAGGTTTTATTGTAGGTAATTGTAGGTATTTTATTTAATTAATTTAATGATAGTGTAGTGTTAGGTTTAATTGTAACTTAGGTTAGGATTTATTTTGCAGGTAATTTTGTTATTATTTGAACTAGGTAACTATTAAATAGTTCTTAACTATTTAATAGCTATTGTACCTGGTTAAAATAATTACAAAGTTGCCTATAAAATAAATATTAATCCTAAAATAGCTACAATGTAATTGTTATTTATATTGTAGCTATATTAGGATTTCTTTTACAGGTAAGTATTTATCTTTAAATAGGAATAATTTATTTAATAAGAGTTAATTAATTTAATTAGATTTAAATTATATTTAACTTAGGGGGTGTTAGTGTTAGGGTTAGACTTAGCTTTAGGGGTTAATACATTTATTATAGTAGCGGTGATCTCCGGTCGGCAGATTAGGGGTTAATGTTTGAAGTTATGTGTCGGCGATGTTAGGGAGGGCAGATTAGGGGTTAATACTATTTATGATAGGGTTAGTGAGGCGGATTAGGGGTTAATAACTTTATTATAGTAGCGGTGCGGTCCGCTCGGCAGATTAGGGGTTAATAAGTGTAGGCAGGTGGAGGCGACGTTGAGGGGGGCAGATTAGGGGTTAATAAATATAATATAGGGGTCGGCGGTGTTAGGGGCAGCAGATTAGGGGTACATAGCTATAATGTAGGTGGCGGCGCTTTGCGGTCGGCAGATTAGGGGTTAATTATTGTAAGTAGCTGGCGGCGACGTTGTGGGGGGCAGGTTAGGGGTTAATAAATATAATACAGGGGTCGGCGGGGTTAGGGGCAGCAGATTAGGGGTACATAGGGATAATTTAGCTGGCGGCGCTTTGCGGTCGGCAGATTAGGGGTTAAAAAAAAAATTTGAGTGGCGGCGATGTGGGGGGACCTCGGTTTAGGGGTACATAGGTAGTTTATGGCTGTTAGTGTACTTTAGAGTACAGTAGTTAAGAGCTTTATGAACCGGCGTTAGCCCAGAAAGCTCTTAACTCCTGCTTTTTTTCTGCGGCTGGAGTTTTGTCGTTAGAGCTCTAACGCTCACTTCAGAAACGACTCTAAATACCGGAGTTAGAAAGATCCCATTGAAAAGATAGGATACGCAATTGACGTAAGGGGATCTGCGGTATGGAAAGTCGCGGTTGAAAAGTGAGCGTTAGACCCTATTTTGAGTGACTTCAAATACCGGAGTTAGCCTAAAACCAGCGTTAGGAGCCTCTAACGCCAAACTCTAAATCTAGGCCAAAAGCAGCACAGCAAAAGTGATTGAGCCAATAAGCTGAGCCAATAAGATGAGCTGAAAAGCGATTGCGACAACTAAAAAGTAAAACAAACACCTGTCAAACATTTCATACACTCTCCATCTCTGAGCTCCAATAAACAATTATGCCTCTTTTCACATAAAAGCAGTGCCCCTAAAACAGATTAAAATACTTCCCACAAGTATTTAACCCCTATAGTGCCGGTACCTTCAAACCTAGAAGGGAAAGCACTTACCTGTGGATCCTGCTCTGTCAGACAGGAGCTGTTTTCTGAGGTGTGGCAACTTCACCATTTCTACCAGGGACCTATAGAAAACAAAGAACAGAGTAACCAACCCTGGCTTTCTATGATAGGGGTAGGAATAATGTTAGAAGTTTAAGCAAAGACCACCTCGCTGCCTTCTAACTGCTAATAGCCACCATTACTCTTACTACAGAGATTGACATGTACACAGCATAGCCCCAATCCTTGCTTGCAGGGAAAAGTACCCATTAAAAGGATTAAAATCTTCAGACACCATCTTCGCCATCCTCCCGTGATCAAGGCAAAAAGAATGACTGGGGGTTATGGGTAAGGGAAGTGATACTTAACAGCTATGCTGGGGTGCTCTTTGCCGCCTCCTGATGGCCAGGAGTGAATATCTTATTAGTAATTGGAATGAATTGTGGAAGTAAATTGGAAAGTTGTTTAAAATTACATGCTCTATCTGAATCATGAAAGCTTATTTTGGACTTGACTGTCCCTTTAAACATTATTATAAAATACAAAAATCCCTTGCCTTCTAACTGCCTTTCAGGATAAATGATAATTATATAGAGAGCAGGTTAGTATGAATTGTATTTAATTAATTTTGTGTTCTTCATACAATAATAATTAACTAGTATAATGGGAGACTATGTGCTCTATGCCTGTCAAAACAATTGCAAGAAAATAATTGTACAATTCATTTCAGTTACTAAGTAGTAATTATGTAGAAAGTTAGAGCTAAATTAATTTCTGTTTTGGAAGTCTATTAATATTCATAGCTTTGGGGTAGAAAGTGTCAAGTTACGACAGCCATCTGGCAATAAGAATTGAAGCATTAAATTGATTTCATGATTCACAGTTAACTTAATATTTTTAACCACAGCTGAACAGCTATGAGATCTTTTATTATGAATTTTGGTTAATAGTAAACAAACCGATTGCCAGAAAGTAAATAGAACCGTACTGATTACATTTAAAAATGCATGAAATGTAAATTGATACATTTTTTTCTCAATCTCTTTCTATTTACTTCTTTTTTTATTTTATTTTTTAACCTTGAGCTAGAATATCTACAGGTGTGCTCATAAAAGTGATCAATTGCAAGAATCTTATGTCATTGCTAGAGTTGAAGTTCATTATCAAACATTAAAAAGAATGAACATTTCAAACTTAAACTCCCTACAGAATACGGCATCATTTCAGACCAATATCTGGGACTACAATTCCTAAAATCCCTTGCTGCTAAATCACTATTGATCAACCATATCTTTAATTTTGTTTTATCTATTTGCTTCTATAGATCACGCTTAAATATAAAAAATAAAGCAATTTTAAAACTTCATGTCTCAGCAGTCACTACTCATTTAGGCCCTGATAATCAGCAAGATATTCAAAAGGGATCCGTTGCCATGTCAAGAAAACTGGCAACATATTCAAATGTGCCGGCATTTCTGTTTAAAGGCAGCATCGCCGAGAGGCGTTTTACTATACAC
The DNA here is from genome assembly GCF_027579735.1 of Bombina bombina. NCBI lineage: Eukaryota > Metazoa > Chordata > Amphibia > Anura > Bombinatoridae > Bombina > Bombina bombina. Next base: position 155,185,247 of record NC_069503.1, read on the forward strand.
TGCATTAGGTGGCAATGGTGACAAAATATTTTAAGCAGCACCACCACCTTCTTTGGCAATGTAAAGTAAAGGATCCCTTTTAAATATATCAGAAAACTAAATAAACGCACCACAGCCTACACTATTAACCCCCAAACCTCCGTAACACCCACCGCAATAACCCCATACACTACTTAACCCCTATACCACCACAACCCCTTCACAGCAATAACTCCTACACTACTTAACCCGTATACCGCAACAACTGCCCACTGCAATAATCCCTACACTACTTAACCCTTATACCACCACAACCCCCTCACAGCAATAACTCCTACACTACTTAAACCCCTAACTGCAACAACCCCCATCGCAATAACCCCTACACCACTTAAACCCCTAAATGCCACAACCTCCAATGCAATAACCCTTACACTACTTACGTTCCTAATCGCCACAACGCCAACTCAAACTAACCCTACACTACTTAAAGGGACAGTCAACACCAGAATTTTTGCTGTTTTAAAAGATATATAATCCCTTAATTACCCTTTCCCCAGTTTGCATAACCAACACAGTTATAATAATACACGTTTTACCTCTGTGATTACCATGTATCTAAGCCTCTGCACACTGCCCCCTTATTTCAGTTCTTTTAACAGACTTGCATTTTAGTCAATCAGTGCTCACTCCTCTGTAAATTCACGTGCATGAGCTCAATGTTATATATATAAAACACATGAACTAACGCCCTCTAGTGGTGAAAAACTGTCAAAATGCATTTAGATTAGAGGCGGCCTTCAAGGCCTAGAAAATTAGCATATGAACCTCCTAGGTTTAGCTTTCAAGTAAGAATACCAATAGAACAAAACAAAATTGGTGATAAAAGTAAATTGGAAAGTTGTTTAAAATGACATGCCCTATTTGAATCATGAAAGTTTTTTTAGACTTGACTGTCCCTTTAAACCCCTAACCAACAAATTGATTTATTCTTATTCCAATAAGCCTATAGAATGAATGCTTTTTCTATTAGCTAATTAGACTGAGGCCTCTACTTATAATGCCGTCTACTTTTTTGCATTCGACAGCACCAATACGCTCGCCTAAGATCGCCTAACACCGCTGCTGCGGACCTGAATACGTTCTCCAAAATTATCAAGAAAGCTGTCAAAAAGCCACGCACCAAGTAAGGTGCGATGAGCAGCGGACTGTTGTTAACTAACATTCATCAATCTCGCTGCTCTTCGGCTTATTCGCAGCTTTCTTGCTACCCTGTCACTATACACCCACACTATACACCTAAATAAAGTTATTAACCCCTAAACCGCCACTCCCGGAACCCACTGCAACTCTTTTAAAGTGTTTAACCCCTAAACCGTTGATCTTGGACCCACCGCAACTCTAATAAATGTATTAACCCCTAAACCGCTGCTCACGCAGCCCACCGCCACCTACATTATACCTATTAACCCCTAATCTGCCACCCCCTATACCGCCGCCACCTACATAAAGTTATTAGCCCCTATCCTGACGATCCCGGACCCCGCCGCAACTAAATAAATTGTTTAACCCCTAAACTGCCACTCCCGGAGCCCACCGCCACCTACATTAAATGTATTAACCCCTTATCTGCCCCCCCACACTGCCGCCACTATATTAAATGTATTAACCCCTAAACCTAAGTCTAACACTAACCCTAACACCCCCTAACTTAAATAAAATTTAAATAAATCGAAATAAATAATTCCTATAATTAACTAAATTATTTAAAACTAAATACTTACCTGTAAAATAAACTAATTACATCTAATCTAATCCCCCTAATAAAATAAAAAGCCCCCCAAAATAATAAAAATCCCTACCCTATACTAAATTACAAATAGCCCTTAAAAGGGCTTTTTGCAGGGCATTGTCCCAAAGTAATCAGCTCTTTTACCTGTAAAAAAAAATTAGAATACCCCCCAACATTACAACCCACCACCCACACACCCAACCCTACTCTAAAACCCACCCAATCTCCCCTTCATAAAATCTAACACTAACCCCTTGAAGATCACCGTACCTTGAGACGTCTTCACCCAACCGGGCAGAAGTGGTCCTCCAGACGGCCAGAATTCTTCATCCAGATGGCATCTTCTATCTTCCTCCATCCGACGAGGAGCGGCTCCATCTCGAAGACATCTGACGCAGAGCATCCATCCAGACCGACGACTACCCGACGAATGACGGTTCCTTTAAATGATGTCATCCAAGATGGCGTTCCTTGAATTCCTATTGGCTTATAGAATTCTATCAGCCAATCGGAATTAAGGTAGGAAAAATCCTATTGGCTGATTGGATCAGCCAATAGGATTGAAGTTCAATCCTATTGGCTGATCCGATCAGCCAATAAGATTGAGCTTGCATTCTATTGGCTGTTCCAATCAGCCAATAGAATGCGAGCTCAATCCTATTGGTTATATGCATCAGCCATTAGGATTTTTCCTACCTTAATTTCAGATTGATAGAATTCTATTAGCCAATCGGAATTCAAGGAACGCCATCTTGGATGACGTCATTTAAAGGAACCGTCATTCATCGGGTAGTCGTCGATCTGGATGGATGCTCCGCGTCGGATGTCTTCAAGATGGAGTCGCTCCTCGTCGGATGGATGAAGATAGAAGATGCCGCCTGGATGAACTGCCCGTCTGGAGGACCTCTTCTGCCCGGTTGGATGAAGACTTCGCCCAGCTTCGTTGAGGACTTAGGCCCGGTTGGGTGAAGACGTCTCAAGGTAGGGTGATCTTCAAGGGGTTAGTGTTAGGTTTTATTAAGGGGGGGATTGGGTAGGTTTTAGAGTAGGGTTGGGTGTGTGGGTGGTGGGTTGTAATGTTGGGGGGGTATTGTAATTTTTTTTACAGGTAAAAGAGCTGATTACTTTGGGGCAATGCCCCGCAAAAGGCCCTTTTAAGGGCTATTTGTAATTTAGTATAGGGTGGGGATTTGTATTATTTTGGGGGGCTTTTTTATTTTATTAGGGGGATTAGAGTAGGTGTAATTAGTTTAAAAATCTTGTCATTTTTTTATTTTCTGTAATTTAGTGTTTTTTTTTTTTTTGTACTTTAGTTAATTTTAGTTCATTTTAATTAATTGTATTTCATTGTAGTTAATTTATTTAATTAATTTAATTGTAGTGTAGTGTTAGGTGTAATTGTAACTTAGGTTAGGATTTATTTTACCAGGTAATTTTGTATTTATTTTAACTAGGTAGTTATTAAATAGTTAATAACTATTTAATAACTATTGTACCTAGTTAAAATAAATACAAAGTTGCCTGTAAAATAAAAATAAATCCTAAAATAGCTACAATGTAACTATTAGTTATATTGTAGCTAGCTTAGGGTTTATTTTATAGGTAAGTATTTAGTTTTAAATAGGAATTATTTAGTTAATTATAGGAATTTTATTTAGATTTATTTAAATTATATTTAAGTTAGGGGGGTGTTAGGGTTAGACTTAGATTTAGGGGTTAATAAGTATTATGTAGGTGGGGCAGATTAGGGGTTAATAAATATAATGTAGGTGGCGGTGGGCTCTGGGAGTGGCGGTTAAGGGGTTAAACATTTTATTTAGTTGCGGTGGGCTCCGGGAGTGGCGGTTTTGGGGTTAAACATTTTATTTAGCTGCGGCGGGCTCCGGGAGCAGCTGTTTAGGGGTTAATAAGTATAATGTAGGTGGCGGCGGTGTAGAGGGGGCAGATCAGGGGTGTTTAGACTCGGGGTACATGTTAGGGTGTTAGGTGTAGACATTTCCCATAGGAATCAATGGGATATCGGGCAGCAGCGAACATGAACTTTTGCTGCTGTCAGACTCCCATTGATTCCTATGGCATCCGCCGCCTCCAGGGCAGCGGATTGAAAACCAGGTACGCTGGGCCGGAATAGTGCCAAGCGTACCTGTTAGTTTTTTGATAACTAACAAAAGTAGTCAGATTGTGCCAAACTTGCGTTTGGAACATCTGTAGTGATGTAACCATCGATCTGTGTCGGACTGAGTCCGGCGGATCGTATGTTACGTCACTATATTCTACTTTTGCCGGTTTGTAGGGTTTGATAACTACGGCGAATCAGGCTCGCCACAAATATGCTGCGGAATTCCAGCATATTTGCAGTTGACAGCTTGATAAATAGAGGCCTGAGAATTAAAAAATCAGCTAATTGAAATGCAAGGGCACCCCTATATAAGGAGGATCCTCGCATTCAAACTTCGTAAGAAGCGGAGAGGTATATCTAAAAAATATATGTTATAAATAAAAACACCACCTGAATACAAAGGAAGTGAACTACAAAACAAGTATAGGCAATATTTAAACAATCTATTAAACAATCAAATATATAAAAAAAAGCATCACAAAAAAAAAAACCACTCTAATAAAAATCAGGATGTGGCCACACCTCTAAAAGAACCCTATAATTCCATTTCTAATACATGTTATAAAAACACAATATGAGCATATATAAAGGCAGCATATGGAAGCATAAAATCAAATCTTAAGCAGTTATACTGTGTATAAAAAGATGCATACAGTTATGTGCCAAGGAATGTTAGAATATAAAATGTAGCATAAGAGTATGTGCAAAAAGAATGTTGATATCATACTCAGATATTCTTTGGGGTAAATGCAATATCGTGATGTATTATTCCAAAGTATTTTTTAGGTAGAAACAAAGTTCTGTGTGGGATAATAAAGTGCTGTTTTATTTATAACCCCTCAGCTCCTTACAGAGCACCACTCAATATCATCCTTTCATACTACCTTTTCAACCATGCCAGAGAGATTGCGGTATACTTTTTGAGTTGGCATAGAGGATTAGATAAAGGTCCGGATTTACTATTTAACCGTTCACATTCAAGCTTCAGTGTGTGGCGGTAATCACATGAAGAGGACATTGGATGGAAGATAAGAAGATGGTAGGTGGAAGAAGAAGAAAAAGGAAGAGGAAAGCCCCAGCAGAACGTGCCATATATGAAGATGGAAGAGGACACCTTGGAGAAGCAGCAGCCCACCTTGGAGCTGGATTCAAGTTTTGTGAGTAGAAACTTTGGGGTTTATCAATAGTTTTTATTTGGGGGGGTAGTTTAGGGTTGCCAAAAGAGCTTAATCACTTTTTTAGGATAGGGTATTTTTTTATAATTTTTTTGGCCAAAAGAGCTTAATAGCTGATGCACTTTTCAGGGCATCAATTTTTAGGATATATATATATATCCTAAATAGCTATTCACTTTAATTAGGGCACTGCCTGACAAATGCCTTTTAGAGTAGGTTTGTGTGTTAATATAAGGTTTTTGTTATTTTGGGGTGGGCTTTTTTTAAGTAGAATTCATTTTAGGATAGGCATACTGGTTGTTTTTTTTTGGGGGGGGAGTAGTTTTTTTTTATTTTAAGTTTTACAATTGTTAAGTTTTACAATTAAGCGATTGTAATTAATTCTCAGTTTGATTATTTGACTACAGTGAGTGCTGGCAATTTGCTCTTTTCTCATTTTCTATATTGATTATTTGCACAGCTGTAATCAGACCATGATCAGTGTTAATCTCTGATCACTATTTAAATTATTTCAGTTTTTCACTTGACAAAATATACATCTTAGCTATGGACTGGTTAAGGCCGACAAATATTTTTTTCTCAAACCTTAAGCTAATATTTAAGTACACAATATAAATTTTGAACGCCAGAAACCAAAATATTTTGCATTACATCCTACAAGTCTACACAAAAAAAAATCAGATTTGGCAGGTGGCGGAAAGGAGTTGTTCCCTATTAATAGTCAATCCAAGACTGGAGCATGCACAAAGGGAGCAGCCAAGGCCAGAATTTAAAATTAAAATTGATTCATATAGAGTCAGCTAGTTTAAAAAATATTTCTAATTTAATTCTGTTTTGCTTTGCTCATGGCTCCCTTTGTTAAAGAGTAAACCTTGGTAGCCTTATAGGCAGTGAAGCACATTGAGGTCATATGAACCCAATAGAGGTTCAATTGTTGGATACTAAAAAGTCTGCAGAAACACTCAGGCACACACAAATAGAAACATTCAAAGGTACACACACAAACTCCTGCACGCACTCATAGACACACACAAACATATACATTCAATGGCACACACACACAAACTCATAGACACACACAAACAAAAACATTCAAAGGCACACACACACACACTCATAGACACACACAAACAAAAACATTCAAAGACACACTCATAGAGACACACAAATAGAAACATTCAGACACACACACTCACTCATATATACAAACAAACAAAAACATCCAAAGGCACACACACACTCATAGACACACACAAATAGAAACATTCAAAGACAAACACACTCACACTCATAGATACACACAAACATAAACATTCAAAGGCACACACACACTCATAGACACACACAAATAGAAACATTCAAAGACAAACACACTCACACTCATAGATACACACAAACATAAACATTCAAAGGCACACACACACACAAACTCATAAACACACACACTCATAGACACACACAAACAAAAACATTCAAAGGCACACAAACTAATAAACACACACACTCATAGACACAGACAAACAAAAATATTCAGACACACACTTACACTCATAGATACACACAAACAAAAACATTCAAAGGCACACACACACTCATAGACACACACAAAAAGAAACATTCAAAGGCACACATACACACACACATAGACGTACACACTCATAGACACACACAAACAAAAACACTGCATAAAAGCCAAGGGCTGAGTTTACATACTCATTCATGCTTCCCCCATAGACATCAATGGGGAGAGAGTGTTTGAAAAAAAATAACACCTGCAATCGCGGAATGGCAAATTGCTGTAACTCAACCCCATTGATGTCTATGGGGAAAAGAATGTTATGTAAAAACCTAACACCCTAACATAAACCCCTAGTCTAAACACCCCTAATCTGCTGCCCCCCACATCGCCGACACTAAATAAAGTTATTAACCCCTAATTTGCCACTCCCCAACATTGCTGACACTAAATAAACCTATAAACCCCTAAACCACCAGCCCCCCACATTGCAACTAATAAATATATCTATTTCGCCAGCCCCCCACATCATAACTAATAAACTAAACCTATTAACCCCTAAACCGCTGGATCCCCACATCGCAAAACACTAAATTAAACTATTAACCCCTAAACCTAACACCCCCTAACTTTAAATTAAAAGTTACAATATAACTATCTTTAAATAAATAAAAACTTACCTGTGAAATAAAAAAACTAACTAACATTAAACTATAAATTTACCTAACATTACTATTCTAATAAAATAAAAACCTACCAATTAAAAAACGTAAATTACAAATTTAAATAAACCTAATACTGCGAAAAAAATAATAAACACTAAACATGCGAAAAATACAATACTCTAAGATTACAAAAAATAATAAACAAAATTATCAGAAATAAAAACAATTACACCTAATCTAATAGCCCTATTAAAAATAAAAAGATTTTATGGGGTTAGTGTTGGGTTTTAAAAAAAAAATAAAAAATTTGGGTGTTTTTTTTTTAGATTAGGGATGGGCACTGTAAAAGAGCTGAATGCCGTTTTAGGGCAGTAAAAGAGCTGAATGCCCTTTTAAGGTCAATGCCCATACAAATGCCACTTTAGGGGCAATGGGTAGCTTAGGTTTTATTTAGACATAGTTTTTTTTATTTTGGGTGGTTGGTTGGGTGGGGGGTTTTACTGTTGGGGGGACTTTGCAATTTTTTTTCTGTAAAAGAGCTGATTAACTTAGGGCAATGCCCTACAAAAGGCCCTTTTAAGGGCTATTGGTAGTTTATTGTAGGTTAGGGTTTATTTTTTATTTTTATAGGGCTATTAGATTAGGTGTATTTGTTTTTATTTTTGATCATTTCGCTTTATTATGTTTTAGAGTTTTTTTATTTTTCATAATTTTAGTGTTTATTGTTTTTTTATTTTTTTCGTAGTATTAGTTTTTTTAAATTTGTAATTTATGCTTCTTTAATCATGTAATTTAAGTTTTTTTAATTGGTAGTTTTTTTATTTTATTAGAATAGTTATGTTAGGTTAATTTATAGTTTAATCTTAGTTTTTTTTTATTTCCCAGGTAAGTTTTTATTTATTTTAAGATAGTTATATTGTAACGTTTAATTTAAAGTTAGGGGGGTGTTAGGTTTAGGAGTTAGTATAATTTTGTGTTTTGCAATGTGGGGTGCCGGTGTTTTTGGAGTTAATATGTTTAGTTTATTAGTTGCAATGTGGAGGGCGGTGGTTTAGGGGTTAATGGCTTTATTTAGTGTCGGCGATGTCAGGGAGCGGCGGATTAGGGGTTAATAGGTTCAGTTTATTAGTTACAATGTGGGGGCGGCGGTTTAGGGGTTAAAAAGGTTTATATAGTGTTGGAAATGTGGGGGACCGGTGGTTTAGGGGTTAATAAGTTTATTTAGTGTCTGCGATATAGGTATGTGGGTGGCAGATTAAGGGTTAATAGATAGTTTATGGGTGTTAGTGTACTTTAACATTTTAGTTATGAGTTTTGTGAAACATTTTTGTCACACAAAATCTATAACTACTGGTCTCAGATTGCAAAATGGATCGCGTCGGTATAGGCTGTAATGCAAGAATTTTAGCCGGACTGCACAACCTGTAATACAACGCTATAGAAAATCCTGCACTTAAACTTAATTTTTCAGTGCGGAATGGACGGTTGCGTTAAGGCTAATATACTTGCTTTACAGCCTATACCACCGCGACTCGTAATATGCGTTACAGGCCATTCCACGCAAATGGCCAATGTTAAAGCGGTGTAGCCGTACCGCAAAACTCGTAATCTAGCTTTCAAGTTTACTTATATTTTAAAAACTGCTTTGTTCTCTTGGTATCCTTTGTTATAAGGTATATGCAAATATCCTCAGCAGCAATGCTGCAGCTGAGTGGCCCCTCCTTAGCACCTTCACATGAGAGCTATCACAGCTGCAGTGAGAGCTAAGAGCAGCACATCCTAGTAATGCTCTGCCAATCTGCCTAGTGGAGGGAGGAAATGAAAGGCTGACAGCTCTGCCCGATTAAAGCCACGGCTACTGTTTGCTGCTTGCAGAAGTTTGTAAAATAGCACAGCCAGGCAGCTAGCAGCCAAAATAGAGCAAGGACTGCTGCTACCCTGCATTGCACGCTCCAGCAGCCCTCTACATTGGGAACTGTATAAGAGGGTAGAAAACAACTTGTTTGTGCTATAGAGGAAAGCTTCCTAAAATTGGACACTCACCCAAAGTGTCTAGAAAGTGAGCAAGTACTGTTGAAAATAATAAGCAATATCTGTAACTGTTTTTCCTGCAGTGCTTAGTGAGGTCTGAATGGGTTAATTTCTATGCAGGCATTGTTAGTCAGGAGGGGCCTGTCTTGCTTAAGGGCAATGTTTTATGGTAGCTAGTGTATGTCTGTAATTCCTCCAAAATCTAATCATTTTCTATTCTTGTATCTAAACATTCAATTCCCTTGTTGTCCTGGTAGGCCAAACATATGTGAGTATATGGATGGATGTATACCATAAATTAGTAAGCTTGTAGAATGATATGCTTTTTACACAGCTCTCTTTGTTAACATAAGAGCAGACATTAGTTCATCCCTGACCTTTGCCCTTTTTTGATATACGGTCAGACAGTTAAACCAGCTACTTTGAGGAATAGAACTTAGTGAATAGAATTATTATTATTATCGGTTATTTGTAGAGCGCCAACAGATTCTGCAGCGCTATAAACAAAGGGGGAGTACAACAAAACAATTATAGGGTAGAGCGCCCTGCCAAGAGTTGCACTGTCAGCTCTTAAGAAGGTGATCTACAAACAGCTGGACTTTTAGGCTTACATGCTAAGAGGGTTCAGGGGATTGCAGTGGAGGAGAGGAACTGGTATTAGAAAAGGTTATCATAGGTTGTATGCGTCCCTGAACAGTAGAGTCTTTAGGGAGCACTTGAAGCTTTTAAAACTAGAAGAGAGTCTTGTGGAGCGAGGCAGAGAGTTCAACAAGATGGGAGCCAGTCTGGAGAAGTCCTGTAAACGGGAGTGTGATGAGGTGACAAGAGAGGAGGAGAGTAGGAGGTCATGAGCAGAGCGAAGGGGACGGGAGGGAGAGTATCAGGAGACAAGGTCTGAGATGTAGGGGGGAGCAGTGCAGTTGAGGGCTTTGTATGTAAGAGTGAAAGTTTTGTGTTTGATCCTAGAGGCAAGAGGAAGCCAGTGAAGGGATTGGCAGAGAGGCGCAGCAGATGAAGAGCGACGTGTAAGGAAGATGAGTCTGGCAGAGGCATTCATTATGGATTGTAAAGGAGCTAGGCGGCAGGTGGGGAGACTAGAGAGGACAGAGTTGCAGTAATCAAGGCAGGAAAGAATGAGAGAGTGGATTCAAATCTTAGTTGTGTCTTGTGTAAGGAAGTATCTAATTTTAGAGATGTTTTTAAGGTGGAAGTGGCAGGCTGTAGCCAAGAACTGAATGTGAGGAGTGAAGGAAAGATCTGAGTCAAATGTGACCCCGAGACATCGGGCATGCGGGGTAGGGGTAATGATGGAGTTGTCGACAGTTATAGAGATATTGGGGGTGGAGATTTTGGAAGAAGGGGGGAAAATGAGGAGCTCAGTTTTGGAGAGATTTAGCTTGAGGTAGTGAGAGGACATCCAGGAAGAGATGTGAGAAAGACAGTTAGTGACACGGGTTAGCAAGGAAGGAGATAGTTTTGGTGCAGAGAAGTAGATTTGGGTGTCATCGGCATACAAATGATATTGGAAACCGTGGGACTTAATAAGGGAACCTAGTGATGGCGTATAGATTGAGAAGAGAAGGGAACCGAGGACAGAGCCTTGCGGTACTCCGACAGAAAGGGGTGACGGGGCAGAGGAGGCCCCAGAGAAGGCTACACTGAAGGTACGGTTTGACAGGTAGGAAGAGAGCCACGAAAGGGCTGTGTCACAGATGCCGAAGGATCGGAGGGTTTTGAGCAAAAGAGGGTGGTGGACAGTGTCAAAGGCTGCGGACAGATCAAGGAGGATAAGCAGAGAAAAGTGGCCTTTTGATTTAGCTGTAAGTAGGTCGTTAACCTTAACAATAGCTGTCTTTGTGGAGTGATTGGAACGAAATCCAGATTGCAGCGGGTCAAGAAGGGAGTTTAACGTAAGGAAATGGGATAGGCGTGCATATACTAGTTTTTCGAGAAGCTTCGAAGCAAGAGGGAGGAGGGAAATTGGGCGGTAGTTGGATGGGGAGGTAGGATCAAGGGAAGGTTTTTTTGAGGATAGATGTGGCCAGTTCATGTTTCATTGATGAATTGTGCATGTTTCATCATTGAATTGTGTCTAAACTGTATTTTTTTTACTTATGTTATAACCATATTTGGTGGAAACCCTTGCCTTTTAGCCAGCCAATCATAAACTGTATTAGCCTAGATATGGAGTTCAGGAATGCCCTGCCTCCTGTATAAATGTTTGGGAAGGGGACTGACCCTCCCAGAGAAAACTTTGTATTCATTCTCTCCTCACTGCAGTGTGATTTTTCAATAAACGAACCCTTTTTAACCTGTCGTGGTCTGAAGAGTTATTCAGTCCAGGGTGAATATCACCAACAGTACGAAATAGTGGAAAAGGAAGCGCTAGAAGCTAAATTCTCAAAGAGCCTAAAAATATAAAAATATATTGACCAAATGTTTGGGTGGTGGAAGGGATATTATTCAATAAAACTATTGCTTCAAATATCAAAAACAATGCTTTATTGCAGAAGCCAAATGGCACAAATATATATATGAGTTTGCATAAAATTAAAACAGCATATATGAACTAATAGTCTTACGACCGCTGTTGCTTAACTTTTGTTTCGCTGGAAACTACACAAGGAGACAGCAGCATCCCCTGCTTATTAAATCTCCGCCAAAGACTGTAAAGGAATTAAAAAATGCCTGAGACATGCATATGGCTATCCTAATAAAACAGTAGCATGTAATATGGGTAGACTTGATGGGCCTTTTTGGTTCTAATCTATCGTCAAATTCTATGTTTCTATTAAAGGGACGTAAATATTTTTTTATTATGACTTTTGTGTAGTTTTGTAATAAATCTATACAGCAGTAGAGTGTGAAAACTTACTGAATACATTAACAAATTGTTTGCAACGGTTGTTTTCAAACACTGAACTCTCGCCACAATTTACCTTATTTGGATAAGCCAATCCAGACTTGTTGATGAAGTATTGAGGGCATACCACTGTCGTTTTGTTGGCAAAACATGCATTATTTTACAGCGCTCTTTTAAGTCTCTTACTTACACTGGCTAAATAGGGACATATGAAAGTTAGCTGCTATAATGACCAAATAATGTCTTTGTAAAAAGTTACTGGGATAAGCTTGTAAATAATGCAACACTTTTTAGAGGAAAAGGGAGCAATGTGTGTGTGATATATATACAGTTTATATATATATATATATATATATATATATATATATGCAGCCAAAAGAAAATGCACTCTCAGGACTTTCATAAACAGGTTACTTTTATTTCTGTAACGTTTTCGGAGGTCTTGCCTCCTTCATCAGCATGATGCTGATGAAGGAGGCAAGACCTCCGAAAACGTTACAGAAATAAAAGTAACCTGTTTATGAAAGTCCTGAGAGTGCATTTTCTTTTGGCTGCATATCTTCTACAAATTTGCACCCAGGCATTTTTCCTTTGTGGGCGAGTTCTGGTGTTTTGGATACCTATATATATATATATATATATATATATATATATATATATATATATACTGTATATATATATATATATATATATATATATATATATCTGTATATTTATATATACAGTACATACACACATACACATACAGACTTCCAGAAGGATTTTACCATATGCTTTTCATGCAGCGAAAAAGCAAATAATAGCAATAAACCAATAAAAGAAATTCCTTGGACGAAGGGGCTGATTAATAGCATGAGCATTAGTCACTGATACATGCCTGTCACAGGTGTCTAAAACAGAGCATTTCAGAAAGTAATATGCAAAGAAAATAAACCCCGGCAGTAAAAAGCTAATCTCTTGCACTTGTAGCGGAATACAGAGTTAGAATCCCCAGCCCCCCCTGCACTTTACTGTCAGTTACATTTTTCACCAGCAAGGAAACAGCTTAAGCGTCCTGTTGCTGCTTCCTGAAACTTAAATTTTTTTAATGGTGTCCCAACAATGTAGTGATAGAGGCAACCACCTTATACATATATAGGCGCCTCTGGTGTCAAGGGACTGCAAATAATCAGTATTAATAAGCAGGAGAGGAGGTGGATTATTACGAGGAGGGACAGCTGATCTTAGAGATAAAGAAGGGGGAGCTGCTGCAACCAAGCAGAAAACAGGTTAAGCGAAATTGGACACCAGAAGATACATCTGATCCAAAGTTGATTGGTACTTCTCTAGGGCACAGCCTCCTTACTAGCAGATGCCGCTCTTCCTGCTGTTTGCACAGGTTAGTACAGGGATTACTCGTAAAAGCTTCTTTCTGCACACCAGAAGTGCAGCACCATCTGGGTGCTTTTACAAAAATTAGTAACACCACCTGCTGGAATTCCTCTGAACTGTCCCCTTCTGCACAAACCTTTTTCATGTTGACTAACTGTGCTCGTTGCATAGTGTTGTGACCCAGTTATAGGTTGTGACCCAGTTATAGGTTGTGACCCAGTTATAGGTTGTGACCCGTGGTTTGAAGAAACCTGGTCTAAAGTATATATACAAAAGTTAAAAATAAAAAATTACATTACATCACCATTATAAAAAAAAAAAATTGCTTGCAAAATTTCTTAATATTCAATGGGATTATACCTCAACTATATTCTATCACAGCAAACATTATTTCTTATTTATTTATTTATTATTTTTATTTTCAAAACCCAAGATTTTTACCTAAATAGAGCCCAATAAAAATCTTTTGGGACTAATGTTTCTAGTTTGTTGATCCAGTACGTTTCTTTGACTTTTAAAAGATGTTGCCTGTCTCCTCCTCTTATGTGACAATAAACTCTTTCAATAATTTGGAAACGTAGCTGGCTGATATTATGTTCAGCTTCCAAGAAGTGGAAGGAGACAGGGGCATCCTTATTGCGGCATCTTATATTAAATTTGTGTTCCGTGATTCGTTCTTTTGCCTCCCTACAGGACTCACCTACAAAATGTATACCACATGGACATTTAATAGGGATCTGGCAGGAAGATGATCGGGTTAGCGAGCTCTCCAGAGCGTGTTAAGGTAAGTATAAAGCCTTAAAGAATTAATTTAAAGGATATGCCTAAATACTGAAGACATTTTTGTGCCTATTTATCAAAAAGTCAACCAAAAATACACTGGAATTCTGCATCCAACCGGCCTCTTCTATCTTTATCCAGCCGGTGAAGTCCTCATCCAGTTCCTATCAGCCAATAGAATGAGAGCTCAATCCTACTGGCTAATTGGAACAGCCAATAGGATGAGAGCTCAATCCTATTGGCTGATTGGAACAGCCAATAGGATTTCAGCAGCTCTAATTCCTATTAGCTGATTGAAATATTTCAGCCAATAGGAATGCAAGAGACGCCATCTTGGATTGCCTCACTTGCATTGAAGAATCAGTGTACGACGGCGACCGTATGAAGAAAATGCTCCGTGCCGGATGTCTTCAGGATGGACCTGCTCCGCGTTGGCTGGATGAATATAGAAGAGGCTGCCTGGATGAAGACTTCTTGCCGCATGGATGAGGACTTTGCCGGCTAGATGGATCCTTCAAGTGGGACTTCAAGAACTGTAAGTGGATCGTCAGGGGTTAGTGTTAGGTTTTTTTAAGGTTTTTTTGGGTGGGTTTTATTTTTAGAATAGGGTCTGGGCAGTAAAAGAGCTAAATGCCCTTTTAAGGGCAATGCCCAAACAAATGCCCTTTATAGGGCAATGGGTAGCTTAGGTTATTTTAGTTTTTTTTTATTTGGGGGGTTGGTTGGGTGGTGGGTTTTACTGTTGGGGGTGTTTGTATTTTTTTGCCAGGTAAAAGAGCTATCTGCGGGGCAATGCCCCACAAAAGGCCCTTTTAAGGGCCAATGGTAGTTTATTGTAGGTAGAAATTGTAGCAAAAGAAAACGTGACAGTATATTAGCACTCTTGCAATTCTCAATTAAGAATATATAGGATAGCAAGGAGGGTCACCTTGATAACGGTTATCAAGGTGACCCTCCTTGCTATCCTATATATGCTTAATTGAGTGCTAATATACTGTCAATTTTTCTTTCGCTACAATTTCTATGTACTTCCAGACAGTTAGCACCCCCCTCTTTCATATATGGTGCGCGATCCAATATAGATCGTAGTTTGCGGCGCAAGCGAGGGAGCCCCCGCCGCCCATAGTTTCAGCTCACAATTCGAGCTATCCAATATACGGCACAGTCAGATGCTAAAGTGCCGTAAGTCGGATAAACCAGCGATGTCCAGAAATCTGCGTAAGTACAAATTTCTGGAGTCGCCAGTGATTTACGGCACTTTAGAAACTGCCGGCGCCTACAAAACCTGACTAAATTATAAAATCACCCGTTACTGTCTAGCACGCCTCCCAAACATAGCCCAACACGTATACCCCTCTATCCGCTATCCCCCCTCACTCTCCTAATAATAAAAAATGTATTAACCCCTAAACTGCCACTCCCGGACCCCGCCGTACCTAATAAAGTGTTTAACCCCTAAACCACCGCTCCCAGACCCCGCCGCCACCTACATTAATTACCCCCTAATGTGAGCTCCTACCCCGCCGCCAGCTACATTAACTACCCCCTAATGTGAGCTCCTACCCCGCCGCCAGCTATATTAAAATTATTAACCCCTAATTTAATCCCCCTACACCGCCGCCAGCTATATTAAATTAATTAACCCCTAATCTAATCCCCCTATACCGCCGCCACCTATATTAAATTAATTAACCCCTAATCTAATCCCCCTATACCGCCGCCACCTATATTAAATTAATTAACCCCTAATCTAATCCCCCTACACCGCCGCCACCTATATTAAATTAATTAACCCCTAAAATACTAAACTATCCCTACCACTAAACCTAAGTCTAACCCTACAAATAGCCCTGAAAAGGGCTTTTTGCGTGGCATTACCTAAAAGTAAAGAGCTCAATTGCCAGCCCTTAAAAGGGCTTTTTGCGGGGCTTTGCCCCAAAGTAACCAGCTCTTTTACCAGCCCTTAAAAGGGCTTTTGGCGGGGCATTGTCACAATGAAATCAGCTCTTTTGCCTATAATCTAAATCCTCCTATAACGCCGCCACCTATAATAAATGTATTACCCCCTAATCTAATCCCCCTCCACCGCCGCCACCTATATTAAATAGATTAACCCCTAATCTAACCCCCCCTACACCGCCGCCACCTATATTAACTATATTAACCCTAATTATATAATATATATATATATATATTAAGTATATTAACCCTATCTAACTCTAACACCCCTAACTAAATTCTTATTAAAACATTAATATTATTAATTAAAATATTCCTATTTAAATCTAAATACTTACCTATAAAATAAACCCTAAGATAGCTACAATGTAATTAATAATTACATTGTAGCTATTTTAAGGTTTATATTTATTTTACAGGTAACTTGGTATTTATTTTAACTAGGTACAATAGCTATTAAATAGTTAATAACAATTTAATAGCTACCTAGTTAAAATAATTACAAATTTACCTGTAAAATAAATCCTAACCTAAGTTACAAATACACCTGCACTATCAATAAATTAAATAAACTACAAATATCTAAACTAAAATACAATTAAATACACTAAACTGAATAAAAAAACAAACACTAAATTACAAAAAATAAAAAAGATTACAAGAATTTTAAGCTAATTACACCTATTCTAAAACCCCTAATAAAATAACAAAGCCCCCCAAAATAAAAAAAAATCCCTACCCTAAACTAAATTACAAAAGTTAACAGCTCTATTACCAGCCCTTAAAAGGGCTTTTTGCGGGGCATGCCCCAAAGAAATCAGCTCTTTTGCCTGTAAAAAAAAACACAATACCACCCCCAACATTACAACCCACCACCCACATACACCACCCAAACCCCGCTTAAAAAACCGAACACTAAGCCCCAGAAGATCTCCCTACCTTGAGTCGTCTTCACCCAGCCGGGCCGAACTCTTCATCCAATCCGGGCGATGTCTTCATCCAAGCGGCAAAGAAGAAGTCTTCCATCCGGCGATGTCTTCATCCAAGTGGCAAAGAAGAAGTCTTCCATCCGGCGATGTCTTCATTCAAGCGGCAAAGAAGAGGTCCTCCATTGGGGCGAAGTTTTCTTCCAAGCGGCATCTTCAATCTTCTTTCTTCAGCCCTCCGATGCAGAACATCGATCTGGCCTGACGACTGAACGACGAATGAAGTTTCCTTTAAATGACGTCATCCAAGATGGCGTCCCTCGAATTCCAATTGGCTGATAGGATTCTATCAGCCAATCGGAATTAAAGTAAGAAAATCTCATTGGCTGATTGAATCAGATTGAGCTTGCATTCTATTGGCTGTTCCGATCTTTGCCGCTTGGATGAAGACATCGCCGGATGGAAGACTTCTTGTTTGCCGCTTGGATGAAGACATCGCCCGGATTGGATGAAGAGTTCGGCCTGGCTGGGTGAAGACGACTCAAGGTAGGGAGATCTTCTGGGGCTTAGTGTTAGGTTTTTTTAAGGGGGGTTTGGGTGGGTTTAGAGTAGGGGTATGTGGGTGGTGGGTTGTAATGTTGGGGGGTGGTATTGTGTGTTTTTTTACAGGCGAAAGAGCTGATTTCTTTGGGGCATGCCCCGCAAAAAGCCCTTTTAAGGGCTGGTAATAGAGCTGTTAACTTTTGTAATTTAGTTTAGGGTAGGGAAATTTTTTTATTTTGGAGGGCTTTGTTATTTTTTTAGGGGGCTTAGAATAGGTGTAATTAGCTTAAAATTCTTGTAATCTTTTTTTATTTTTTGTAATTTAGTGTTTGTTTTTTTTGTAATTTAGTTTAGTTTATTTAATTGTATTTTAGTTTAGATATTTGTAGTTTATTTAATTAATTTATTGATAGTGTAGGTGTATTTGTAACTTAGGTTAGGATTTATTTTACAGGTAAATTTGTAATTATTTTAACAAGGTAGCTATTAAATAGTTATTAACTATTTAATAGCTATTGTACCTAGTTAAAATAAATACTAAGTTACCTGTAAAATAAATATAAACCCTAAAATAGCTACAATGTAATTATTAATTACATTGTAGATATCTTAGGGTTTATTTTATAGGTAAGTATTTAGATTTAAATAGGAATATTTTAATTAATAATATTAATATTAATTAGATTTATTTTAATAAGAATTTAGTTAGGGGTGTTAGAGTTAGATAGGGTTATTATACTTAATATATATATATATATATATATATATATATATATATATATATATATATATATATAATATAATATAATAACGATATTAACTATATTAACCCTAATATAATTAGGGTTAATATAGTTAATATATATAATATAATAACTATATTAACTATATTAACCCTAATATAATTAGGGTTAATATAGTTAATATAGCTGGCGGCGGTGTAGGGGGATTAGATTAGGGGTTAATATATTTAGTATAGGTGGCAGCGGTGTAGGGGGACTAGATTAGGGGTTAATCTATTTAATATAGGTGGCGGCGGTGTAGGGGGATTTAGATTAGAGGCAAAAGAGCTGATTACTTTGTGACAATGCCCCGTAAAAAGCCGTTTTAAGGGCTGGTAAAAGAGCTGATTACTTTGTGGAAATGCCCTTTTAAGAGCTGGCAATAGAGCTGTTACTTTGGGACAATGTCACGCAAAAGGCCCTTTTAAGGACTGGTAATAGAGGTGATTACTTTAGGGGGATTAGATTAGGGGTTAATGTATTTAATATAGCTGGCCGCGGTGTAGAGGGATTAAATTAGGGGTCAATAATTTTAATATAGCTGGCGGCGAGGTAGGGGGATTAGATTAGGGGTTAATAATTTTAATATAGCTGGCGGCGGGGTAGCAGCTCACATTAGGGGGTATGTAATGTAGATGGCAGCGGTGTAAGGGGCTCAAATTAGGGGGTATGTAATGTAGGTGGCGACAGTGTAGGGGGATCACATTAGGGAGTTATACATTTAATGTAGGTGGTGGCGGGGTCCGGGAGCGGCGGTTTAGGGGTTAAATACTTTATTAGGGATTGCGGCAGGGGATCGCGGTTGACAGGTAGATAGACATTGCGCATGCGTTGGGTGTTTTATTTGGCAGGTAGTTTAGGGAGTTACGGGGCTCCAATACACAGCGTAAGGCTTACTAAGGCTGCATTTTGTGGCGAGGTGAAAATGGAGTAAGATTTCTCCATTTTCGCCACGTAAGTCCTTACGCTGTATATTGGATACCAAACTGCGCGGGCTTGGTATACCTGTCTATGGCCCAAAAAACTACGGGCGAAGGCAGAAATATACGAGAGTAACTTCTAGGTTACGCCGTATAAAGGATACCAAACCCGCGCAAAATTCGATTTGATTTATTAAATTGTTTAATGTTTAGATCTGCCTGTCAGATCAACGAGATTGCAGACTAACATACTAATAAAATCATTAGGGGTCTCTTCTTTATTAGTGAACATCCCATCTCCCTCTATATTTCACTAGTTTATTGTAGGCTAGGATTTTTTTATTTTGGGGGAGGGTCTTTTTTATTTTGATAGGGCTATTAGATTAGGTGTAAAAAAATATTTTTGATAATTTGGTTTGTTAGTTTTCGTAATTTAGTGTTTGTTTTTGTAACTTAGTTTTTATTTTATTTTTAATTTATGATTATGTAAGAATGTTTAATTGTATATTTAAATAATTTTAGTAGGGTTAGGTTTTTTTAATATATAATTTAGTTTATTTAATTGGTAGTATAATAGTTAGGGTAGGTTAATTAATAGTTTAAAATTAGTTTATTTTAATTCTACAGGTAAGTTTTAATTTATTTGAAGATAGGGATGTTGTAATTTTAATTTAAAGTTAAGCTGTTGTTAGGTTTAGGGGTTAATAGCTTAATTTAGTTTTTTTGCGATGTGGGGAAATGACGGTTTAGGGGTTAGTAGGTTTAGTTAGTGGTGGTAATGTGGGAGGCCAGAGGTTTAGGGGTTAATAAGTTTATTTAGTGGCGGCGGTGTCGGAGAGCGACCGGATAGGGGTTAAACATTTTAGTATAGTGGCCGTGTTTAGTGAAATGGTATAAATAAAGTTGGGAAAAAGCCGAATAGACGCAAGATTGATTACTGCTAGTTAACAACAGTCCGATGCTCATCGCCCCGTACTTGGTGTGCATGTTTTTGACGGCTTTTTTATAAATATGAAGAGCATATTGAGATCCGCGGCCACAATATTTGGCGATGTTAGGCGAGCGTATTAATGCCGGCGAATGCAACATAGTTGACACTTTGATAAATGTGCCCCTTTGTCTGTATTTTTATTTTTTTTGTTCTTTTCGTTGGTGCATTCAACCTGATATTGGTTATTTTTAGGTACATTCAGAAATTGTAAATTTGTTTTTGTAAACTAAAACGAATATCCGAATGAATGTACCAACGAAAATGAAAGAAAACAAAAAAAGGCAAAAATTTTCAGTGTTAATTAGTTTCCTTTAAATATTTTTTTTAAGGCTTTACACTTACCTTGTAGAGTCACCTCAGAAGTCTACAGGAAACCAATATCAGGTAACAGTCTCCTACATGTTAAGAGCTGTCATCCGAAGCAGATGCCCTACTCAGTAGCTAAGGGGCAATTTGTGCGATTGAAACGCAATTGCACTTTGCCCCTAAGCTATAAGAAACATGCGGATGAATTGGAACAACGCCTACTACAAAGAGGGTATAATAGAAAGATCATTAAAAAGGCTAGGTATGAGGTCAATTCCCTATCTAGGGAACAACTTCTAAGGGATAAGTTACCCATCAAAGAGAATCAAGGGAATAAATTGACCTTTGTCACAGATTATTCAGCTCAGTATGGAGAAATCTGTGACATAGTCAGAAACCACTTTCGTCTGTTAGTGGTAGATGATGCCCTTGCAGTGACTGCTAGGAATGGCTGTAGATTCTCCTATAGGAGAAATAAGACCATTGGGAATTCAGTGTCGCCATCCATGCTTAGGAAACCAGACTCTGCAGTGGCATCATCGTCTTCCTGGCTTAGACACAGGGGTACCTACAGGTGTGGCTACTCACAATGTAAGGCCTGTGAATATGTCCAAGTGGGGACCAGTTTCTCTTCGGTAGTGACCGGTGAAACCTTTGACATTACTTCCTGTTTGAATTGTAGATCTTCTAATTGCATCTACTTACTCTGGTGCTCAGTCTGTGAACTGCAGTACATAGGTTTGACCACCAGGGATGTCAGATCTAGGATCAGGGAACACCTGTCTACCATACGGGTGGGCAAGAGTAGTACACCTCTGGTTTCCCACTTCGTTCAGCGACATGACAAAGACTGTCGCTACTTAAAATGGATGATTGTAGAAAAGGTACAACCACAGAAGAGAGGGGGTGACCAATTTAAGATCTTGTCCAGACAGGAAATGTATTGGATCTTTAGGCTCCAGACGAAAAGACCTCTGGGCCTAAACTCCGAATATGATTTAATTAATCATTGGAATTAGATTTGGTCACCTCTAGTCTAAAGGTCTCAATTGAAATATTTTAAATTGAAACAGTAAAATCAAAAAGATTTTTGGAAGTTTGTAATTTTTGGTACTTAATCATAATATACAAACCTATGGACTTAATGTAACAGGAACGAGAGGGCTTCATGTTTCTTTAAAGTGTGATTTTTATATGCTCTATTGTCCTCTAATTTAAAATTTATATATTAAAATTTATACATTCTCAGATATACACATATACACAATGGGATGTTCATAATATGTGATCTAATTGTATGTGGAGACTAGAGTATAAATGCCCCTTTTAGGTGCTTCAGGTTTATATGCTAAACTATTGACCAAAGTATACATATACAGGGAGTGCAGAATTATTAGGCAAATTAGTATTTTGACCACATCATCCTCTTTATGCATGTTGTCTTACTCCAAGCTGTATAGGCTCGAAAGCCTACTACCAATTAAGCATATTAGGTGATGTGCATCTCTGTAATGAGAAGGGGTGTGGTCTAATGACATCAACACCCTATATCAGGTGTGCATAATTATTAGACAACTTCCTTTCCTTTGGCAAAATGGGTCAAAAGAAGGACTTGACAGGCTCAGAAAAGTCAAAAATAGTGAGATATCTTGCAGAGGGATGCAGCACTCTTAAAATTGCAAAGCTTCTGAAGCGTGATCATCGAACAATCAAGCGTTTCATTCAAAATAGTCAACAGGGTTGCAAGAAGCGTGTGGAAAAACCAAAGCGCAAAATAACTGCCCATGAACTGAGAAAAGTCAAGCGTGCAGCTGCCAAGATGCCACTTGCCACCAGTTTGGCCATATTTCAGAGCTGCAACATCACTGGAGTGCCCAAAAGCACAAGGTGTGCAATACTCAGAGACATGGCCAAGGTAAGAAAGGCTGAAAGACGACCACCACTGAACAAGACACACAAGCTGAAATGTCAAGACTGGGCCAAGAAATATCTCAAGACTGATTTTTCTAAGGTTTTATGGACTGATGAAATTAGAGTGAGTCTTGATGGGCCAGATGGATGGGCCCGTGGCTGGATTGGTAAAGGGCAGAGAGCTCCAGTCCGACTCAGACGCCAGCAAGGTGGAGGTGGAGTACTGGTTTGGGCTGGTATCATCAAAGATGAGCTTGTGGGGCCTTTTCGGGTTGAGGATGGAGTCAAGCTCAACTCCCAGTCCTACTGCCAGTTTCTGGAAGACACCTTCTTCAAGCAGTGGTACAGGAAGAAGTCTGCATCCTTCAAGAAAAACATGATTTTCATGCAGGACAATGCTCCATCACACGCGTCCAAGTACTCCACAGCGTGGCTGGCAAGAAAGGGTATAAAAGAAGAAAATCTAATGACATGGCCTCCTTGTTCACCTGATCTGAACCCCATTGAGAACCTGTGGTCCATCATCAAATGTGAGATTTACAAGGAGGGAAAACAGTACACCTCTCTGAACAGTGTCTGGGAGGCTGTGGTTGCTGCTGCACGCAATGTTGATGGTGAACAGATCAAAACACTGACAGAATCCATGGATGGCAGGCTTTTGAGTGTCCTTGCAAAGAAAGGTGGCTATATTGGTCACTGATTTGTTTTTGTTTTGTTTTTGAATGTCAGAAATGTATATTTGTGAATGTTGAGATGTTATATTGGTTTCACTGGTAAAAATAAATAATTGAAATGGGTATATATATGTTTTTTTGTTAAGTTGCTTAATAATTATGCACAGTAATAGTCACCTGCACACACAGATATCCCCCTAAAATAGCTATAACTAAAAACAAACTAAAAACTACTTCCAAAACTATTCAGCTTTGATATTAATGAGTTTTTTGGGTTCATTGAGAACATTGTTGTTGTTCAATAATAAAATTAATCCTCAAAAATACAACTTGCCTAATAATTCTGCACTCCCTGTATAGTATATTGATTGTTTATGTTCTATAAGTTAGCGCTCCTTCCAAATATTTTAGGTGTATATGCTATTTAGATATTTATGTAATGCACATTGGTTAATGTATAGGTATCATAATACACGCTCCATCCCCTGTGTCTTTAAATTTCAATTAGTAACCCACCAATAGCGTTGGAGCACTGGGTTTATAAGTCATTTTGATTTTAAAGGTTTTAGGGACAATGATTACGGCGTTCTGGGCCGAAACATGTCAGTCTGTCTAACAATAGGTGTGTCTTATCCCCTCTCTCTATATGTTTTAATTTTGTCATAATAAAGTTTATTAATTTTTAAGTTTGAGGTGCCCAGCGAATTTTTTCTCTTTTTTTACACTTACCTTAACACGCTCTGGAGAGCATGTTAACGCATCATCTTCCTTGCCAGGTCCCTTTTAACATATGAAAATAAATACACATGTTTAGTATTTACTGTAGGTATTTATGTGTTTTACTGTATACTTACTGCATATATTTAACATTCCAATGTTTTTCACTTGCAGGATAAGGTACTTTTTACTGTATATGTATATATATATATATATATATATATATCCATACCAATATATCTATTCCTATAGATATATAGGGGCCTATCTATCAAGCTCCAGACGGAGCTTGAAGGCCCGTGTTTCTGGCATGTCTTCTGACTCACCATAAACACACGTTATGGAGCCGCGGTCTAAAGACCGAGGCTCCATAACCCTGTCCGCCTGCTCTGATGAGGTGAACAGGAATCGCCACAATGATTGACACCCCCCTGCTGGCGGCCAATTCGCCGCAAGTCTGCAGGGGGCGGCGTTGCACCAGCAACTCTTGTGAGCTGCTGGTGCAATGCTGAATACGGAGAGCGTATTGCTCTCCGCATTCAGCGACATCTGTCGGACTTGATTCGCACTGTTGGATCAGGTCCGACAGACATTTTTTGTTAAATTGGCCTCATAGGTGTAGATATGTATTTTATATTAACAGTATCAGATTTTATATATACAAATTTCTATGTGACGAACATAGGAATGTAAAATATGTGTTAAATTGAATCAGGGTTCACAATTTAGGTCTATCACGGCCTAACTTCAATGTGCGTTACTGAAGTATAAAGTATAAAACTATTATACATACTGTAACACGTTTAGATATATTCTATGGATTATTTAAAATATTCTACATCATGTATAATAATATTTAATAATTTTTATTAATATTTTTTTATATTTTATATATTTTTTTAATTTTATTTTATTGAGGAGCAGGTTCAATTAAATATCAATGAATAACAATAGAATAACATAAGACATGAAACTGTACAATGATATTAGCCAGTTATACAACAGGGACTGGCGTTGAGGCTAAACACAAAATTTGTACAGTGTCGAGAATAGTAGACAGAATATTAAGTTTGTGTTCTTATTTTCACCTAAATCTAGTACTCTGTGCCCCAAAGTTTTTCATATGAACTGTAATAGTCAATGTCTTATGCACCTACATCTGATAGGTAGAATCAATAATAAGGACAGTTCCGAAAGTATCGGCTGGGAAGGGAGGGGGCAGGGTTATAATAAGTAGTAGGATATGGGGGATGAATAAAATAAGGTGTAAGGGAGAGGGGGTGGAGGGAGATAGAGGAATGAAAAAAAAAAAAATCATATCTTTATGTAAAATAAAAATACCTGGCACGGATGCAGCAGTTAGGAGTCCAAATTAGTCAGGATATTTCTCAACCCATGGGGACCAGGTCTCTTGGTAGAAGTCAACCTTGTCTAGGGTTCTATGTGAATATAGTTCCATCTGTTTAATATAATGGACTGTGGAATGCACTTAAGACACAAGGGGTGGATCCTTGTGTTTCCACATTCTGGCAATCGTTAGTTTGGTTGCCATAAGGAGGTATATTACTAGGGCTTCCCTAGCTTGCGTTAAATTTGGGGTATGCATTTGGAGTAGGGATATCTCTGGCTTGAATGGAAGAGCAATGTTTAATGAGTTAAATATTCTGAAGAGCTTCCGCCAGAGGGGTTGGATCCTGGGGCAAGACCACCACACATGTAGGGAGGTACCCAGTTGTCCGCAGTCTCTCCAACACATGGGGGATTGAGTGCCATATATCCTTTGCAATATAGAGGGCTATATTTTATATTTAATATTTTAATAATGTGGACTGAAGTTAGTCATTCTTCATGTGAGCTAACCTGACAGCTTAGACCTAAATTGCGAACCCAAATCCCCATTATGCAATTTTCCATTCCTATTTTCTTCACATAGAAAATAATTTATTTTGTATTATTATATCTGATGTTGTTAATTTAAAATAGATATCTATAGCTATATATCTATAGGAATAAATATACAGGTATAGGTATATATAGAAATATGTTTTTTACAATAGGAAGTACATTGCTCTGTATGTGAAGAACATTCAAATGGGAACTCTTCATAACTCCTGTCGAATTCGCACTCATTGACCTCTATGAGGACAAAAAACGGTGGCTGCGATAATTGATTAGCGCAGGTCGGGTTTTTCTTGCGCGCAAACTATTTACTTTCAACTCTTATTATGCACAATACTCAACACGCGTCTAGCGAAGTTTACGTTTCAGTGGGAGTACCAAATAGCGCTCCACTCGTAATTTAACCCAACGTTTTTTTTTTCTGAAAAGATGGTTGATTCACTGGGGTTGATTTACTAAAGTGCAGACGAACATGATACGATGTAGTGTATCATGTCCGCCGCACATCGATAAATGCTGACAGAATACGCTGTCAGCATTTATCATTGCACAAGCAGTTCTGGTGAACTGCTTGTGCAATGCCGCCCCCTGCAGATTTGCGGCCGCTAGCAGGGGGTGTCAATCATCCCGATCATATAGGATCGGGCGGATTGAAGATCGCAGCCTCAGAGGCAGTGGACAAGTTATGGAGCAGCGGTCTTTAGATCGCTGCTTCATAAATACTGTTTCTGGCGAGCTCTGAAGGTTCACGTGGAAACAGGGGCATCAATTTCTATTCGGAGCTTGATAATTCAGTCCCATTGAACAGACTTGCAACAGAGGTGGTACAGACAAGGGGGTCTATTTAACAAGCTCCGTATGGAGCTTGATGGCCCCTGTTTCTGGCGAGTCTTCAGACTCGCCAGAAACAGCAGTTATGAAGTAGCGGTCACAAAGACCGCTGCTCCATAACCTGTCCGCCTTCTCTGAGCAGGCGGACAGACATCACCACAATACAACCCGATCGAGTATGAGTATGAGTATGGGTTGATTGACACCCCCCTGCTGGTGGCCCATTTGCCGCGAGTCTTCAGGGGGCGGCGTTGCTCCAACAGCTCTTGTGAGCTGCTGGTGCAATGCTGAATACGGCGAGCATATTGCTCGCCATATTCAGCGAGGTCTGGCGGACCTGATCCGCAGTGTTGGATCAGGTCCGCCAGACCTTGATAAATATGCCCCAAGGAATTAAAGAACAAGAATGCATAATGCTATCCTTAGTATTAGTCAGCTGCTGTTAAAAAATATGTGTAATTTATTGATAAAAAATACAGATATGTTTTAGTTTACCTTTTTGAAAATATGTTCCCCATTTTTTTAGTTTCTTAAAAAAATAAAAAAAAAGATTGATTGGCTATGTTAGAAATATTATTGTTTTAAGCCTAAATCTTTCAAACATAAAAATAAAAATAATATTTAAAACACTTATGAGATCATTAGAAACCTAGAGAACATTCACAGGTTTTCAGTTTGAGATTGTATTTGTTTTAAAAGAGAATAAAAAAAGGGATATTGCTGAGATTCGGTCATCTAATCTAATTGTGCCACTGTAAAAAGTAATGAGATATACATCTAAGCAGAATTGATTTTATCCAGTAGCCCAGTAGAGAAAAAATCAGGGTCAACCAATCAGTATCAAAACTAAGCCAAGTCATTTTGGGATTTGTGATTCACTTTAAAGATTTATAAATGTATTTGTTTTTTGCTTTCTAAGATGAAACCTTGGCTTTGTCCTTGTCAAATTCGACCAGATGAAAAATGGATATTGATTAGCCAAGTTTTATCTCAGCAGAGATTAATAAAGTAGATAGAAACATGTCAGCTCTTGGGTTATTTTGCTGGTATCACTGAGCACTGGAGCCCTAAATGCCCTAAATGCCAAAATACATTTAAAATGATAGTAAATGCAAACACATCAAAATGCAGTGTGACAATGTAAATTTAAAGGGATACTAAACTCAGTTTTTTTTTCTTCATGATTCAGATAAGGCATGCAATTTTAAGCAACTTTCCTTCTATTAAAGTTTTCTCCGTTCTCTTGCTATCTTTATTTGAAAAGCAGGAATCTAAATTTAAGAGCCGGACCATTTTTAGTTCAGCACCTGGGTAGCGCTTGCTGATTGGTGGCTAAACGTAGCCAGTTAGCAGCCAATCAGCAAGCGCTACCCAGGGTTCTGAACCAAAAATTGGGCAGCTCCTAAGTTACCAAGAGAACAAAAAAAATTATGATAGGAGTAAATTACAAAATTGCTTAAAATTGCATGCTCTGGTGGAGTTCCGGAGGTGGAGCCTGAGTGCACGTCACATAGCGCTCGCTCTGTGCGCTCCAATCCAAGCTGTTGGCGGAGTTTACCGCACTAAAGCCCTGAGACCTAGGGTAGCTGTTTGGTGGACCGCTACATTGTCACCGGAACTAGCGGTTGAAGGACTGTTACTTTCTTACATTTTGTTCCTACAAACATATTAAGTGCCTTCACACTCCCCCTCTCCCACTGGTGCTGCGCGAGAGGGGGCTGATGATCCGTGTCTCAGCTTGCTTGGCAGAGGAGACCCCACTATAGGTTATCACTGTTGCCCGGAACCCAGGATAAGGAGGCTCTTAGGAAGTAGGAAGCACGTACCTCGGCTCCTTCTCCCACCGGTGCTGCGAGTGGAGAGGCAAGAGTGCTGTCCACGCAGAAACTACCTGGTGCTCACGCCTGGGAGGAAGAAGATCCGGGTTCCTTCGGCACAGCTGGTCTGGTTGGAGGCTCTGTGGAGCTTGATACAACGGAGGGCAATCTTAAATACAGCTGTACTGCATAAGGTACTGTTTATACTTTTTCGTCCCTTGAGCTGCTATGTTCATAGGGAAGTGATTTACACGACCTAATCAAAGAAACACTAAAGCATAATCTACCAGGAAGCAACGTACATGGTAGCTATTACATTGTGGGGCAGTGGAAGGAAGCGAAGGGGCTATAAATACAAGAAGGGAAAAAGAGTACAGAACTTTGCATGAGCTGCTTTAAGTGACTTTTCATATGTCAGCTACTATATCAGCTTGGGAGTAAGAATTATAACTGGACTCCTTCGCAGTTAACTTTTTCTTATTCCGCCCCAGCAGAAACTGAGCTGCTCTATTAATCTGGAGAGAGATTCCCTTATTCCTCGGCATCTGTATCTTCTTATTTCTGCTCAGCATACTTGCTCCTATAGTAATCATTGTTAAGTTAAAAGTGTTAATCACTGTTAAGCTTGGTGAGCTGTAAATCAATAACTGTTGCCTAATTTAGAAACTCTTTCCCTCATACATCTCCCAGGCTATGTGATTGCATAGCTTGCATGGCATATTTGTATATATATGTTAAAACAAAAGTAAAGTGTCTAGTGAGTGATTTCTGGTTTGCTGTAATAATCCTGTCAAAAGGATCGCTGTGTCAAAACAGTATTTTGAAGCAAAAAAACTGAGAATTTGCATATCTTACCCACAATTTTCTTGTGCATAAGAATTTCTGGGGAAAAGCAAGCGGGGATACTTGCCTAGATGTGCTAATTTCCTATGCAAATATTTACATTGATTTAATTTTGAGACATGGAGGATTTTAATTTTAGTTTTTTATCTCCCCCCATAATTTTAATGAATTTTGGTTTAAACATGAAAATAGCTTTACCAATGCAGCAACCAGAAATCTATCTCCTACTGATGAGTTCCAAAAAGAACAAAACAGGCTTGTCTAGTGAGTGATTTCTGGTTTGCTGTAATAATCCTGTTAAAAGGATCGCTGTGTCAAAACAGTATTTTGAAGCAAAAAAACTAAGAATTTGCATATCTTACCCACAATTCTCTTGTGCATTGGAAACACTGTATATTAAGAATTTCTGGGGAAAAGCAAGTGGGGATACTTGCCTAGATGTGCTAATTTCCAATGCAAATATTTACATTGATTTAATGTTCAGACATGAGGATTTTAATTTCAGTTTTTTATCTCCCCCCATAATTTTAATGAATTTTGGTTTAACCATGAAAATAGCTTTTCCAATGCAGCAACCAGAAATCTATCTCCTACTGATGAGTTCCAAAAAGAAAAAAACAGGCTTGTCTAGTGAGTGATTTCTGGTTTGCTGTAATAATCCTGTTAAAAGGATCGCTGTGTCAAAACAGTATTTTGAAGCAAAAAAACTAAGAATTTGCATATCTTACCCACAATTCTCTTGTACATTGGAAACACTGTATATTAAGAATTTCTGGGGAAAAGCAAGTGGGGATACTTGCCTAGATGTGCTAATTTCCTATGCAAATATTTACATTGATTTAATGTTCAGACATGAGGATTTTAATTTCAGTTTTTTATCTCCCCCCATAATTTTAATGAATTTTGGTTTAACCATGAAAATAGCTTTTCCAATGCAGCAACCAGAAATCTATCTCCTACTGATGAGTTCCAAAAAGAACAAAACAGGCTTGTCTAGTGAGTGATTTCTGGTTTGCTGTAATAATCCTGTTAAAAGGATCGCTGTGTCAAAACAGTATTTTGAAGCAAAAAAACTAAGAATTTGCATATCTTACCCACAATTCTCTTGTGCATTGGAAACACTGTATATTAAGAATTTCTGGGGAAAAGCAAGTGGGGATACTTGCCTAGATGTGCTAATTTCCTATGCAAATATTTACATTGATTTAATGTTCAGACATGAGGATTTTAATTTCAGTTTTTTATCTCCCCCCATAATTTTAATGAATTTTGGTTTAACCATGAAAATAGCTTTTCCAATGCAGCAACCAGAAATCTATCTCCTACTGATGAGTTCCAAAAAGAAAAAAACAGGCTTGTCTAGTGAGTGATTTCTGGTTTGCTGTAATAATCCTGTTAAAAGGATCGCTGTGTCAAAACAGTATTTTGAAGCAAAAAAACTAAGAATTTGCATATCTTACCCACAATTCTCTTGTACATTGGAAACACTGTATATTAAGAATTTCTGGGGAAAAGCAAGTGGGGATACTTGCCTAGATGTGCTAATTTCCTATGCAAATATTTACATTGATTTAATGTTCAGACATGAGGATTTTAATTTCAGTTTTTTATCTCCCCCCATAATTTTAATGAATTTTGGTTTAACCATGAAAATAGCTTTTCCAATGCAGCAACCAGAAATCTATCTCCTACTGATGAGTTCCAAAAAGAAAAAAACAGGCTTGTCTAGTGAATGATTTCTGGATTGCTGTAATAATCCTGTTAAAAGGATCGCTGTCTCAAAACAGTATTTTGAAGCAAAAAAACTGAGAATTTGCATATCTAATTTTCATATCTTACCCACAATTCTCTTCTGCATTGGTACCATTGTATATTAAGAATTACTGGGGAAAAGCAAGCGGGGATACTTGCCTAGGTTTGCTAATTTCCTATGCAAATATTTACATTGATTTAATTTTGAGACATGGAGGATTTTAATTTCAGTTTTTTATCTCCCCCTCATAATTTGAATGAATTTTGGTTTAACCATGAAAATAGCTTTACCAATGCAGCAACCAGAAATCTATCTCCCACTGATGAGTTCCAAAAAGAACGAAACAGGCTTGTCTAGTGAGTGATTTCTGGTTTGCTGTAATAATCCTGTTAAAAGGATCGCTGTGTCAAAAACAGTATTTTGAAGCAAAAAAATGAGAATTTGCATATCAAATTTGCATATATTACCCACAATTCTCTTGTGCATTGGTAACATTGTATATTAACAATTTCTGGGGAAAAGCAAGCGGGGATACTTGCCTAGATGTGCTAATTTCCTATGCAAATATTTACATTGATTTAATTTTGAGACATGGAGGATTTTAATTTCAGCTTTTTATCTCCTCCCATAATTTTAATGAATTTTGGTTTAACCATGAAAATAGCTTTTCCAATGCAGCAACCAGAAATATATCTCCTACTGATGAGTTCCAAAAAGAACGAAACAGGCTTGTCTAGTGAGTGATTTCGGTTTGCTGTAATAATCCTGTTAAAAGGATCGCTGTGTCAAAACAGTATTTTGAAGCAAAAAAAATAAGAATTTGCATATCTTACCCACAATTCTCTTGTGCATTGGTAACATTGTATATTAAGAATTTCTGGGGAAAAGCAAGTGGAGATACTTGCCTAGATGTGCTAATTTCCTATGCAAATATTTACATTGATTTAATTTTGAGACATAGAGGATTTTAATTTCAGTTTTTTATCTCCCCCCATAATTTTAATGAATTTTGGTTTAACCATGAAAATAGCTTTACCAATGCAGCAACCAGAAATCTATCTCCTACTGATGAGTTCCAAAACAAACGAAACAGGCTTGTCTAGTGAGTGATTTCTGGTTTGCTGTAATAATCCTGTTAAAATTATCGCTGTGTCAAAACTGTATATTGAAGCAAAAAAACTGAGAATTTGCATATCTTACCCACAATTCTCTTGTGCATTGGTAACATTGTATATTAAGAATTTCTGGGGAAAAGCAAGTGTGGATACTTGCCTAGATGTGCTAATTTCCTATGCAAATATTTACATTGATTTAATGTTCAGACATGAGGATTTTAATTTCAGTTTTTTATCTCCCCCCATAATTTTAATGAATTTTGGTTTAACCATGAAAATAGCTTTTCCAATGCAGCAACCAGAAATCTATCTCCTACTGATGAGTTCCAAAACGAACAAAACAGGCTTGTCTAGTGAGTGATTTCTGGTTTGCTGTAATAATCCTGTTAAAAGGATCGCTGTATCAAAACAGTATTTTGAAGCAAAAAAACTGAGAATTTGCATATCTTACCCACAATTCTCTTGTGCATTGGTAACATTGTATATTAAAAATTTCTGGGGAAAAGCAAGCGGGATACTTGCCTAGATGTGCTAATTTCCTATGCAAATATTTACATTGATTTAATTTTGAGACATGGAGGATTTTAATTTCAGTTTTTTATCTCCCCCCATAATTTTAATGAATTTTAGTTTAACCATGAAAATAGCTTTACCAATGCAGCAACCTCAAATCTATCTCCTACTGATGAGTTCCAAAAAGAACGAAACAGGCTTGTCTAGTGAGTGATTTCTGGTTTGCTGTAATAATCCTGTTAAAAGGATCGCTGTGTCAAAACAGTATTTTGAAGCAAAAAAACTGAGAATTTGCATATCTTACCCACAATTCTCTTGTGCATTGGTAACATTGTATATTAAGAATTTCTGGGGAAAACCAAGTGGGGATACTTGTCTAGATGTGCAAATTTCCTATGCAAATATTTACATTGATTTAATTTTGAGACATGGAGGATTTTAATTTCATTTTTTTATCTCCCCCCATAATTTTAATGAATTTTGGTTAAAACAAAAGGAAAGAGGGATCACTAGCTAGGTATGCCAGCTTAATTAGTAGGTGAACACCTGATCTATTGGTTGTAATAAAAAGATAAGTGCTAGTCTTAGAAACACATTATTAACAACAATTGAATGTTCTAAGATTGTAAATCCTTCTTAGTAACTTTGTTTCTACCTGAGTTATATAGAGCAAAAAAAAAAAATGAAGGGGAAATAAAAAAAGGGTTTTCTTAGATTTGTATCCTGATTCAAGAGCCAGGCTTATTAGACAATTGTTTCAACCTATGCAAGTAAAAGGGTAAGAAAGCTGGTTCTAGAAACACCTAACCAACAATAATGGTTGAGATTGAGCTAGATTCTAGAAGATATAGTACACAATAGATTAGCTGCGAGAAGTAATTTTTAACTAACAATAGTGGTTTGCCTGGTTAATATTTCCTCACTGTGCTGTACTAGTATTCATCAACTCTTCTTAGTACTCCTGTTTATACTCTAAAGACTGATAAGTTAAAAGTGGTAATCACGTCTTTGCTATACGCAGAGAGTGTGTTATTTATTTATGTGCATACTGGTTCAATAAGCAGGTGAAACCTGCGGCTGATTTATTGGCCGTAACAAGAGAACACGTTCCATCTAAAGAAACACATAGCTAATAATAGTGGAATATTTTAATATTGAAATTTTCCCTAAGTAAGTGGGTTCCATCTGAGGGTTATTTATCCTCATAACCTTACTAAAGAGCCAGGCTTAATAGGCATTCTGTCAGGATAGGTAAAGTCCAGAGTTAGACCCAAATGCTAGAATGAGGTTAATAACACCCTAGCACAGTGAGTATATACCAGGACCTGACCCTGTGACAGCTATAGTATTATATACTCACAGAAATAGACTGGAAGATGGCACAGCAGGGTCAGGAGAAGAAACTTTGTGTAGATAGGGTTAATCAAAAGAGTAAACAAGCAAGCAATGTCCAGCAACGTGTAATCAGGCAGGTATGGGTTAACCAATAGAGTAATCAAGCAAGCAATGTCCAGCAACATGTAATCAGGCAGGTATGGGGTTAACCAATAGAATAGCCAAGCAAGCAATGTCCAGCAACGTGTAATCAGGCAGGTATGGGGTTAACCAATAGAATAGCCAAGCAAGCAATGTCCAGCAACGTGTAATCAGGCAGGTAGGGGTTAACCAATAGAGTAATCAAGCAAGCAATGCCCAGCAACGTGAAATCAGTCAGATAGGGGTTCAGGGTTCAGAATTAAGCAGGCACAGGTTCAGAATATCCCTAATATTCCTAAGAACGTTCAGTGATGGGATATCCCTTCCAATGAACCAAATAATATAGACGGTTATCCCGTAATCTGGAATCAAGAATTTGACTGATCTCAAATTCTGAAGTACAATCCACAAGGAACGGAGAGGGAACTTTACATTTGGTGGAAAACCGGTTAGAGACTGCTGGTTTAAGAAGAGATACGTGAAAGACAGGGTGAATCTTCAGGTTGTCTGGTAAAGCCACCCTGTAGGCAGTAGAACATACTTTGGAAACAATCCTGAATGGTCCAATGTATTTGGGACCCAATTTAGCACAAGGTTGTTTGAGTCGAATGAATCTTCTGGAAATCCAAACCTTGTCTCCAGCCAGAAATGAGGGTGCCTTCCGGCGTCTGCGATCAGCAAATCGTTTATACTTTTGAGTAGAGAGAAGAATTTCCCGAATCTTCTTCCAGTGTTTACAAAGATTTCTCACTGTACGATCTGCTCCAGGAACTCCAGAACCTCCCGAAGACATAGGAAAAGTTCTAGGTACAAATACATAGGCTGCCTTAAAAGGAGAAGTCTGTAAAGAAGAATTGAAACGGGACTTGTAAGCAAGTTCAGCTAAGGGAAGAAGTTGAGACCAATTGGAGTGTTGATGATTAACATAGTGCCTGAGATAGGATTCAAGAGATTGATTTACCCGCTCAGTTTGACCGTTGGACTGAGGATGATGAGCAGTAGAAAGAAATATGGTAACTCCAAACTGTTTGCACAGAGATTTCCAAAATCTTGAGACAAATTGAACTCCTCGATCAGAAACAATGTCCAAAGGAAAACCATGCAATCTGGTGATATGGAGAATAAACAATTCAGTGAGATTCTGGGCCGATGGTAATCCAGGTAATAGAACAAAATGAGCTGCTTTGGAAAACCTGTCTACCACAACCCATATGGTCTTGTGTCCGGCAGAATTACGAAGATCTGTAATAAAGTCCATGGAAACATGAGACCAGGGATAATACAGAACAGGCAGAGGTTGTAAGAGTCCAAGAGGTAAAGATGAAGACTGTTTATTAGAGGTACAGGAATGACAAGCTGCAACATAATCCTTGACATCTTTGCCCATGGAAGGCCACCAGACATGTTGTTTGAGTCTCCACAAAGTATTACGCACTCCTGGATGTCCAGACAGAACATTATCATGAGCCCAATGAAGAAGTTTTAGGCGGAATTCTTTAGGTACAAACAAGATCCCAGGAGGTATGTTAAAGGATGAAGGAACAGAAGCTTAAGCAGACTGTAATGCTTGGAAAGGAAAAGTAGATAACTGAGCTAGAACTTTAGCAGGGCGGAGAATGGGTTCAGAATCCAAAAATGTAGAATCAGAGGCCAGAAATTGTCTAGATAAAGCGTCTGCTTTCGTATTCTTAGAACCAGGAATATAAGAGAGGACAAAATTAAATCTGGAGAAGAACAGAGCCCATTGGGTTTGACGTGAGTTGAGGCGTTTGGCAGTATGAAGATACAGAAGATTTTTATGATCTGTGAGAATAAGAAATGGTTGAACCGTGCCTTCAAGCAGATGTCTCCATTCTTCCAAAGCCATTTTAATAGCTAACAGTTCCTTGTTACCAACGTCATAATTCAGTTCAGAAGTATTGAACTTTTTGGAGAAAAATCCCACAGGAAGAATCTTGCTAGAAACAGGATTTCGCTGAGATAGTACTGCCCCAGCAGCGATCAGAGAAGCATCCACTTCAAGGATGAATTGGAGACTCGGAACAGGATGGCAAAGAATGGGAGCCGAAGTAAATGCAGACTTCAGAGATTCAAATGCCTGTAAGGCTTTATCAGACCAATGCTTGCAATCCTGACCCTTTTTAGTAAGAGCTGTAAGGGGTGCCGAGATGTTAGCAAAGTCTTTTATGAATTTACGATAGTAATTGGCAAACCCCAGGAACCTTTGAAGAGATTTTAAGGAAGTAGGTCTAAGCCAATCTATAATAGCCGACAGTTTGTCAGAATCCATCTTGAATCCAGACGGGGAAATAATGTAACCCAGGAAATGAATAGATTCTTGATGAAAAGAGCACTTTTCAAGCTTGGCAAAGAGAGAATTTTCACGTTATCTCTGGAGTACTAGTGTAACATGATGAACGTGATCCTGTAAAGTCCGGGAATAAATCAAAATATCATCAAGATAGATAATAACGAATTGATTAAGATAGTCTCTGAATATTTCATTAACAAAATGTTGAAAAACTGCAGGGGCATTGCATAACCCAAAAGGCATAACTAAATATTCATAGTGTCCAAACCTAGTGTTGAAAGCAGTTTTCCACTCGTCCCCTTTACGAATTCTGACTAAATTATATGCCCCACGAAGATCCAATTTGGTAAAGATTAAAGCACCCTGGAGACGATCAAATAATTCGGGAATGAGAGGGAGTGGATAACAATTCTTGATTGTAATTTGATTAAGAGCTCGATAGTCAATGCAAGGACGAAGACCTCCATCTTTTTTTTCCACAAAGAAAAAACCTGCTCCTACTGGAGAAGAAGAAGGGCGGATAAAACCTTGGGCAAAATTATCCTTGATATATTCCTCAAGTGAAATATTTTCTTGACGAGAAAGTGGGTATGTTTTACCCTTAGGTAGAGGTGCTCCTGGTAATAGATCAATGGGACAATCAAAGGTCCTGTGAGGAGGTAATACTTCAGCATCCTTTTTAGAAAAGACATCACAAAAAGAATGATAATGTCCAGGCAAGGAATCAGGAATGTCCAAAACTGCCAAAACTGTACTAGAAGTTTTGGGAGTATTCTTAAGACACTGTTTGAAACAAGAAGATCCCCAAGCAACAAGCTCTCCTTTAGACCAGGAAAAAACTGGATCATGTAGTTGA
The DNA here is from genome assembly GCF_027579735.1 of Bombina bombina. Lineage (NCBI taxonomy): Eukaryota > Metazoa > Chordata > Amphibia > Anura > Bombinatoridae > Bombina > Bombina bombina. The sequence continues at coordinate 155,222,681 of NC_069503.1, forward strand.
AGCCAAGGGAGTCCCAAAATGAGAGGAAACTGTGGGGAAGAGATGATGTCAAAACAAATGGTTTCAGAATGAAGTACTCCTACAGACATGAGAAGTGGTATAGTAGAATATTGAATGAAACCAGTACCTAGGGGTTGACCACTGACAGTAGTGACCTTAATTGCTTGGCTCTTGGAAAGCAAAGGAATATGAAAAGCATTGACAAAATCCGAATCCATAAACATTCCTGCAGCTCCAGAATCGATGAGTGCTTGAGCCTGAAATTTGGTGTTGCCAAAGCGGACAGTGACTGGAACAAAAAGCTTGGGATTGAGGGTAGAAAAAGATCTTTGGCTTAACTCAGTCCCTCTTTCTGGAGTTAAGCCCTGGCTTTTACTGGTGCGAGTTGGACAATCTTTTTTTTTTTTTTTTATATATATATATTTTTTTTTTAAATATATTTTTATTGAGGCAATAACAAAGTCAGGTTTACAAACATTGCAATAAAGACAGTGTCATAGGCAATAATACAAGTCATTAACTTCTCGCAATTACAAACATTCTCTAACTAGCGATAAGGTCAGGGAGTTGACCCTAATGCTGCCTCGTTTAGAACATTAAGTAACAAAACATACAAATGTCAACGATACCAAATAGATCCACTCATGGGATCTGTAGTCTGGTTCCAGCAGGAGACTTAATTCTTACAATCATAAATGCTCATTGGGCTTCACATAGAATAGGGAGTGGTTATTGTGCATATAAAGACGTCTAAGGTATGTCGGGGTTGAGTTTATGAACTACTGAGTGTAGACCACCCAATGGACACAGCTTGTGGATGGGGGAAAATTAGGTGGCCCGAAGAACTAATGGCAGAGATGAGAATGAGAGAAGAGTAAAAGGAAGGAAGAGGGAGGTAGAGAGAGGGAAAAAAAAAAAGGGGGAGGGAAGGAAGGGGAGAGACTCAGCCGTTTTCGGCAGAGCAGCCAAATCGCCAATAATTGAGAGTCACCACACTTTTCTCCAATCTGATGGTTAACCTAATCGTTAGGGTCTTTTGTCCTCCTGTATTCTTCCCAAGGAAGCCAGATTGAGCAGTAAAGATCATAGCAGCCTTCGACCCTAAGCGCATACTCTTCCATTTTCTGGATGTAGTCGAGGGACTCCAGGACCGGGTTTAGCAGGACAGGGGTTTGCTTTGCCCATTGTCTAGTGATAGTGAGCTTCGCCGCCAACAGGATAGTAGCTCCAAGTAGACGGGATGGTTTTGGGAGGTTCTGTAGTCCAAGGTGAAAAAGTGCCGTTTCGCTAGTGAGAGTATCAAGGAGACCAAGCTTCTGTAACAGGGCTGTCACCTGAGCCTAGAAACGCCCCAGTTTGGGGCATTCCCACCAGATGTGCAGATGGGTGCCCCGTCGCGCGCAACCCCTCCAGCAGTCTATCGACCGAGTGGGGTACATTTTGTGTAACCTGGCCGGGACCCAATGCCACCGAAGCAGAAGCTTGAGGTAGAGTTCAAACAGATTTGAGCATCGAACTGCTGCAATAACATCTTGGAGGGCGCGTTGCCATCTCCAATCTGGGGCTACTACCCCCAAGTCCCTCTCCCAAGCCGCCACCGACTGAGGTTTCGCGAAATGAGGAGAGTTAAGGAGAGTTCTATAGTGGAACGACAGGGTACCTCGCAGGGATTTACCCCCCAGCCATCTCCTTTCCCATTTGGTAAGGGTTCTCAAGTTTGATCTCCGGAATCCCCAGGACAGGAGAAGTGATACCAAACGGAGGTATTCGAAGCGTAATTCTCGAGGGAAATTCCCCAACGGGTAAGTGTGAGGAGGAATAGCCAATGCGTCCCCTCGGTATAAATCTGAGAGTAATCTGATCTCCAAGGCCTCCCATCTCCCGGGATGGGAATCTGGGAGGCAGTGTAAAAGGGCTCGGATAGAGTGTATTGGGGAGGGGTGCGGAGCAACCTGCTCAGAGGACCTCAGTTCTCTCCAGAGTTTCAGACAGGTCTTAATTATGCGGTTATGAATTCCACTCAACACTTCAGCGTGGTCTGGTATCCAGATAAGTTCGGCTAGGGCCACGCCCGCTGGTAATGATCCTTGTTCTAGTTGAAACCACCTTGAGGAGCACTCTTTAACTCCCCAGGCCGTGATATGTGAGAACATGGCAGCTTTGTAATATAGTGAGACATTGGGGACTGACATGCCCCCGCACCTCTTAGGTTTCTGTAGCTGAGCCAATGGGAGTCTCACATGGCCTCCTTTCCATATGTACTTTGTAAAAATGGACTGAAAGTGATTAAGTAGGTACGCCGGGACAGGAACCGGAAGACACCTGAAGAAGTAGATCAGTTTGGGTAACAAGAGCATTTTCACAGCCGAGACCCTGCCTGTCCAGGAAATCTCCGCGACCCTCCAACCAGCGATCGTCTGCTGGAATTCCGTGAGGAGAGACCCATAATTAGCGGTTACAATTCGTTTGGGGTTATGGGAAAGGACAACCCCCAAGTGCTTCAAATCATCCCTAGACCACTTGAACGGGTATGTCCCTTTCAAAGTGTCAAATGTAGTGTCAGATAAGCCAAGGGCATAAGCCTCAGTTTTAGTATAATTAAGTTTGTAATATGTCAGGTTGGCAAACTGTGACAGAATTTTAAATAGTTCAGGGAGTGATTCCTCCGGCTCAGCCAGAAAGACTGTCAAATTGTCCGCAAACAATGCCAGGACTTGCGGAACATCATGCAATACCAGGGGTTTAATAGCAGGGGTCGCCCGAAGTTTGGTGGCCAGAGGTTCCATCATCAGAGCGAATAGAAGTGGGGACAGGGGACAACCCTGTCTCATGCCATTCTTAATCGCAAGAGATCTGGATACAAATCCCAGTCCTCTCACCCTAGCAGATGGGTCTGAATAAAGAGCCATAACCACCTTTGTGAAGGCGTAAGGGAAACCAAAGGATCGCAAGACCTCCACCATGTACTCCCACCGGACCCTGTCGAACGCTTTTTCAGCATCGAGCGACAGGGTAACCAGTGGGATCCCGAGTGCAGCAGACTCAAAGAAAATGTTCAATAGACGTCTGGTGTTATCCGAGCCCTGACAACCCGGGGTGAACCCCACCTGATCCGGGTGGACCAGAACCGGAAGGATTTTGTTTAATCTGGATGCCAAGATTTTTGCATAAAGTTTCACATCTCCATTGATGAGAGATATGGGGCGATAACTCTCACAGAACTCAGGATTCTTCCCTGGTTTAGGAATGGTTATAATTGACGCCTCTAAAAACTCTTGAGGAAACTTGCCAGCAGCCATTGCCTCCCCAAACACCCGGGTAAGAAGGGGACTGAGCAGACCCACAAATTTTTTGTAGAACATGGCATCAAACCCGTCGGGCCCTGGAGATTTGTGTGCCTTAAGATTCTTTATCGTCGTTGTGATCTCCTCCGCTGTAATGGGAGCGGTAAGAGAGTCTATCATGTCCTCAGGGACCTTCGGCAGCTGAAGTTCATTAAGGAACTCAGAGATGGCCGACACCGGTGCGAAATTCGCACAGGGGTCATTGGAGATCTGATAGAGATCACTGTAATAGTCAGCGAAGGCTTCTCCAATGTCAGTGGGAGAGTAGAATTTTCTATTATTTTCGTGATGTATGCTATTTTACTCAGTAAAGTTCTTTGTCGAACTTTATGGGCCAGGAGCTTATCTGCCCTGTCGCCTTTGTGGTAGTACCTCTGCTTCAGAAAGTAGAGCCCTCTCTGGACCCTCTCCAGTTCCCGGGCCTCAATCTGTTTTTTAAGAGCCTGAACTTTCCTTATCAGAGAGTCCGATCTAGACCCTCTAAGCTAATTTCTGGAGAGAGTGTAATCGTGATAGAGTTGAGCTAAGCTAGCTCCTTTGAGCCGTTTGGCTTCCGACGCCTTTTGCATAAAGAGTCCGCGGAGATAGGCCTTAAGCATCGCCCACAAAGTTAGTGCAGATATGGATTCAGTGTCATTTACACAGAGGAACTCCTCAATTTCCCGCTGCCAGAGAGGGATCTGTGGATCCGTAAGAAGATATTCCGGTAGACGCCAGGAGCATCCGCCACTCCCGGAGGGAGACAAAGTAATGTTCACAACCACTGCGTCGTGGTCGGACCATGCGCAAGGCACAATCCTCGCCTCCGCCACTGCTTGAAGCGTCCGCGAGTGACAAAAGACGTAATCGAGCCTCGAGAAAGACCGGGAAGGGGCTGAATAGAAAGTATAATCATCCACGTCAGGGTGCAAAGCTCTCCAGACGTCATGATACGAGTGTTGAGTTACGGCATTTCTAAAAAGATGAGAGTAGTGCTCCTCTCCCCGCTGTGGAAGGCCCCCTCTCTGTGACTTTCGGTCCCTGCTCGGGTCCCAGACCAGGTTACAGTCGCCGCCTATGATAACCTGCCCCTCCCCCAGTCGGTTTACCCTACTAAGGAGGTGGTTGAGGAATCTGGTCTGGTTGACATTAGGGGAGTACAGAGCTACCAAAGTAAGCAGGATATTATCCAGCCGACAGACACAGATTATATATCTGCCCGAGGGGTCCGACTCCAGATATACAGGTTCGTAGGAGACCTGCTTGCCAATTAGAATAGTAACTCCCCTAGCCTTTTTATGGAAGGTTGAGGATAGGCAGATTGGGAAGTCTCTAGGGCGAAACATGGCCGCCCTCGGCCCCGTCCAGTGGGTTTCCTGTATATACACGACATCCAGTCGTTGAGTTTTTAAAAATTTGAGAAGAAGGCTCCGTTTAGTAGGGGAATTGAGACCCTGAACGTTTAGTGTGGCGAGTCTCATAGTTAAGTGGAGGGGGAGAGAGAGGGAGAAGAGAAAAAAAAAAAGAAAAAAAGGGGGGGGGGAAGATGGAGAGAAGGATAAGGGGAGCAGTCAAGATAAGAGAGGCTACAGAGAAGGAACACTGTAGTATTCTAAGTTCTTCGGGCTGGGCAGAGACTGCTTCACTCTGCCAAATAAGGAGTATGGAGGATAGAGTTGTCTATCCCTAACCGTACCAAATAAGATAGTCCCCGGCTGGGGAGAGGGAAGGTCAGTGAAGAGGGGGGTCCAAAGGGCTCCCCTCCACCACCGGTGCACAATGTATGAGTATTTAACTACTTGTTAAAGGAGCTGTGGTCAGGTAGCCTAGAGGGCCAGTGTGGGAGGAAAAAGGGAGCAAATGGAGATAAGGAAAGGGATGGGACAGAGAGTATTAGGCAGGGAGGAGTGGAGAGGGTAGTCCTTTATTATGTCTTGTTTCTTGATCATGCAAGGCAGAAAATGGGCCGATACTCATATCATACCAGACACCATCAAGGGATTTAGGGTAGCCTTTGTTTCCAAAGAAAATAGGGTTGCATATACATCAAACAGTGCATATAAGTCTTAATAAATAAATATATAAAACATTAATAGGCACATTTAAAACCTAGTATATGTAGAAAAGGCATACAGTATGTAAAATTTTAGGCACAGCAGCATACATTTCAACATGAAGGATCACATATCGGGATATAATCTCAGGTGAGGGGGTTTATCATGACCCATTTGTCGCCACACCAGCTGCGAGGAGGAACACAAGTCTATATCAGAGAGCGGGACCTAGGGGATGAGGTAGGAAGCAGGACTTAGATAGGGTGGGAAGGAGCTGGAGGAGTAGCAGGAAGGAAGAGTGGGGAAGTAGTTATAGTGGGAGATGGAAAAGGCAAAGGGAGGCCGTGATTAAAGGGAAAGGGATCAAGGAGAAAGGAAAAGTAGCAGGGATAAAGGTGAGGGCAAGGGAAACAGGCAGGCAAGAAGGGAAGAAGACCCCTAGAGGGAAGGGATAGGAAGGGGTAAAGAGGGGGAGAGGAACATAGCTAGGGAGGAGATAGAGCCATAGTGACACCAATCTCCAAGGGGTTAATGTGGTATCTTGGATTGAACATGTGCTATCTGTATGATCCCCTTAGGAGCGATAAACATTATATAACGAATAGTTAAGAAATGAGAGTAGGTCACTGTGCATGGCAAGGGTGTCAGAGTCATCAGAAGAGCACCAAATAACTGGGTAGAGGAAGGGAGGAGGACCTTGGAAGAAGGAGAAGGATGAAGCCAGCAGGAAGAAAGAGGTTAGAGAGAAGAGAGGGAGGAGAAGCAGAGGGCTAGAGTAAGATTTGGGGAACATTGGCAACAATCAGTAACAGCATAGAGTGGTACCCTGATCTAAATACCTGTAATATGTAGGGCACCTGTAAATACAGTAAACAACAAACTGCTAACAATTAACAATTAATAAGGAATTCAATCATTAGTGCATTACCAGTCCTCAGCAATGTCAACGAGTAAATATCAATCCCAGATTTCAGGGAGAGCTAGTCAGCAAGGACATAATAGGATCTGGCTAACATTGGCAACATTCAGTAAGAGCAAAATGGTACCCTGAGCTAAATATCTGTATTATATAGGGCGCCTGCAAATGCAGTAAACATCAAACTGTAATCAAACAACAATTAACAATTAACAAGGAGGTCAATCATTAGTACATTACCAGTCCTCTGGCAATGACAACGAGTAAATATCAGTCCCAGATTTCAAAGAGAGCTGGTCATCTAGGTTGATGTTGAGGTATGTCCAGTAGGGGCCCAGCCCTAAGTCAGGGATTGTTCAGTACTGGTAGAAGAGGGAGCTGTATCAGCGGACTGGATTTTGCCGAGCCAGCTCCAGCCTGTCTGGATTCCAGGCCTGGGCCCCTGGTCTCAGCGGAGGGCCCGCTCCATGTGGGCGTGGAGGATCACCCTCCACATTTCCAGAGGGTAGGTTCCAAACCCTCAGCAGATCTTGAGCTTGTCGCGGGGTCAGAGCTGTGTGTTGAGTTCCATCTTTAGTAATGATCAATTTTGTAGGGTACCCCCACCTGTACCGGATTTGGTGTAGGCGTAGGGTTCTGGTGGATTCATTAAAGCTTCTTCTTTGTTGCAGAGTAAAGGAGGATAGATCAGGGTATAGTGCAATGTCCTGAAATTGGTCGGGTAATTGAGGTTGTCTAAGGGTCACTTTCATAAGCCTATCCTTGGAGGAGTAGTAATGAAGTCTGGCTATGGTGTCCCGAGGTTTATCCATAGGGAGATTTTGTGGCCTAGCATCTCTATGGATTCTATCAATTCTCACGTCATGTTCTCCTGTAGGGCCTAAGATAGCTCTAAACAGCGCCTGGGCATACTTTTCTAACTCCTGGGGGCCCACAGACTCAGGAATTCCACGTATTCTAATATTGTTCCGCCTGGAGCGGTCCTCCAGGTCTGCCAGTTTCGCCTCTAAGGAAGATACCTGATCTGCTAAGTTTTGAGTGTAGCTAACCCAGTTCGTATGGTCTACTAGCAAATCTTCTTGTTTCCGTTCAATTATATCTGTTCTCTCGTTGACTGTAACAATGTCTTTCCGTAGATCATCAAAAGACCTCTCAATCTTGTCGAATCTTTTTGCAAAAGATTGGGTTTGTTGGTCTAGTAGCAGTTTTATAGAGTCAATGGTGACCGTTTCAGACTGCCTGCGGGATGGTGGCGAGCTCCTCACACTAGCCCTCCCTTCAGATAAAGGAGGAGAGATTGATCTGTCATCATCCGAGATGTCCGGAATGGGATCTCGGATGGGCTGGAAATGATCACGAACCGTGTGCTTTGAAGGATGAGGACCCTTAGACTTTCTTTTAGATTGTTGGGACATTGTATAGCAAGATCTCTGACTGTAAGTGTATTGGAAGGCAGAGACCTTTTGAAAGAGGGAGGCAAAACAGGCTCTTAATTGGGGGGGTTTAGTAGACACAGCTGTTCCGCACCGGTGGGGAGGGGTGCCGCAGAGCCTAGCACCTCATTGCTAGGCTGGAGAGACTAGGCAAATGGAAAATGACTGAAGTGGCTGGCGTTATAGTGAAGGATATAAGTCTGTCCAATTGCGGTGTGGGTGATGACTAGCTCCTCAATATTCCAATGTAAAAGGTGTCTCTCCCCAGGGAAAAGTGCCACCACTGGGCTCAGCCGGAAAATGGAACTGGGGTATGAACTGCTCTAGAATGGAGCAGGAAAGGAGGGGGAGAGATACAGTTTTTCTGCCTTTCCCTGTGCAGCTGATAAGTTTAGCGATTGTAGTGGTAGGAGGAGTCAGGGATGGTAAAGTGTTGTTAATCCCTTGTATCTTTAGACAGGGCGAAACCCCACACCACCTTCAGTTAAAATGTGTCTGTTGTTGGCAATTTTAATGGGAGGCCAGAGTTCAAGTATTATACCACACCAAACAATGAGGTGGTGGGAGTGAGTGTAAATGTCCAGGTGGCAGGCCGGTGTGGTTAGCAGGGCAGTATTAGCATAAATTCCCAGCAGTTTCCCAATATATATGCTTATTGATACAGATATTGTGTAACCTATAGCTGTAAACTATAATGGCTGATACAGACTGGTGATCTGATTAGAGGGTAGGTGAGCCGGTCCACTTTGGCAAGATTTGCAGAGGTCATAAGCAGCTTGTAAGTTGTAATAAGTAAATGTGGTTCTATTAGTGTGTGCACCGGAGCAGAGCCCCGGCCCTCCGGCGCACAGTGGCCTGCGGGTGTTGCGCTCTTGTCCTCCTTTAGGCAAGGTGGTAGTATTCACTATGTGATGAGGCTTTATGGGGATCGCTTCTCTAACTTCCAGCGTCTGTACGCCTACTGGTGCTCAGTGACCGCTTGCTCTCTGTCACTATGTCGCGGTCCGATGACGTCAGCGGTAAAGTTGGACAATCTTTTAACATATGTCCCTTAACCCTTTAAGGACACAGCTTTCAGTTTGCTCAATTGTTTTATGACGGAAAAATTCCGTCATATGTCCTTAAGAGGTTAATACCACAGTAAAGACATAGTCCCAGATTACGCCTTCTGAGACGTTCAGCTTCGGATAATTTGATTGCACCAACCTCCATGGGTTCACTTGACTCAGAGATAGAAGTATTTGGAGTAGGAAGGTTTGGTGAACGAGGCATAGGACGGAAAGAAGATCTGATAAAGGATTTTCTGTTACGGTCACGTTCATGGAGACGCTCAGAGTAACGAGCATCTAGCTTGATACATAAGTTGATAAGTTCTTCTAGAGAATCAGGAAGATCCCTATAAACCAATTTGTCTTTCAAACGATCACAAAGACCTTTACGAAACACTGCACGCAGGGCCCCATGATTCCACATAGTTTCAGCAGCTAAAGTCCGGAATTCTATAGCGTATTGTGCTACAGAAAGAGATTCCTGTTTTAAATCTAAAAGTCCTGCTTCAGCAGCCGCTGATCTACCAGGTTTATCAAACACAGAAGAAAATATGGATACAAAAGTGTCAATATCATGGAGCAAAGGATCATCCTTTTCCAACAGTGGAGAAACCCAAGCCAAGGCTTTACCCTTCATAAGAGAAATTAAAAAGGTGATCTTGGAGGAAGAGGAAATAAACATCTGAGGATTGTTTCTGAAGTGAAGGCGGCACTGATTAAGAAATCCTTGACAGTCTTCAGGATTGCCATCATATTTATCCGGTAGTGGAATTCTGGGAATAAACTGTTCTGCAGGTTGTGGCGGATTAAATGCAGGGTTAGAACTGGCTGCAGGAACAACAGGTGTTGCAGAGACTTGAGAAGGTGGAGAGAGATTATGCAAAAGAGCAGTAATTTGATCCAATTTAGAATCCAGGGATTGCAGGTGTGCAGAGTGGGTTCCAAGAAGCTGTCCCTGTAGAGCCACAGCTCTGGATAACTCACCAGGGTCCATTATATGGCCTGTTTGTAATGTCAGGATAGGTAAAGTCCAGAGTTAGACCCAAATGCTAGAATGAGGTTAATAACACCCTAGCACAGTGAGTATATACCAGGATTTGACCCTGCGACAGCTATAGTATTATATACTCACAGAAATAGACTGGAAGATGGCACAGCAGGGTCAGGAGAAGAAACTTCGTGTAGATAGGGTTAATCAAAAGAGTAAACAAGCAAGCAATGTCCAGCAACGTGTAATCAGGCAGATAGGGGTTAACCAATAGAGTAATCAAGCAAGCAATGTCCAGCAACGTGTAATCAGGCAGGTAGGGGCTAACCAATAGAATAGCCAAGCAAGCAATGTCCAGCAATGTGTAATCAGGCAGGTAGGGGGTTAACCAATAGAGTAATCAAACATGCAATGTCCAGCAACGTGTAATCAGGCAGGTAGGGGTTAACCAATAGAGTAATCAAGCAAGCAATGTCCAGCAACGTGTAATCAGGCAGGTAGGGGTTAACCAATAGAATAATCCAGCAAGCAATGTCCAGCAACGTGAAATCAGTCAGATAGGGGTTCAGGGTTCAGAATTAAGCAGGCACAGGTTCAGAATATCAAAGATATAAATGGTACTCACTTAGCCAACGAGTGAAAACAAACAGGCCCAGAGGAGAGGAGATGCTGGAATAAGAAGGCCTTCTGACGTCAGCAGAAGGGGCCGACGAGAACAGGGTTGCTAAGCAACCAAGAAAGCGCTACCGCGCTGACACAGAGAAGAAGGAAGCGATCAGCAGCTGAGCGATCGCGACACATTCAATTGAATATAAGCAATTAAAGCGTAAAATCTGGTTCTAGTAACACTTAGCTAACAATAGTGGTTGAGGCTCCAAGCCAGCCCCCGGCAGGGATAACACACAACAGAGTTGGAAGAGGATGTTCTTGAAAGATATTTAATTAACAATAGCGGTTTGTCTCAAAAGTGAACCCCTCGGCAAAAGATTGTATAATCTCCTGCGTCAGATAAAGTAAAGACAAGAGGGTTTTTTTTTTTTTTCTTGAGGTGGTCTGGCATAGGTGTCAGACTTATTATAACCTTGATGTATCGCTTGTAATAAGAGTGTTAATAGGTCTCCCCAGAAACTATGGCTCAGCTCAACGTATAAGCTCTTCTTACTGAATGTTTACGTTTAATTACCATTGCCATAGTAAAAGGAGGTTCCTAAAAGTGTATCCTGGCCAGGCTCATTAGTTTTTTGATTGAAACTCTGTAAGTAAAGAATTGATGTGCTACATTGTAATATCTAATCAATAATAGTAGAGAGCTATTATAGTAAAAACACTTCCCGAGACAATCTACAATCTCTACACTCTGATTGGCTGATAGGCTTACTGTGTACTGGATATATGGTGCGTGCTTTAGACTTTAAGGCAGCTGCAACAAGCTACCTTATCATTAGGTTGAAACTGTATTGATATACGTACTGTGGGGCCAAATTTAATTTTCTTGTGGTCTATACTCCCGTCACAGGCTCCGACAGAACCAACTAATCTGCCATCTTTGACTGTCCATAACGGGTATTGGGGTCTTAAGTTAAATTCACTCTTTTGTCATTCTAAATTCACCTCCAGTAGGGAGCTTGAGGGCCCATGTTTCTGGCGAATCTTCAGACTCGCCAGAAACACCAGTTATGAAGCAGCTGTCTAAAGACCGCTGCTCCATAACCCTGTCCGTCTGCTCTGAGCAGGCGGAAAGGAATCGGCAGAAATCAACCCGATCGAGTACGATTGGGTTGATTGAGACCCACCTGCTGGCCGCCCATTGGCCGCGAGTCTGCAGGGGGTGGCATTGCACCAGCAGCTCTTGTGAGCTGCTGGTGCAATGCTGAATACGGAGAGCGTATTGCTCTCCGTATTCAGCCAGGTCTTGTGGACCTGATCCGCAGTGTCAGATCAGGTCCGCAAGACCTTTCTTAAATAGGGGCCTATGTCACTCCCCCTCAGCCTTTTTTTTCTTCTTTTTTTTTCTTCTTCATATTCTTCTCCTCACTTTTTTTTTTTTTTGGGAGATTACTCCCCATCTACTTCACTGTTTCACAGCACATGGATTAATTCCTCAATACACACGCTAAAACTCTTTCCCCAGCTATGACGACCAAACACACAGGAAAACTAAGAACACACTAAATACCCTAGCAGATATCCATCCAGTTTCTACCAATCCCCTACACCCTGCTGAAATGCTAGATACCCAAGCTTTGGTAGTCAGCATCTCTGAAGCCCTGGCCCCTAAGTTTGATACTCTCAAATTAGAGATTAAGCAAGACATTTCGTCTTTAACTCAGGAAATCAGACAATTCTCTAACAGGCTGCAAGAAGCAGAACAAAGGGTATCAGGCCTAGAAGACCTCACCACAATACATAGTTTAAAGCTCAAGGTTACTGATTTAACAACTGAAAGAATCCAGTCTAAATGGAGGATTTAGAAAACCGTTCCAGAAGGAACAATTTTAGGATTATTGTGGTCCCGGAGGAAAAACAATATGATGATTTGAATAAACTCATCTCTGTGACGTTAGCTCAACTTCTTAAAATCTCACACTCATACTCTCAAATCATTGCTGAAAGTGCTCACAGGCTAGGTAGATCATATACGGATAATAGAGGAAATATCAGGGATAGACCAGTCATTGTCAAATTATTGAATTTTCAGGACAAAATTACTCTATTCAAATAATATCGCAAGAACCAACCTATTACCCTGGGAGAATAACCTATTACCCTGGGAGAATCTAAAATTCTCTGCTGAAACAGCAGCAAAGAGACAGGAGTTGTCACCAATTGGCACTAAATTTATTAATCTGGGCCTCCAGGCCACTATAATCTATCCTGCCAGGCTGAAAGCCTTGGTTAAGGATAAAGTCTATTTTTTTGATTCTGCTAAAGATGCAGGAGAAATCCTAGATGAATTAAACTCCCCTGATGAATAGTTGATTCAGCTATCCTTCTCTTTGCTGCTTAAAATGCAGTCCTTCGCTAGGGTTTTTCTTTTTATTAACCCATGGTCTCAGGGTTTCTGGGACTGGGCTAGACTATGGGTTTCTTCCTCTTTCTTCATTTCCCCATTTTTTTCTCTTCCTCCTCCCCTTTTTTTTTTAAATTATTTTATTTTTATTTAATTTTCCTCTTGTTAAAGGATGGGCAAGATAGATAGTTTTAAATTGGTCTCCTGAAACATCGGCGGCATTATGTCCCCATTAAATGCAAGGCAATCCTAACTCAACTAAGGAAGATGAATATGGATATAGCGTTTCTTCAAGAAACCAATTTAAAATTAGAGGAGGTCTTGAAACTAAAAATGTCATGGGTTAAAGATATCTTTGCTTCCCCAAGTTCAGGAAGAAAAAGAGGTGCTGCAATTCTAATAGTAAAAAGAATAATGTCAAATGACCTAGAAGTCCTAAATATTAATTAACATCTAATGTTCTTGGCCCAGTATTCTGGGACACCCTACTATCAAAAATTATGCTTTATCTAGAAGGCAATTTAATTTTTGGGGTAGACTTTAATATGGCTCCACAATATCCCCTAGATAGGTTAAGACATACCTCTAAGCAATTAAAATGTAAAAGAGACAACCTAGAAACTAAGATCTTCAAGAAAATTTTCCAGAACCTTGCAATTAGAGACATTTGGAGAATTCAAAACCCAAATGCAAGGGACTTTACTTGTTTATCCAAGGCCCACAAAACACTCTCTAGAATTGATATTTTTCTCATTGATGATAGGCTATGTACATCTGCTCGTTTTTTCTTCCCCTCGTTCCTATCAACTGATTTAAAATTCAAAAACTGGCTTAAATCTAAATTCGAAGAATATGCCAATTTTAATCATGATTATTCTAACCATCCTACGGTGTTCTGGGAAGCTGCAAAAGCGGTGCTTAGGGGAGAAATAATATTGTATAGCTCCAATGTATTAAGAAAGCTCAAAGCGAGAGAGAAAGAAGTGCTTAGATCACTGACTAACTCCTATAATCTCTATCTGTCTGAAAGAACCTCAGTAAACTGGGCAAAATATACTAGATCAAAAACTGAAAGGGACACCTATTTAATATACCAAGCAACACAAAAAGATTTGAAATTGCAAGCTAAATTTTATAGATATGGCAACAAGTCAGGGAAACTCCTGGCAAACTTGGTAAAGAGAGATAAAAAGTCAGCAGTGATTGAAGCACTTCAACATGAGGGGGAAAAGAGATCTTGGTGGTTCTTACAAAGTATTATCAAGAACTCTATTCTTTCAAGAACTCGGATAAGTTCCAATCTGATGATAGAATGCGAGCTAAATCCTATTGGCTGATTACATTTTTTCTACTTAATTCTGATTGGCTGATAGAATTCTATCAGCCAATCAGAATTGAAGGGACGCCATCTTGGATGACGTCACTTAATGGTACCGTCATTTAGTAAGAAGGCTCCGGATGAAGAGGATGCTCCGAGTCAGATGCCGTGCCGGATGGATGAAGATAGAAGATGCCGTCTGGAAGAAGACTTCTGCCCGTCTGGAGGACCTCTTCTGCCCGGCTTGGATAAAGACTTCTGCCCGTCTAGAGGATCACTTCTGCCCGGTTGGGTGAAGACATCTCATGGTAGGGTGATCTTCAAGGGGTTAGTGTTAGGTTTCTTTAAGGGGGGATTGGGTAGGTTTTAGAGTAGGGCTGGTTGTGTGGGTGGTGGGTTTTAATTTTGGGGGGTATTTGTACTTTTTTTTTACAGGTAAAAGAGCTGATTACTTTGGGGCAATGCCCCGCAAAAAGCCCTTTTAAGGGCTATTTGTAATTTAGGGTAGGGTAGGGCTAAAATTTAGTGTAGGGTAGGGCTTTTTTATTTTGTGGGGCTTTTTTATTTTGTTAGGGTGATTAGAGTAGGTGTAATTAGTTTAAAAATCTTGTAATTATTTTATTATTTTCTTTAATTTAGTGTTTTTTTCGTACTTTAGATAATTTTATTTAATTGTAATTAATTGTATTTAATTTAGTTTATTTAATTATTGTGTAGTGTTAGGTGTTAGTGTAACTTAGGTTAGGTTTTATTTTACAGGTAAATTTGTCTTTATTTTAACTAGGTAGTTATTAAATAGTTAATAACTATTTAATAACTATTCTACCTAGTTAAAATAAATACAAAGTTGCCTGTAAAATAAAAATAAACCCTAAGCTAGATACAATTTAACTATTAGTTATATTGTAGCTATCTTATGGTTTATTTTATAGGGAAGTATTTAGTATTAAATAGGAATAATTTAGTGAATTGTAGTAATTTTTTTAGATTTATTTAAATTATATTTAAGTTAGGGGGGGGGTTAGGGTTAGACTTAGGTTTAGGGGTTAATAACTTTATTATAGTGGCAGCAACGTTGGGGGCGGCAGATTAGGGGTTAATAAATGTAGGTAGGTGTCAGCGATGTTAGGGCTGGCAGATTAGGGGTTAATAAATGTAGGTAGGTGTCAGCGATGTTAGGGCTGGCAGATTAGGGGTTAATAATATATAACTAGGGTTTGCGATGCGGCAGTGTGGCGGTTTAGGGGTTAATATATTTATTATAGTGGCGGCGATATCCGGTTTGGCAGATTAGGGGTTAAAAAAATAATTTTAGTGTTTGCGGTGTGGTGGGGCCTCAGTTTAGGGGTTAATAGGTAGCTTATGGGTGTTAGTGTACTTTTTAGCACTTTAGTTAAGAGTTTTATGCTAGGGCGTTGTAGTGTAAAACTCTTAACTACTGACTTTAAAATGCGGTACCAGTCTTGACAGGAGAGGGTCTACCGCTCACTTTTTGCCAGACTCGTAAAACCAGCGCTATGCAAGTCCCATTGAAAATATAGGATACGCAATTTACGTAAGTGGATTTGCGGTATTTCCGAGTCTGGCCAAAAAAGTGAGCCGTACACCTGTACCTGCGAGACTAGTAATACCAGCGGGCGTTAAAAAGCAGCGTTGGGACCGGCCAACGCTGCTTTTTAACCCTAATGCACAACTCGTAATCTAGCCGAATGTATTTTGGAATAGATAGATACTAACATGAATGACGAATCTGATATCATGCAGTTTTTCAAAAATTAGTAAGTTTTTATTAAAACTCTTTCCTCTGCTGAGATAGATAACCTGATTTACCCATTTTGGAATTCAGAGTTAGTGTGCTGGGAGTGTGGTAGAACTCCTTTAATCTATCTTGCCCATCGTCTTCCCTTCCCCCCCTTTTTTTTGCTTCCGTTTCTCTTTTTCTTTTTTTTTCCTTTTTTTTTTCCTGTTTTCTTTAAAAAAGTGATGTTTTTCTTAGGATGTATACAGAAAAAAAGAAGGGTAACTGATGAAATTTAAGTGTTCAGTTTTGAACAGTGTAAATCTGTAGGTTGTATTCTAAGTACTGTTCTTTCTGATTATGTTGGTATTTATACAGTCTTTGTTTTGAAATGTGTATAATAAGAGCAGTGTCCTATCTAGGTTGATCTCATACTTCATTATTGGTTTATTTTCTTTTTTATGAATTCAACATTTATTTATTATTATTTTTGTGCGGTGCCTAGAATAAGAGTAATGTTATTCTTTATTTTTATGAGATGTACAGATTGTGTGATTTTTTTTTTCTTTTTTCTGTTCCTCTGTTACGTTGGAAAATAAAGATTTAATAAAAAATTGTATGCGCTGTCTGAATCATGAAAGAAAAAAATTGTGTTTAGTATCCCTTTAAGTATCTTTAGCATAGTTGATTAAAAAAGTTTTTAATCATTATCTTGAATTTTAAGTAATCCTAATCGCTCAACCTACATTTCTTTTTCTTGTATACACTTTAACAAGCAATAAGAGAGGCACCACAGACTTTATGTATTTCTACAGCAGCACACTCTCTCCCTGCCGCTTTCTGCCTGGATCTGATGACAATATAACTGTGCATTCATAAACCCCCTTTCCCCCCACTTCAAGAAATTTGGAACAAATAAAGAGGACTTTCAGTTATGAAGTATAAAATACATGCTTGAAAGTTCCTATCTTTGTTTGAAGCGTTTGCCGCACTGAGCCCCTCAGGCAGAATGCTATTTTGCTGTGAGGTGACGTTTCCACCTCTTAGCCAATAGTGTGCTAGCTTTCTGGCATGGCACCAGCTGGCTCATGGCTATTTGCTAAGAGGTGGAAACGTCACCTCTCAGCAAAATAGCATTCTGACGTGGGCTGCCTCAGGGGCTCAGTGCTGCAAATGCTTCAAACAAATAAAGGACCTTTTAAGCATGAAGTGTTTAATACTTCATGATGGAAAGTCCCCTTTATTTGTTCCACTGGTAACTCCTAGTGTTTCACAAACTCTAGGATTTACCATCACTTTAATGTTTACCTTAAGGGGACAGTA
The DNA here is from genome assembly GCF_027579735.1 of Bombina bombina. Taxonomy (NCBI): domain Eukaryota; kingdom Metazoa; phylum Chordata; class Amphibia; order Anura; family Bombinatoridae; genus Bombina; species Bombina bombina. Next base: position 155,239,833 of record NC_069503.1, read on the forward strand.
AACACCATGTTATTTTTAGATAAAATGTTTAGTTATGGATAATGAAACAACTTTGCAATGCATTTCCATGGTTTATTTTGTCCCTTTCATACAATCTACCTTTGAAAATTGAGCGATTTCTAATTCTCAGAACTTGAAATACACCCTGCTGACTTCTCAAGGCTAACTCTGCTACATATCTGTCCCTTATTGGCTTAAACTGATAACAGTTTTCTAAAACAATGTACTTTATACTAACATTTTGACTGTGACTAACCTTGCTATATACAGACTCAAGACTAGACTGGATCCTCCAAAGAAGGGGAATGGTGTGAGTTTGGCTATTGATAAACAACTATATTAATTTGTTTTATACATTATTTAGGGGCCGATTTATGTAGCTGCGAATGTAACTGTTTCCAGGCGAGCCTTAAGACCGCTGCTCCTTAACTCGTCCGCCACCACTGAGGCGGCGGACAGCAATCATCTCGATCGAATGTGGGTGGCATTGCACAAGCATTTCACACAAAATGCTTGTGCAATGATAAATGCAGACAGCGTATGCTGTCTGTATTTATCAATGTCAGGCAGACATGATCCGCTACAGTCCGTCCGCATCTACATAAATCGGACCCTTAGACTTGACTGATATATTTTTCTATAACAGCACAACAGAAATGTCTTGTTATTACAAAGTGCTTACTGTCCCTTTAACTCATTTTGTGCTCTCTTATTTTGAATATGTTTTAATTATCATCAAATATGAAAAATGTTTAACGTAGAAAGTAAATGCTATTTTATTAAAAATGTTATTTGTTAATAAATACCCAAGTCAGCTAAAATCAAATCACCATTAGTAATCATTTTTACAGTTGGAAACTTGTCTGCTGTCCTGGAATGTTTTGAAGCACAGTGAAATGTGATAAAACACATTAACTGGTTTATTATGCAAAAGCTACACATTTAGCATCTTCTGTTATGGAATTTTAAGAAGGTTGTTTAAAGCTGAGGAGATTGAATTTAAATGTGTATTGCTTAATAACATTTTCTCTTTCCAAAGCTTGACAACTAATTTAGCTTTGATATGGATTTTTATAAAATGAATTTATATATATATATATATATATATATATATATATATATATATATACACACACACACTGTATATATATATATATATATATATATATATATATATATACACACACACTGTATATATATATATATATATATATATATACATACATATATATATACATACATATATATATATATATATATATATATATATATATAGTCATGGACAAAAATATTGGCACCCCTGTTTTTCTGTCAGATAATTCACCACTTTGCCCAGAAAATTGTTGCAATTACAAATGTTTAGGCATTGTCATGTTTATTTCTTTTGTTTGTATTGGTATGACATACAAAATTTGAGAAAAAAAAAGTCAAATCTGACACATTCCACACAAAACTCCAAAAATGGACTGGACAAAATTATTGGCACACTCAATTTAATATTTGGTAGCACAACCCTTGGAAAAAATAACTGAAATAAATTGCTTCCTGTAACCATCAATGAGTTCCTTACACCTCTCTACTGGAATCAGTTGGCACTCTTTTGTGCCAACTGATCCAGGTCTCTCAGATTGGAAGGGTTCCTTTTCCCAACTGCTGTTATGAGATCTCTCCACAGGTGCTCTATGGGATTGAGATCTTGACTCATTGTTGGCCAGTTCAGTACTCTCCAGTGCTTTGTCTTAAACCATTTCTGAGTGCTTTTTGACGTGTGCTTTGGGTCATTGACCTGCTGTATGACCCATGACCTCTGACGGAGACCCAACTTTCTGACACTGGGCTCATGTACATTGCACTACAGAATTCTTTGGTAGTCTTCAGATTTCATAATGCCATGCACACAGTCAAGACATCCAGTGCCTGAAGCAGCAAAGCAACCCCAAAACATAATTGCAGGGACTGTATTATTCTCTTTAAAAGCCTCATTTATTTTACTGAACAGTAGACTGATGGGATTTACCAAAAAGCTATAATTTTGTTTCGACTGTCCACAGCACATTCTCCCAAATGGATTTTGGCTTCCTCAGGTAAGTTTTGTCCAACTCCAATCTGGCTTTTTTGTGTTTCTGTGTCAGCAGTGGGGTCCTCCTGGGTCTCCTACCATAGCGTCCCTTTTCATTCAGATGGTGATGTATAGTGCGAGCTGACATATTTATACCCTGTGCCTGAAGGTCAGGTTGAATTTGTCTGGAAGTTGACTGAGGTTCTTTATTCACCATTCTAACAATCCTTTGTTGCAATCCTTGATCAATTTTTCTCTTTTGTCCACGTCCAGAGAGATTAGCTACAGTGCCATGGACTGTAAACTTCTTCACAATGTTGCGCACAGTGGACACAGGAACATTAAGATCTCTGGTGATGGACTTGTAACCTTGAGATTGTCCATGCTTTTCCACAATATTTGTTCTCAAATCCTCAGACAATTATTTTCTGCTCTTTCTCTTCTTTATGCTCAGAGAGGCACACAGAGACACAAAACATAAAGGTTGAGTAAATTTTTCACCATTTTAACTGGTTGCCGGTGTGATTTCTGTATTGTCAGCACCTGTTAATTGATGCGGGTAAGTTTAATAACAAAATTCAGGAACATCACAGACTTATTATTGCAATTATTTCTTACAATTTTGAGAAGGTGCCAGTAATTGGCCAGTTCATTTTTGGAGTTTTGCGTGGAATGTGTCAGATTTGGCTTTTTTCTCTCCACTTTTTTGTGCCATACCAATACAAACAAAAGAAATAAACATGAGAATGCCTAAACATTTGTAATTGCAACAATTTTCTGGGCAAAGTGGTGCATTATTTGACAGAAATGCAGGGGTGCCAATATTTTTGACCATGACTGTACTGTATAAACAGTATATATATATATATATATATATATATATATATATATATATATATATATATATATATATATATATATATATATATATATATATATATATATATATATATATACTATTTTACCAGGAAGGATATAGATTTCTCTTGTTTTCAAGTATGTCCTGGATCCACAAAACATTGCATTGATACAATAGGGTACAATAAAATACAAAAACCATGACAGGTGCATTCTGTTTTGCGATATGTAGAGAGGGATCTCTTAAAGGATATTAGGCTTGGGGAAGGTTTAGTGTGCGGGAGGTCGTTCCATAATTGTGGTGCTCTGTAGGAGAAAGATCAGCGCCGCGCCCGATTCTCATCAAACACAGGTGTCCCAGTGTGTATAGGATCCACACAGGCTCTTCTCACAGCCTTAACACCATCTCAGGCTGTGAGAAGAGCCTGTGTGGATCCTATACACACTGGGACACCTGTGTTTGATGAGAATCGGGCGCGGCGCTGATCTTTCAGTACCTATGTTGGACGCTTCTGTCTCCCACCTAGACGCTGCTCAGGACCAGCTGGGAGGAATCAGAAGATTTTTCTTGCTTATCATCGTGCATTCTGCTTTTGTGGAAAGCTTGGGAAGGACATCGTTTGGGACTTTCCTTTTGGGACTAATTACAAAGTTTCCATCTGAGTCCTTAAAACTTACACTTTATTTTGTGATCATATTTGTCCTTTCATCAATTTATGTGGTATTAATTTAGATGTGCTATTAATTTAGATGTGTTTTATAAGTTAGGGCCGGTCACTATCAATTGTATTAAATAAATAAATGTTAGATTCATAATTTTAGAAAGAGTATTTTCAAATTGTTCATTTCATGTTTTTAAGCATTATAAAATACAATATATATTTTAATCATATGTGGTTTGTTTCACGTTTGTATTCACCACTAATTTAATTTAATCGAAGTATATGGGAATTAATTTTAACCCTTTGGTGTGAGGACCTATAAAAAACCTCTCTGCATTTGAATATATTAGATTTAAATTTTTGCACATGGTCAAACATTCAGAATTCTGAGTTTATTTTAAAACCCCTTTTTAATTGTTTACTTTAGCATCCACTTTGCGCACTTATATTTTGTATTATATTTAAATTTTTGTCCTTTTGGAAGTAATATTGGGAATCTTCCTTATATATAGGTGTTTGTATTCAATTCATTTTGCGCTGGTCTCTAATTGTTTTATTTTCTTTTGGTCTAACAACATACCCAAGTATTTCAAAGAGTGGATTGCGGTCAGTGTGCAATTCGATTTTGTTCTGATGCTAAGATGAGAATTTTGTAGTTTGTGCAATTTAGGTCATATATAGATCATATATATATCAAAAATGTGTCTATATATATATTATATATATATATATATATATATATATATATGTGTGTGTGTGTGTGTGTTTTGTCAAAATTGCACAAGATAGTATTATTTTACAATAACAAATCACAATGTAATAAATGTTGTAGCCGTAAAACTAATTTATAGACACTGAATATATTTACTGTTTGTTCATTTCTTAGGATGTGTGTCATTTTAAAATACATTGAATACATGGAATTTTTTAGATGTTTCAAAGTGTTTACAAAACTGTCAAATACTTTAAAAGAAAATGAAGATAAATGAATGTGTGGATCAGTATTACGACTCAAACTATGTGATGTGATCAATCTCAGTAAAAGAAGTACAATCTAAAATGCAATTTTCTCTTTAAAATTGTGGTACATAAAATGTTTGTATAATAAAAGAAGGAAACTTGCTAACATCTGTCTCTTGCTATATTAATTCACTATTTTGTGAATAAATCAATTGGCCTTTTTCAAACTCAGGAAGAAAACTTATTTGGCGGTCAGTATTGAACTAAACAGTTTGTCTTCAGAGCAGCAGAAGACCAGCTAGACCGCAGCTTATATTTAGGCCTCTATTTATCAAAGCGTCTACTGAAAATACGGCAGAATTCCGCGTCATACTTGTCGCGAGATTGCATCACCGTAGTTATCAAAGTCTCAAGATCGGAAAAATTCGAGTTTTGTGGCGTAACATACGATCCGGCACTCTCAATTCGACGCTGATCGCTGCGACTAGAAAACCTCTGGAAATGTTTCGGAATTCTGTGCATTCAACGTGTTCTTCAACACAATACGAAGCTTTTTGAAAGTTATCAAAAAATGACCATTTACGCTTGCGTCTTATCCGATGCAGTGTACCTAGTTTTCAATCCGTCGCCTTAGAGGTCGCGGATGCTATAGTAGTCAATGGGAATCGGAAAACAGAAAGCATTATTAAATATGTATACCTTATTATAAATACCATCCCCTTCCTGTAATTCAAAGTTTGTAAAAAGAAAAGTATTTTCACACAAAGGATAGCAAGAGAATGAAAACACTGCACAGCAATTAAGAAGATTAAAAAAAAAGCATATTCACACAAAGGATAGCAAGAGAATGAAAACACTGCACAACAATTAAGGAGAATTTAAAAAAGAAAAGCATATTCACACAAAGGATAGCAAGAGAATGAAAACTGCACAGCAATTAAGGAGAATTTTAAATAAAAAAAAAAGTATATTCACACAAAGGATAGCAAGAGAATGAAAACACTGCACAGCAATTAAGGAGATTAAAAAAAAGCATATTCACACAAAGGATAGCAAGAGAATGAAAACACTGCACAGCAATTAAGGAGAATTTAAAAAAGAAAAGCATATTCACACAAAGGATAGCAAGAGAATGAAAACTGCACAGCAATTAAGGAGAATTTTAATTTAAAAAAAAGCATATTCACACAAAGGATAGCAAGAGAATGAAAACACTGCACAGCAATTAAGGAGAATTTTAAATTAAAAAAAAGCATATTCACACAAAGGATAGCAAGAGAATGAAAACACTGCACAGCAATTAAGGAGAATATAAAAAAAAAAAAAGTATATTCACACAAAGGATAGCAAGAGAATGAAAACACTGCACAGCAATTAAGGAGAATTTAAAAAAAGAAAAGCATATTCACACAAAAGATAGCAAGAGAATGAAAACACTGCACATCAATTATGCTATCAATTATACACAATACAAATTATGCTATCAATTAATTATGCACAATACAAATTAGGCTATCAATTAATTATGCAAAACACCTGCATATTTACATAGGCATGACATGAACTCTGATTTTATGTTTGGATGGCAGCATCGTGGAGGCTTAAAAGGTAATTCACTCAGATTACTTTTATAATAATGTCACGGTTTTCATTCAGTTGCTAGGATCCTTTTTTGGAGCTAAAATGCCCTTAAAAATTTGGCTTTGCTTCATTTATGTTACTGTTTAACTTTGCGCTTTCAAAATACATTGAAAGGATTTGTAAATGGTATTAGGAATCACATAAAGGATACCAAACAATATTTCACATCATAATGTTCGACATTGCATTCTTTTTTGTTACATAGGATTGCAAATGTTAATACAGCACTTTAATATTTAATCTTAAAAACACAGTAATCACTGACCTTTTTAACCTTCATAATGCTGCCAACAGAAAAATCAGAAATAACATTGAAACTAGAGCCAAATACTCATGTGTTTTTTATAATTAATTTTGTTAATTGCACAAACACACCTGCATTTCTTACAGCTGATAAACACACCTGGATGGCTTAATCAGATATTTTTTTGGACATCCCATCGTGCTCATCAAATGACGCAAGAAATAACACAAATGCGTTATTTGGAATAATTAGTTAATTTAATTGCGCGTAAAATGATGCAATAGTAATCAAAATGTGCAAGTCATTTGTTAGGTAATGATTGATGCATCATTTATTCAATTACTGAAAATGTTCACATCTGTGAAACTAGGCGTTATAAAAGGGGCTCTTCAATCACTGCATTTCATTATCATTTGGTGTTGCTTTGAGGATGGACATCCTCAATGTTGTGAACTTTGTTATTTTATTAAGGAGATGCAGGGCAAGACGGGTGTTGATGGCTGCCATGCAACACGGAAGACGCCAGCGAGTGCCAAGGGTTTTCTACCCAAGGATTGGACTCCATGCCCTCAGTGACCGAGAGGTGGTCAGTTGATTTCTACTGGATAGCGCCTCTATTGAGAAGCTCTATGTTGAGATCGCTTACTCTCTTGAGCCACTCACTGGAAGAACTAGGGCAATCCCTGGGATGGTAAAATTTCTTGTGGTCCTCTATTTCTTGGCAACTGGGTCATTCCAAGCTGTGACAGATCTAGGCGTTGGTATGAGCCAGGCAACCTTCTCATGTCATCTGAAGGTTGTCCTGGATGCTTTGCACCAACGCCTAGTCCATCATGTCCACTTCCCAAATACACCGGAGGAGTGGCATGTTGTCAAGCTCCAGTTCTACCTTAGAGCTAGATTGCCAAGGGTATTGGGGGCCATAGACTGCACCCACATCTTAGTGCAGCCTCCCAGTGGTCAAGAGGAGCCCTACCAGGAAAGGAAATTCAACCACTCGCTGAATATCCAGGTCATCTGTGATGCCAGGTTGATGGTAATGAGTGTTCGATCTGGACTCCCTGGCTGCAATCATGATTCCTTCGTCCTCCGGAATTCGGCCATATACCAACGCTTCCAGGGGAGCCAAATGCTAGAGGGAATCCTGATAGGTAAATATCTCTTAGATACTCTAACATATGTATATGATATATTTTATTCATTCTGATTGCTAATGTCAATGATCTATTTTGTTTATGCAGGTGATTCTGGATATCCGTGTCTTCCATGGCTGTTCACACCCATCCAAAACCCCAAGGGAGTGGAAGAGGTGCGCTACAACCGTGCACACATTGCAACAAGATCCGTGATCGAGCGCACCTTTGGCGTACTGAAAAGCCGTTTCCGTTGCTTGGACATCTCTGGTGATGTTCTTCAGTACGCCCCCTCCAAAGTCTCCTTAATTTTTATAGTTTGCTGTATGTTGCATAATATTGCCCTAAAAATCCCGGATATAGATATGGAGAGCTTGGATAATGAGTATGGACATTACATCGACCCATTCTTGGAGCATAATGCTCTGGCAGTCCAAGCTCGAGCAGTCTATATCCAGGCGGTTTTGGGGCAAGAATTTTGATTGTGCAACATACATTTTTTATTTGTGTTTTTCTTTACTTTCTATTATTATTTTTAATCTAAAAGCTGATATATTTTTGATTACTGTTGAGCAAATATTGTCGTTTCAAGGAATGATATTGTATATCATTGTAAAGCCATTTATTGAAAATGGTTCATTTTGGCAAATGTTGCAATTGTTCAATGTAAAGTTGATGAGACACATGTTTAATAAAATCTCATTAAATAAATAAAATTGAGATCTACACTTGACTCTGTTGTTATTTGTAAGGCTATAACAAGACATATTTTTTAATATGTGTTTAGCTTCTATCTTTCCTTTTTAAAAAAAAACAAAAAAAAACCAAGCTTTATTTTGACAGGAGATACTACATACCTTACAATCCAAAGCATAGGCAACAGAGACATAAACAACAACATTGAGTATTATACACTGATTTGTCATTTTTAGTAAATGAGTGATGAAGGCATAGTCCTCTCCTGTCAATTTCAAATAGCATATAGTCCAAGGTTTCTTAGCTTGTTTCGGCGAGCGAAATTGCTTGCAGTGATAATGTAAGTTTGTTGTGAAACAGATAAGTCTTTATGAACATTATGAACTTTACAACAGGTTATAAAAGCTTACATGTATAGAAATGCTCAGCATACTTGTCACATACTGCTGAGACAATAATGTTTCCTGATGTAGGTGCTTAGATTAACAGAACACTAAAATCAGAGTTAATGAGAGACAGAATAAGGGAAAGCAATGAGAGGGAGAGAGATAAGAGGAGAGAGAAAAAAAGGGGGGGGTCTGAGGAGAGGAGAGGGGGAGGTTTGGGGAAAAGAATTTAGGACGGGGGACCTGAGGGGTATTGTAGACAGACTACGATGCACATTTAGGTGAGTTATGTGTTAGAATTCCTTTCCTGCCCAGGTCAGTACCATCATCTCATGGGTGGTCAGTTTCCCAATTTCGCTCCAACTTGAGGAGGTCTACCACTTTAGCTTTCCATTCCTGAATGCTTGGAGTTTGTGTTTTTTTCCAGTAAATTGGTATTAAACCCTTCGCACCATTCAGCATCAGCAGAAGGAGTAAGTACTTGTCTTCCCCAATTATTTTGGGTAAGTTGTGATAAATCAAGTATGTTGGTTTAGGTGGGATAATCAACTTGAGGACACTGCTCATTACTCCCAGCACCCCCTCCCAGAAGGGCAGTATATGTGGACAATTCCACCAAATATGAAGCAGAGTTCCCTCTTCTCCGCAGCCCCTCCAGCACTCCCCAGTAGTATGTGGGTATATCTTACTAAGTCTGTGTGGTGTCAGGTACCATCTGCTTAAAAGTTTATAATGCGTTTCCTGGAGTTTCACAGAAACTGAGGCCCTCCTTGCTCTTGCAAAGATCTTTAGCCAATCCTTCATGACGATCTCCTGCCCAAGCTCTCTCTGCCAAGCATGCGCATAAGCTGGGAGGTCAGGGCTGCTGACAATAGCAGTTTATACAACACCGAAATGAGATGCTTGGGTCATCGTGCATAATGTTTCAAACGGCGTCCTATTCCTAGTCAACCCCCTCCGGTCTTGATGAGTGTCAAGGTAGTGTGTGATCTGCGCTACTCTATACCAAGATGAGAAGATGCCTCTGTCCCAGTCCGCAAGTTCAACTTGCATTATAAGTTTTTCTTGTCTCAAGATATTAGAGATGGATGCCTCTGCTGAGGAGTAATATACTCCTGGAACATGGGGTCTAATTTCCATGCCCAGATCTGGGTTCTCCCGGACAGGAATATTTGGGGATACAGACGAGGAGATATGAGTGCCCCCTGCCAGAAGATTGTCCCATGTCTTCAGTGTGTCAGCCAACAAGGGATAAGATGAAATCCCACTTGGGCGTCCCCTAGCCGAGATCCAAACAAGCGTACCCACATTTCCCCTTTGCATTATTTCGTTGTCAATTTGTATCCAGAGCTTATCAGGTAAGTTTCTATTCCACTCTACCATCCTTTGTAAGAATATAGCTCTTTGATATTCAGCAAGCAGCGGGACACCCAGCCCACCTTTTTCTCTGGGTGAGTAAATTGTGTGCCTATTGACTCTGGGCTTGATGCCATTCCATATATAGGCTTCTAATTCCTTTTGCATTTGCTGGATATAGTTCCGGGCCGATAAGGCCAGGATCGTCTGTAGGACATACAGCACCCTTGGCAACACATTCATCTTCACAACCCTGATTCGGCCCATCCATGAGATGGATTTTTTTCTCCAGTTAGATAAATCTTTGAAAACGTTGTCACGTATGTTTTTATAATTTATCTCTATAATTTTTGACATGTCGGATGAGATAATAAGTCCAAAATATTTTATATTGTTAATTGCTACTTTTACAGAATCTTCACATCTGCGTTTAAGAGCTCTATAATTTTTTACATGTTGGATGAGATGATAAGTCCCAAATATTTTATACTGTTAATTGCTACTTTTACAGAATCTTCACATCTGCGTTTAAGAGCGAAATAGGCCTAAAGTTCTCAGGTTTATCATGTGGCTTCCTTGCCTTGGGAATCACTGTGATATAGGCCTCAAGCATGGTCCCTGGGAGGACAGGTGTTTCAGATAGTAGGTTGAAGATGTTAACCAGCCTGGGGACCAGTACATCTGCGTACGTTTTATAGTATTTCAGTCCAAACCCGTCAGGGACTGGGCACTTCCCAGAGGGCAGGTCTATAATTGCTTTTTGGACCTCCTCTGGAGTAATCGGAGAGTCCAAGAACTCCCTTTCCTCATCGGTCAAGTGCGGGAGCTCCACCCCTTAAGTATTCTGAAATATCTTCCTCTGTCTGCAGAGGCTCTGGGACCTCTCCCTGGGGGCGGGCGATGCAACGCAAGTTATATAGAGACTCATAGTAGGTCTTAAAGATATTCACAATTGATTTACCATCCGCTTTGAACGCTCCTTTGCTATCTATCATATGATACACATAAGCCTTCAATTTTTTGCGCGCAAGGGCCCTAGCCAGGAGTCTTCCCGGTTTATCCCCCTGTTCAAAATAGAGTCTCCTCAGAGTAAGAGCTTGTTTTTGGTGCTCTTCTTGTAAAAACTGCAGCAGCTCTATTCTAGACTTGATCCAGGATGACATCATCGAGTGGGTGTTGTTTATGGTGCTGCTCCGCGCTCACAACCCGAGCCAACAGGGTACGGTAATGTTCCTTCCCAAGGCTGTTCAGCCTCAATCTTCTTTTGATCATGATGCCCCTTATGGTACACTTGTGTGCCTCCCAAATGGTGGCATCTTGTATCTGCTCATTGGTATTAAGCTGAAAAAACTCTATCAAGGAGTTTCAGATGTCATTGCGTAATGACTGGTCATCCAAGAGTGTATCGTCCAACCTCCAGATGTAAGGAGTAATAGGAGTACTGGGCCATTGGATTGAACAAGACACCGGCGCATGTTCAGACCATGTAATAGCATGTATGTTGCTACTCTTTGTGATAATAAGACCCGTTGAGTCTGTGAACAGGTAGTCTATTCTAGAATATTTTTTGTGAGGGTGCAAGTAGAAAGTGTAATTTTTAACCTGTGGATGCTGCATGCGCCATAAGTCATGTATTGCCAAGACTGCCAATGAAGTTGTGATACGCTTCAGTGTTTTATGAGGAGTGCTGGAGAGACCATTCGAGGTATCAAGAGAGGGATCCAGAGGGGCATTAAGGTCCCCTCCCAGGTACAATACTCCCACCCGGGTTTCTAGAATTTTACGGACAACCCTCTGTAGGAGAAGGTGCTGGGCCTGATTTGGACAGTATACATTTGCTAAGGTAATGGGTCTACCGAACAGGGATCCTACTAGTATCAGGTATCTACCCTCTGTGTCTTTATATGCCTGCATGAGCTGAAAGGGCATTCTTGCGCTGAAGATAATTCAGACCTTTAGTGTTTATGGATATGAGCTCAACCATTAGAGGTTTGTGTCTGTCTAATTGGGAAGACATTTTGAGCTAGCTACTCCAACTCGGGAGCAAGATATAGTGTGGAGGAGAGGGTGGTCAGGAGATCAAGATCGGAGGGAAGAGGGGGGGAAGGGAAGGAAGGAGGGAGAGGAAAAAAAAAGGGGGGAAAGAAAAGAGGGAAGAAAGGTCTTCCCTACGAGGACAAGTTATAAAGAGGACAAATGGTACTTATTCTTCAAACGGCCGAGTTTCCTTGGCCAACAAATGTGAGTAGTGAATTCTGTCTGAGAACCAAATTCTTACAACTAAGGTAAACAATCAGGGGTAGTTATCCCTGTGTACTTCTCCCTT